>NC_041384.1:84091547-84197925 GCF_002162155.2 Triticum dicoccoides
GCCGGCTCCTACTCCGGCCAGATCCGGGCCGGCGCCGCCCGGATCCGGCACCTCCATCCCACCGGCGCCCTTCCCCAACCGACTCCGTACGCTGTCTCCCTCGTCTCTGGCGAGTATCCCCGGCTTCCTCGATCCACGTGCGAACCCTAGATCTAAGCAGGTTGACCCCGAAATTCCTCTAAGTCCCTTTTCTGTCATATTATGATGCCTCTGTTCAACATGTCATAACTTTGCATCCGTGGCTCCGTTTTGGGCGTGTAGCATATCAAATTGTTCGTCTCAATGTGCACTTCATTTCATTCCATTGCACCATTTTTATTTGAGTTCATCTCGATGCCCTAAATTCTATTGCAAGAGTGCTATGTGATGTTAGTTTCTGTTCCTTAGTAGATTATGGACATTTGTCATTTTTGCCATGTTTAATGTGTGCCTCCTATGAACTTGAGCCCTACATGTGTTTTGTTGTATGTCATGCCATCTTTACAGGGGTGTATGCCATGTATTTTTGTGTTCAATATGGTGACTAGCACCAGCATGCAAAGTAGATCTCGTGATGTTGCTGATTTCAGGGACTTAGAATTCTTCTAAGTCATTTCCCTGATGATATTTTTATGCCATGTATTCATGTTGCTACAGAGTGATCCATGCCTCTTTTGAGCATGTTCAGTAAGGATGATTTTGAGATATTGTTATGCTCTATCCATCCATGTCTTTGTTTGAAATTATGGAGTACCCTAGCATGACTCAATCTTGATCTACTTTTGCTATAAAATATTCCTGGCAGATTGTTTACATGTTAATCAATTTTGCCGAGGTTGTTGTAGTTGATCCATGCATGCTATGAGAGTGTTCTTGCCATGGTTAGCTTATTTATCATGTCTTCTTCCTGGGTGCATGCTTAGTTTGTCATGCAATGCCTTGTGGTGAGTGCATCGAGCTCGTAAACATGCCTACATAACTATGTTTTGCCATGTTCCAGTTTTCTAATAAGTCTGAATCTGTTAACGAAACTTGCTATGTTCACATGGTTGCCATTGTATCTTCTGATCCCTTTTGGCTTATGGTTAGTAAGGGACTTTTGTTATATGCTTTGTGTAGTTTCATGCCATGCCTTGCTTTTCCATGATATGTTCCTGTAGCATGTTGTTATCTTGCTCTAAACATTGCTTCCTGATATTAAATCCTGACATGTTATTTTCACTAAGTCTGTGAACCTGATATCTTTTGCACTTTTGCCATGCTTGTTTGAACCTGCTATTGAGTGAATTAGCCGTAGCTCAGTGTTCATCTTTTGTCAAGAATCTTGAGTGGATCACTGCCATGTGATTTGTTGCTATGTTAGAGTGCAGTAGCTTATTTTCTTGATGCATTTAGATGGCTTCATGCTGTTAATCGCAGCTTAGTGCCATTTTTGTTTTGCTTGCCATTTGCAAACCGTGCATCCGTTTCCGGTGATCTTTATATCGTTTTTGACCGAAATCAACTCATCTTTCCAGCAGCACTCTTGGTTTTCCAAGTTGAGGCCTGGTTCAATCTTTCTTTTTCGAAGCATGCATATGCATTGCATATCACATCCCGCATATCATGCCATGTTTTGCATCATGTTGCTTGCGCATTGCACCATGGTTGATCGTGGTTCCCTTTGCTTGTGTTCTTGCTTTGGGTAGAGCCGGGAGACGAGTACGTGATCGAGGAACCCGTTGAGTACGCTTACGAGGATCAAGCTAACGTCAACTCAGAGAACTTTGCAGGCAAGATGACCATACCCTCGAAATCACTTCTATCTTTGCTTGCTAGTTGCTCGCTCTATTGCTATGCCTATGCTACGATACCTACCACATGCTTTATCATGCCTCCCATATTGCCATGTCCAACCTCTAACCCACCTTGTCCTAGCAAACCGTTGTTTGGCTATGTTACCGCTTTGCTCAGCCCCTCTTATAGCATTGCTAGTTGCAGGTGAAGATTGGAGTTTGTTCCTTGTTGGAACATGTTTATTGTGGGGATATCATCATTATAACTTGTTTACTTTAATGCATCTATATACTTGGTAAAGGGTGTAAGGCTCGTCCTTATGCCTGGTGTTTTGTTCCACTCTTGCCGCCCTAGTTTCCGTCATACCGGTGTTATGTTCCTTGATTTTGCGTTCCTTACACGGTTGGGTTATAATGGGAACCCCTTGACAGTTCGCCTTGAATAAAACTCCTCCAGCAAGGCCCAACCTTGGTTTTACCATTTGCCACCTAGCCTTTTTTCCCTTGGGTTTCGCGGACTCAATGGTCATCTTTATTTTAAACCCCCCCGGGCCAGTGCCCCTCTGAGTGTTGGTCCGAATTGAGTAGACTGCGGGGCTACCTCGGGGCAACTTGAGGGTTGGTTTTACTCGTAAGATGTCTCATCCGTTGTGCCCTGAGAACGAGATACGTGCGACTCCTATCAGGATTTGTCGGCACATCGGGCGGCTTTGCTGGTTTAGTTTTACCATTGTCGAGATGTCTTGTAACCGGGATTTCGAGTCTGATCGGGTCGTCCTGGGAGAAGGAATATCCTTCGTTGACCGTGAGAGCTTGTGATGGGCTAAGTTGGGACACCCCTGCAGGGTTTTGAACTTTTGAAAGCCGTGCCCGCGGTTATGGGCAGATGGGAATTTGTTAATGTCCGGTTGTAGTAAACCTGAAACTTAACTTAATTAAAATGAATCAACAACGTGTGTAGCCGTGATGGTCTCTTTTCGGCGGAGTCCGAGAAGAGAACACGGTCTCGTGTTATGCTTGAACGTAAGTAGTTTTAGGATCACTTTTTGATCATAGATTCTCGAACGTGCTTTGCCTTCTCTTCTCGCTCTCTTTTGTGTATGTTAGGCACCATATATGCTAGTGCTTGCTGCAGCTCCACCTAATACCTTTTCCCTACCCATAAGCTTAAATAGTCTTGATCGCGAGGGTGTGAGATTGTTGAGTCCCCGTGACTCACAGATTACTTCCAAAAACCAGATGCAGGTGCCGATGATACCATTCCAGGAGATGCGACTGAACTCAAGTGGGAATTCGATGAGGACTCAGGATGATACTATGTTTCCTTTCTAGACGATCAGTAGTGGAGCCCAGTTGGGGCGATCGGGGACATTATGCATTTGGGGTTGTCTTTATTTTGGTTCCGTAGTCGGACCTTGATTGTATTTGGATGATTGTAATGCTATACTTATGTATTGTTTGAAGTGGCGATTGTAAGCCAACTATGTACCTCTTTCTTATTCAGTACATGGGATGGGTAAAGATTACCCCTCTTGCGACATTTCCTACAATGTGGTTATGCCTCTAAGTCGTGCTCCAACACGTGGGAGATATAGCCGCATCGTGGGTGTTATAAGGGATTGCACTCCTTCAGCCCTGCCGCCTCCAAGATCTTGCGGGCATATGCGCTCTGGCGGATCGTGATCGCGCCTGCCTCCTGCTTGACCTCGACCCCGTAGTAACTGAGGAGGCCGAGATCGCTCATGGCAAACAGGCTGTGCATTTGCTGCTTGAACGTGGCGATGTCATTGACGTCCGTGCCCGCGATGATAAAGTCGTCCACATAGACGCCGACGAGCAGCGTCGTTTTGCCCATGCTCCTCCTGAACACACCATGCTCTAGGGGGCTTCGCTCGAAGCTAAGGGATGTCAAGGACACGTCCAGCTTGGCATACCACGCTCGTGGAGCTTGATGCAGTCCATACAGGGCCTTGCGCAGCCGGAGTACCTTGTGTTCCTCGCCGAAGACGATGTAGCCGGGTGGTTGGTGCACGTAGACCTCCTCCTTGAGATCGCCGTTGAGAAACTCCAATTTGACGTCCATGTGGTGCACTTGCCACCCACGGTGAGCGGCGAGTGCGAGCAACAACCGCACGGTCTCCATGCACGCCACCGACGTGAAGACCTCGTCGAAATCCACCCCTTGACGCTGCGCGTATCCCTTCGCAACGAGCCACGCCTTGTGCTTGATCACCTATCCAGCAGGGTCCTTTTTTTACTTTGAAGACCCACTTCAGCCCAATGGCCTTGTGCCCGGTGGGGAGCGTGGTGAGCTCCCACGTTTCGTTGCTGCAGATGGAGGCGAGCTCCGCGTCCATGGCCTCCTTCCAGCTTGGCTCGTTCAGAGCTGCGTCCGGGGATGCAGGCTCCTCTATGGCCACCAGACACAGCTCGTCGTTGACGAACTCCTCTGCATCGGTCGTCATCACGTAGTCATTGTAGATGGGGTTCTGCTTGACGATGCCGCCGCGTGCACGTGTGATCATTGGGTGTTGTGGCCGGTGTGGTGGAGCTGCATCCTCCTCGTCCACGCTCGCAGGCATGGGGAGAAAATTGGTGCAGAGCGTGGCGTTGTTCCTCCCTCATGCTGGAGTGGCGAGTGCATGCCACCGCTCCTGGGCGTGGCGACAGCATCTTGGGGCGTCTGCTCCGCTGCAGAAGCACTTTCAGGCAGCGAGTGCTGCCCAGCAGGATTCTCTCCCGCATGCGCCGTGGTGTGGACGAACACCTCGACGTGGAACGGCCCCGCATCCCTTCCTTCTCTGGCCTTGTGCTAGTCCCACCGCGCGCCTTCGTCGAACACGATGTCGCGTGAGACATGCACGTGGTTCTTGACAGGGTCATAGACTTGCTACACCGCCGAGCCCGGCTCGTAGCCGAGCAGCACCATGGGGATGCTCCGGTCCTCCAGCTTGGCCAGGTTCGGCTTCGTCACCTTGACGTGAGCTACACAGCCAAACACATGCAGGTGACTCACATCCGGCTTGAACCCGTGCCATACCTCAAAAGTCATCTGCCCATCGACGCTCTTGGTGGGCGACCGATTCAGCAGATACACCGCCGTGGTCACCGCTTCTCCCAGGACCTTGCAGGGACTCCAACCGACTTCATCAGGCTACGCACGGTGGAGATGATCGTCTGGTACCAGCGTTCCACAACGCCGTTCTGCTGCGGCGAGTACGGCGCCATCAGTTGACACCCAATGCCCTCGTCGGTGCAGTACGTGGCGAAAGTGGCCACGGTGAACTCCCCGCCGCGGTCCATCCCAAGCAGGCGCAGTTTGCGCCCCGCTCTCCACCTCGGCTCCTGCCTTGAACCTCTTGATGGCATGTGTGACTTGGTCCTTCAACTGCAGTAGCGTAAGCCACATGTACCGACTCTTGTCGTCCACCAGCAGCATGAAGTATCACTTCCCTGCAGGCCGGCGATATGGGGCCGCAGAGGTCACCGTGCACCAGATCAAGCAGACCCTCTGCCCGCTGCTTTGCCTGCTGCGGGAATGACGCACAGCGCTGCTTCCCAATGATGTCTACTACACAACCTTCTTCTTGTAGACGTTGTTGGGCCTCCAAGTGCAGAGGTTTGTAGGACAGTAGCAAATTTCCCTCAAGTGGATGGCCTAAGGTATATCAATCCGTAGGAGGCGTAGGATGAAGATGGTCTCTCTCAAGCAACCCTGCAACCAAATAACAAAGAGTCTCTTGTGTCCCCAAGACACCCAATACAATGGTAAATTGTATAGGTGCACTAGTTCGGCGAAGAGATGGTGATACAAGCGGTATATGGATAGTAGATAAAGGTATTTGTAATCTGAAAATATAAAAACAGCAAGGTAGCAAGTGATAAAAGTGAGCATAAACGGTATTGCAATGTGTTGAAACAAGGCCTAGGGTTCATACTTTCGCTAGTGCAAGTTCCCTCAACAATAATAACATAATTGGATCACATAACTATCCCTCAACATGCAACAAAGAGTCACTCCAAAGTCACCAATAGCGGAGAACGAACGAAGAGATTATGGTAGGGTACGAAACCACCTCAAAGTTATTCTTTCCAATCAATTCGTTGGGCTATTCCTATAAGTGTCACAAACAGCCCTAGAGTTCGTACTAGAATAACACCTTAAGACACAAATCAACCAAAACCCTAATGTCACCTAGATACTCCAACGTCACCTCAAGTATCCGTGGGTATGATTATACGATATGCATCACACAATCTCATATTCATCTATTCAACCAACACATAGAACCTCAAAGAGTTCCCCAAAGTTTCTACCAGAGAATCACGACGAAAACGTGTGCCAACCCCTATGCATAGGTTCATGGGCGTAACCCGCAAGTTGATCACCAAAACATACATCAAGTGAATCACGTGGTATCCCATTGTCACCACAAATATGCACGGCAAGACATACATCAAGTGTTCTCAAATCTTTAAAGACTCAATCCGATAAGATAACTTCAAAGGGGAAACTCAATTCATTACAAGAGAGTAGAGGGGGGGGGGGAGAAAACATCATAAGACCCAACTATAATAGCAAAGCTCGCGATACATCAAGATCGTATCACCTCAAGAACACGAGAGAGAGATCAAACACATAGCTACTGGTACATACCCTCAGCCCCGAGGGAGAACTACTCCCTCCTCATCATGGAGAGCACCGGGATGATGAAGATGGCCACCGGAGAGGGATTCCCCCTCCGGCAGGGTGCCGGAACGGGTCTAGATTGGCTTTCGGTGGCTACGGAGGCTTCTGGTGGCGGAACTCCCGATCTATTGTGCTCTCCGATCATTTTAGGGTATATGGAGATATATAGGAGGAAGAAGTACGTCAGGGGGGCCACGAGGGGCCCAAAAGGGTGGAGGGCGCGCCCAGGGGGGGTGGGCGCGCCCCCCTACCTCGTGGCCTCCTTGAAGCTTCCTTGATGTAGACTCCAAGTCTCCCGGGTTGCTTTCCTTCCAAAAATGAGTTCCATGAAGTTTCAGTTCAATTGGACTCCGTTTGATTTTCCTTTTCTGTGAAACACTGAAACAAGGGAAAAACAGGGACTGGCACTGGGCTCTAGGTTAATAGGTTAGTCCCAAAAATAATATAAAAGTATATAATAAAGCCCATAAACATCCAAAGTTGATAATATAATAGCATGGAACAATAAAAAATTATAGATACGTTGGAGACGTATCAGCATCCCCAAGCTTAATTCCTGCTCATCCTCGAGTAGGTAAATGATAAAAACAGAATTTTTGATGTGGAATGCTACCTAACATATTTATCCATGTAGTTCTCTTTATTGTGGCAAAAATATTCAGATCCATAAGATTCAAGACAAAAGTTTAATATTGACATAAAAATAATAATACTTCAATCATACTAACTAAGCAATCATGTCTTCTCAAAATAACATGGCCAAAGAAAGCTATCCCTACAAAATCATATAGTCTGGCTATGCTCCATCTTCACCACACAAAGAATTTAAATCATGCACAACCCCGATGACAAGCCAAGCAATTGTTTCATACTTTTGATGTTCTCAAACTTTTTCAATCTTCACGCAATACATGAGCGTGAGCCATGGACATAGCACTATAGGTGAAATAGAATGGTGGTTGTGGAGAAGACAAAAAGGAGAAGATAGTCTCACATCAACTAGGCGTATCAACGGGCTATGGAGATGC
Organism: Triticum dicoccoides; assembly: GCF_002162155.2. Classification (NCBI taxonomy): domain Eukaryota; kingdom Viridiplantae; phylum Streptophyta; class Magnoliopsida; order Poales; family Poaceae; genus Triticum; species Triticum dicoccoides. Next base: position 84,099,020 of record NC_041384.1, read on the forward strand.
CCATTAATAGATATCAATGTGAGTGAGTATGGATTGCCATGCAACGGATGCACTAGAGCTATAAATGTATGAAAGCTCAACAAAAGAAACTAGTGGGCGTGCATCCAACTCGCTTGCTCACGAAGACCTAGGGCAATTTGAGGAAGCCCATCATTGGAATATACAAGCCAAGTTCTATAATGAAAGATTCCCACTAGTATATGAAAGTGACAACATAGGAGACTCTATCATAAAGTCATGGTGCTACTTTGAAGCACAAGTGTGGTAAAAGGATAGTAGCATTGCCCCTTCTCTCTTTTTCTCTCTTTTTTTATTTTTTTATTTGGGCCTTTTCTCCTTTTTATGGCCTCTTTTCTCTTTTTTTATTTGGGCTTCTTTGGCCTCTTTTATTTATTTATTTTCGTCCGGAGTCTCATTCTGACTTGTGGGGGAATCATAGTCTCCATCATCCTTTCCTCACTGGGACAATGCTCTAATAATGATGATCATCACACTTTTATTTACTTACAACTCATGAATTACAACTCGATTCTTAGAACAAAATATGACTCTATATGAATGCCTCTGGCGGTGTACCGGGATATGCAATGACTCATGAGTGACATGTATGAAAGAATTATGAATGGTGGCTTTGCCACAAATACGATGTCAACTACATGATCATGCAAAGCAGTATGACAATGATGGAGCGTGTCATAATAAGCGGAACGGTGGAAAGTTGCATGGCAATATATCTCAGAATGGCTATGGAAATGCCATAATAGGTAGGTATGGTGGCTGTTATGAGGAAGGTATATGGTGGGTTTATGGTACCAGCGAAAGCTGTGCGGTACTAGAGAGGCTAGCAATGGTGGAAGGGTGAGAGTGCGTATAATCCATGGACTCAACATTAGTCATAAAGAACTCACATAATTATTGCAAAAATCTATTAGTTATCGAAACAAAGTACTACGCACATGATCCTAGGGGGATAGATTGGTAGGAAAAGACCATCGCTCATCCCCGACCGCCACTCATAAGGAAGACAATCAATAAATAAATCATGCTCCGACTTCATCACATAACGGTTCACCATACGTGCATGCTACGGGAATCACAAACTTTAACACAAGTATCTCTCAAATTCACAACTACTCAACTAGCATGACTCTAATATTACCATCCTCATATCTCAAAACAATCATCAAGTATCAAACTTCTCATAGTATTCAATGCACTTTATATGAAAGTTTTTATTATATCCCTCTTGGATGCCCATCATATTAGGACTAGTTTCATAACCAAAGCAAACTACCATGTTGTTCTAAAGACTCTCAAAATAATATAAGTGAAGCATGAGAGCTTATCTATTTCTATATAATAAAACCACCACTGTGCTCTAAAAAGATATAAGTGAAACACTAGAGCAACGACAAACTACTCCGAAAGATATAAGTGAAGATCAATGAGTAGTCAAATAATTATGCAACTATGTGAAGACTCTCTAACATTTAATAATTTCAGATCTTGGTATTTTATTACAGCAAGCAAAGCAAAATAAAATGACATTCTAAGAATAGCAAACATCATGTGAAGAAGCAAAAACTTAGGATCAACCGAAACTAACCAATAATTGTTGAACAATAAAGGTGGGATGCCAACCGGGGCATCCCCAAGCTTAGATGCTTGAGACTTCTTGAAATATTATCTTGGGGTGCCTTGGGCATCCCCAAGCTTGAGTTTTTGTGTCTCCTTAATTCCTCTCATATCACGGTCTCCCTAAATCTCAAAAGCTTCATCCACACAAAACTCAACAAGGACTCGTGAGATAGGTTAGTATAAACACATAGCTACTGGTACATACCCTCAGCCCCGAGGAAGAACTACTCCCTCCTCGTCATGGAGAGCACCGGGATGATGAATATGGCCACCGGAGAGGGATTCCCCCTCCGGCAGGGTGCTGGAATGGGTCTAGATTGGCTTTCGGTGGCTACGGAGGCTTCTGGCGGTGGAACTCCCGATCTATTGTGCTCTCTAATCGTTTTAGGGTATATGGAGATATATAGGAGGAAGAAGTACGTCAGGGGGCCACGTGGGGCCCACGAGGGTGGAGGGCGCGCCCAGGGGGGTGGTCGCGCCCCCTACCTCATGGCCTCCTCGAAGCTTCCTTGACGTAGACTCCAAGTCTCCCGGGTTGCTTTCCTTCCAAAAATGAGTTCCTTGAAGTTTCAGGTCAATTGGACTCCGTTTGATTTTCCTTTTCTGCGAAACACTAAAACACGGGAAAAACAGGAACTGGCACTGGGCTCTGGGTTAATAGGTTAGTCCCAAAAATAATATAAAAGTGTATAATAAAGCCCATAAACATCCAAAGTTGATAATATAATAGCATGGAACAATCAAAAATTATAGATACGTTGGAGACGTATCACCCAACCAAACAGCCGTCGCATAGCTGCTCGACGTGCTCGATGCAGGGGAGACCACGCACCATGCCGAGACGCCCAAGTTCCCTTAGTGCATCAAAGGTCAGGTGACCATACCGTGCGTGCCACTTCCAGGAGTCCTCCATGTGCACTGCCGCCAGGCACGCTGGCTTCGCGATGTCGAGGTCGACCACATACAGCCGGTTGCACGCCCGCGGCACCCTCGCAAGCAGCCGTTGCTGTCTGTCGAAGAGCTTCAGGACGCCATGGCCGATGTCGATGCGGCAGCCATTCTCGTCAAGCTGCCCTAGGCTGACGATATTGCTGTGGAGACGGGGGATGTAGTACACGTCAGTGAGCGCACGGTGATCACCGTTGTGGCAGGCGAACAGGATTGCCCCTCCCCTTGATTTCCACGATGGATCCATCGCCGAATCTCACCGTCCCCCCGATGCTGGTGTCCAGGTCAGCGAAGACATCACGCCGCCCGGTCATATGGTTGCTGGCGCCCGTGTCTAGGAACCAGGCGTCGTCGTCGTGGTCGGCGGAGGTGAGGAAGACACGTTCTTCCACGAGGTCGACGCATGTCCCTGTCTGCGTGCCAGCATTGGCGATGGTGGCCATCATGAGCGCTGGCCCATCGTCATCGCTGAGGGTGCACACACGCGCCAAATGCAGCGCGGGCTGTTCTTCCTCCGCTGCGGCCAGGTGCGCATGCTGCTCCTTCTGCTTGCATTCGCGGCAAGGCTCGGGGCAGTCCCGGGATATGTGTCTTGCAAACTTGTTGTAGTTGTAACACTTAATCCCGGACATGGCACGCTTGCCGTTGCCACCGTTGGAGCTGCGCCCGTGGTTGGCACGGTTCTCCTGCTTGCCATGGCCGTTTCCCTTGCCGCTGCCGCCGTTGGAGCCAGATCCTTGTCCCTGCTCCTTCTTCTTTGCCCGAGCCAGCCACTGCTCCTCCGTGAACAGCAGCTGGGAGCCGGTCCCATCAGTGCTCCCGATCGCGCGCCGTTCCGCGGCCGATCGAAGCCAGCCGATCAGCTCCTCGACAGACATGCCGTTGAGGTCAAGGAGTGTCTCGATCGAACAAGCAATCTACGAGTACTGCGGTGGCACTTCACGAAGAAACTTATGAACGATCTTTACCTCATCAATCACATCCCCAAGAGAGCGCAAGGTGTTAGCGAGGTTGGTGCTGCACATGCCAAATGCGTCAAGCGTTTCGCCGTCCTTGAACGCGATCTGCTCGAACTCCTTGTGCAACCGTTGTGCCGTCGCCTCGCGTGCACGGCGCATGCCCATCCTCATCATCTTGATCGCCTCCCACGCATTCGCAGATGTGTCCTTGATGGCTAGGACCGGCACCATCTCTGGTGGCACCGCACGAAGCAGCGCAGAGAGGGCCGCCATGTCCTCGCGATCGCCCAGCTCGCCCATGCCGGAGACGTCCTCCCAGAGACCTTGCGCGCGCAGGTTGATCTTCATGAACAACGCCCACTAAATGTAGTCCGTGGACGTGAGTGTGGGGTAGACGATGTTGCTACCGCCGCGGCTCTCTTGGATGAAATGCTCGTGGACGACGATCTCGTTGCCGCCCCTGCGCACCAGGCTTCGTCCGTGCTCCCGTGAAGGTGGGGGCGCGCGTGTTGGTGTGCGAGTAGGGGATCTCGACGCAGCTCCCCCTTGCGCCTTGTCGCTGTTCTCTCTAGTCCTCTCATCGCCAGTCATGGCGGGTTCGCCAGATCCTACAAACGAGGCTCTGATGCCATTGTTAGTCAGGAAACTAGAGAGAGACAAGAGAGTTTTGTGCTGTGTTAATCGTGCAATGTTTTCAGTCGTTTTGCTTTTATTAACAGCAAATCTGAAACTACGAGAGAAGGGGTCATGCCCGAGCTATTCGGCTGCGCCATCCCACAGCCACTCGCCACGCCCACGATGCCACCATGCATATGATTGATTCGTGCCATCCCACGAAGTGCGCATGGTCGCCTACACTACCTAGCTGCTACTAAAAGTTCGGTCAAGGCATGAATAGACTCATGCTCTCGCCGCTTTATTTGCTAAGCCTGAAGCTGGAATCAAAACTAACAAGCAACAGGATTACAAAGTCAACATTCAAAACCCCTAGCATTTCACAAAAGCCACGAACCAGAGCGCCTAGTGGTTCAAGCTTTAGTGGATCAGTATAACGAGGATCACAATCTTTCAGGGGTTTGCTTTCCAACTCTTTGTTCTGCTACTAGAATTAATTGCACCATATGTTTTTGTCTTACTCATGCAAAGTTTGCTCACCTGATCCATGCTTATTGTTGTAGGATCTTGCATATGAACTCAAAGATCTTCTGTGCAATCAATTTTTTATTTCTGAGAACGAGAGGTACATCCATTACAATTTCAGTATAGAGACCAAAGGAGTTGATGGTTTTGATCGTCGCACCGATTATCTATTCTTTGCCGAAGGCAAACTTTTACAAGGCAAGCACCACCAAGAAATGGTGGTCAGCTGTATCCGCATCATTGAACCCAATGATAATGGTATTCAACGCATCTTTTCAAGTCGATCCAACTAAAACTTATCTGTTGGTTTAATTATAGACGTGTTTCAGGCTGTAGTATATGATCTACTAATATTCACCGCATATAGTTATTCCCCCCAATGATTCAGCTATAATTAATGTGTGTTTTTGCCTCGTCGATTATGTGTCATTTAACTGATAAATTTCCCCTCTCTCTCTTTAACGAAGGGCACTGTTATGGTTGTAAGAATACTGGAAGCATTGATTTGAAGCACCGAAACGAAGCTGATGCATGTTCTGGTGGACACGTCAATGGATATTCGCCAGTCGGTGGACATCCTGTGCGGCAGGATGACGTTGATAGTCTGAGTGTAATGGTGTTATGGCGCTGCTAGAAGGAGGGCGCGAGAGGGCCGGTCGGGGACCTTTTGCCCACGGCCGGGCAAGATGGAAGGGATTTTCTTCTTAATTCTTGCTTGATTAGATTGATACATCTCCTTTCTTTATATAAAGAGGTTTACTTGACTCCCAAGCAAGGCTTACTTGACCCCTAAGCAAGCGGCCCATATCTCTAATTAACCCTAAGACTAAAGGGCTATACCGCCAGCCCAGGCCCATTAGCCCCATTACATACTCTAACACTACACCCCACCTAGACATGCAGCTTGTCCTCAAGCTACAGCCTAACCAACTTATAACCATGACTCGACGCAACACAAACCTAACACCTAAAAACAAGCCTTTTACATCTCGGCTTGTTTTATTACTCTCAACTGAAATGTTACTGAGACGCTTTATTTGGGACCCCTGAACATAAAGTGGACACCATCTCCACGTCGGACGTGCACATGTACAGCCACCTGGATCCCATGAACACCATCTGGACAAAAGGAGTGCATGTGTATGGCCACCTGGAAGTGGTCGCAAGAGCGACTAGCAGAGGTGCCCTCGCGGCGGCCGGCGGTGGAATGCAGTGGTGCTACGTGGTGCGCTCCTGTCGGTGACACCATACCTTCCCCCCGCCGGACGACTGTTCGTCTACACCACACAGAGAAGAGTGGAGGGCTGTCGATGGAGAATGGCGAGGAGGGGTGCGCCCCCCCAACCGCCGATCCAGGCCCATCGCAAGGAAAGCGAAAACCTAGATTTGCTTTATCGGGTATCAAACGGGAACTTCGAGCAAATAAAACACCTTTCAAAAGTATTAATACAGTCACATGTATGGTAAATGCATGAATGTGATGGACTAAAAAATCTGCGGTTCCTAATGGAATAGGTAACAAAGCCACTTTGCCACACCACACAGAGAAGAGTGGAGGGCTGTCGATGGAGAATGGCGAGGAGGGGTGCACCCCCCAACCGCCGATGTCGCAGACTTCGAGGTTGCTGTCCGTGGGGAAAACAACATGCCCAATAACCCCGATGCAGTGGACTTGATCGAGGTCCTTTGCGCAGCAAAGCACAACAGGGAGGAGCGGCAGCTGCAGACCACACATCTCCCGCACACGCCGACGCGCTAGGAGGCCGCGTGCAGCAGCAGCCTGCAGCCTCACCGCTGCTAACACGTGGCGGGTAGTGAGCCAAGCCAGAAGCGGTGACGGTGACGGCGGGAACTTGATCTGCTGGATGGGGATGCCCTGGGGAAGCGGTGATGGCGACGGCGGGAACTTGATCTGGTGGATCGGGACTCCCGCCGGCACAGTCGATGCGGGACCGAAGCTGATTGGTGGTGGCTGCTGGATGCAACGGCTGCTACAGTGTCGCATCGGGCAGCGGCAGCGGCTGCTGCGGCAGAGCGCCGGGCGCCGCGGAAGCCGCCAGGAGCGGCGGCTGCCACTGCAGCCAGGGTGGGGCGATGGTGGCGGTGGGTGGCAGCTGCAACGGCCATGACAACCACAGCGGTTGCTGGATGGGGGCGGTGGGCGTGGGAGGCGCGGCGAGAGCCAGCGCCGGCCGCGGCGACCACTGCGGGGTGGTGGCGGGCGGTTGCTGTAGCTACAGCTGAGGCTGTAGCAGCCCAGCAAACACCGCGGAGGCCGCTGCATGCGGCGAGTATCACGGCAGGGCTGGCGGCCCGGTGGCGGCGGCCAGCGGCAGGGGCGGCGGCGGCCCGTAGGGGCTAGCCAGGTACAGCCGGATCGCCTGGACGGCGGTGACGAGGTCGTTGAGGACCCCGGTGACCTCCTTCGGGGTGTAGGAGGCTGCTGGCGGCGCGGCGTGTTGGAAATATGCCCTAGAGGCAATAATAAATTGGTTATTATTATATTTCCTTGTTCATGATAATCATTTATTATCCATGCTAGAATTGTATTGATAGGAAACTCATATACATGTGTGGATACATAGACAACACCATGTCCCTAGTAAGCCTCTAGTTGACTAGCTCGTTGATCAATAGATGGTTACAGTTTCCTGACCATGGACATTGGATGTCGTTGATAACGGGATCACATCATTAGGAGAATGATGTGATGGACAAGACCCAATCCTAAGCCTAGCACAAGATCGTGTAGTTCGTATGCTAAAGCTTTTCTAATGTCAAGTATCATTTCCTTAGACCATGAGATTGTGCAACTCCCGGATACTGTAGGAATGCTTTGGGTGTACCAAATATCAGAACATAACTGGGTGGCTATAAAGGTGCACTACGAGTATCTCCGAAAGTGTCTGTTTGGTTAGCACGAATCGAGACTGGGATTTGTCACTTCGTGTAACAGAGAGGTATCTATGGGCCCACTCGGTAGGACATCATCATAATGTGCACAATGTGACCAAGGAGTTGATCACGGGATGATGTGTTACGGAACGAGTAAAGAGACTTGCCGGTAACGAGATTGAACAAGGTATCGGGATACCGACGATCGAATCTCGGGCAAGTACTATACCCTTAGACAAAGGGAATTGTATACCGGATTGATTGAATCCTTGACATCATGGTTCATCCGATGAGATCATCATGGAACATGTGGGAGCCAACATGGGTATCCAGATCCCGCTGTTGGTTATTGACTATAGAGATGTCTCGGTCATGTCTACATGATTCCCGAATCCATAGGGTCTACACACTTAAGGTTCGATGACGCTAGGGTTATAGGGAAGGTATGTACGTGGTTATCGAATGTTGTTTGGAGTCCCGGATGAGATCCCGGACGTCATGAGGAGTTCCGGATTGGTCCGGAGGTGAAGATTGATATATTGGACGAAGGGTTTTGGAGTCCGGAAGTGTTCCGGAGGTACCGGGTGATGACCAGCATGACCGAAAGGTATTTCGGGAGCCCCGACAAGTGTTGGGGGGCTTCATGGGCCAAGGGAAGGGGGCAAACCAGCCCACTAAGGGGCTGTGCGCCCCCTCACCTATTCCGACATGATCAGGGGGTTTGGGGCGCCCCATCTAGGGTTCCCACCTCCTGGCTTGGGGGCCAAGTCACCCAAAGGGGAGATCCCATCTGCCCTGGTCGCCGCCCCCCCTAGGGGAAACCCTAGGGCGCCTCCCCCTCCCCTTGCCCCTATATATAGTGGAGGTTTTGGGGCTGCCCAACACACAAGTCTCTCTCTCCCAAGGCACAGCCCTACCTCTCTCCCTCCTCGTCTCTCGTAGTGCTTGGCGAAGCCCTGCTGGAGTACCACGCTCCTCCACCACCACCACGCCGTTGTGCTGCTGCTGGACGGAGTGTTCCCCAACCTCTCCCTCTCTCCTTGCTGGATCAAGGCATGAGAGACCGGGCTGCACATGTGTTGAACACGGAGGTGCCGTTGTTCGGCGCTTAGATCGGAATCGACCGCGATCTGAATCGCCAAGAGTACGACTACCTCATCTGTGTTCTTGCAACGCTTCAGCTTAGCGATCTACAAGGGTATGTAGATGCACTCCCTTCCCCTCGTTGCTAGATTACTCCATAGATTGATCTTGGTGATGCGTAGAAAATTTTAAATTTCTGCTACGATCCCCAACAGTGGCATCAGAGCTAGGTCTATGCATAGTTTCTATGCACGAGTAGAACACAAGTTGTTGTGGGCGTCGATTTTGTCAATTTACTTGCCGTTACTAGTCTTATCTTGATTCGGCGACATCGTGGGATGAAGCGGCCCGGACCGACCTTACACATACTCTTACGTGAGACAGGTTCCACCGACTGACATGCACTAGTTGCATAAGGTGGCTAGCGGGTGTCTGTCTATCCCACTTTAGTCAGATCGGATTCAATGAAAAGGGTCCTTATGAAGGGTAAATAGAAATTGGCATATCACGTTGTGGTTATGGCGTAGGTAAGAAACGTTCTTGCTAAGAAACCTATAGCAGCCACGTAAAATTTGCAACAACAATTAGAAGTCTAACTTGTTTTTGCAGCATATGCCATGTGATGTGATATGGCCAAAAGGATGTGATGAATGATATTGTCGGCGTTCTGGGAAGGGGGGTCCCCAGACTTGCCTACCTGCGGCCTGCGGCGTGGCTCAAAGGAGGCCCGACATGGCCCATCTTCATCAACACAAGACTCAAGACCCTCGCGAGGGGCCAAGCCTCGCGGGCGGACGACGTGGAGCTTCCTCAGGGGAGGCCTCGTCAGGCTGGCTCACGAGGAGGCGGAGAAATCAAGGTGGGGTACCTCGCGAGGTGCCCGTGACGCAAGCCATGACGACTCAGGGCGCCAGGCGGGTGCCAGCTCGCGCAGCGTCCTCCTTTCCTCTTTGGTGCAAAGGGAGCAAGCGCAGCCGCGGAGTACCGAGGCATCAGGCAAAGGTTGCCATTTCGGTGCAAGGAGACCAAGACCAGGAGGACTACGAGACGGAGATCACCGTGGAGCCCAAGACGACGTCATCACCAGAGCTTTGTGCAGGCGAAGACTACTTTTGTCAGGATAGCTGATACTTGTTGTCCCCCTTCAAATTAGCCCGCCATTGTTGGCTCCGTTCCCGCTCAATATTTGGGAAGAGGACCAGGGCCTCTATAAATAGGACCAGCCGCCCACAGAGCAAAGTGGTGGAAAAAAGGAAGGGGAGGCTCGATAGAGAGGTTGGAAGCATAGAGAGAGAGAGAGAGGAAGGTGGCTGAACTCCTCCCAGCAGTTCATTGCCCCAGCCAAGAGCTGACCCTCGCGAGGCTGTTCTTCCTTGTATTGTTCATCATCATCAGCCCCAAGAGGCAATCCACCCACCACACACTGGAGTAGGGTATTACACCACAACGGTGGCCCAAACCAGTATAAACCTTGTGTCTCTTGTGCAGTTCTTTCAGTAGTCTAGATCCTTGCGAGACGGAGAGGTAGAAGACGTAATCTTCGCGCGCACCCTAGAGTTCGAACCTTAAGGGTCTGCCGGAACCCGAAATCTGACATTTGGCGCGCCAGGTAGGGGTGCACCGGAATTAGTCTTCCACCGCTCCGTGCCCCGTCGCGTCGTCATCACCATGCCCGGCGACCAGGAGGGCAGCCCCGCCCCATGGGCTGCGTGGCCCGCCTGCGCGGAACTGCTCGCCTCGGCCGACCCCGTGCCCCAGGCAGCTCGCAGTCCGCAGGGCACTGCGGGCCGCGGGCGATGCGGACAGACTTCGACAACTCTTACACCGCAACAGGCACGGTCGGCAGCAAGGGCCTCCAATCACGCCGCGACCATGACGCCGTACACCCGCCGGGAGCAGGCGAACTCGAGGGCCGCGCTCACGGTGGCCCGAGAGCTGTTGTAGTGCAGACTGCTGGAGGGCCGCCACGACGTGCTGATGGAGCGAGTGGCGGAGCTCCTGGGCTTCGCCGCCTCAGGGGCTCACCCCTTCTCCACCCAGCTCCCATCTCAAGCCCAGGGCGACCCGCGCGGGGGCTCCACGCGCGCCCGCGGGCTCCAAGGCTACTCCGACGCCAGCAAAGCTGTCAGCGCCGTACCGTCGGTGGCGCTGCCCCCGCCCCCAGCCCGCGAAGAAGGACTCAACGCGACCCGCGGCCCCAGTGGGTGGCCGCGCTGCCACCCCGCAGTGGGCGTGACAGGCAGGACCGCGTGGCATGCGGGGCATTACGGCGTAGCATTTGGGATGACGGCGCCGGAGGAATACGTGCCCCTCATGATGGACCAAGGACACCCTCACGAGAACGGACAAGGCTCGCTCCTCGGCCCAAGCTAGGGGGACGAGGCACTAGAAGCTGGGCCTTTTCAGGAGCCCCAGAACGGTCCCATTGACCACGCTGGAGGCAACGATTATCGGGCACCGTTAATTCTTCAGGAGCAGGTATACGCTAATCATGGATCGCAGGAGGTGCAGGTCACCGCAGCAAGCAGCTGCCCCGCTCCCACGGTCTCCTACCCCTCGGGAGGAGGGCGCAGGGGGCTGCAGGAGAGGGGCTGGGATCCGACATCACCACCGCGGCGTTCGGAGCAAGGTGTTCTCAGGAGGTAGGCCCTCTACTGGGGAGGTGCCTCAGGGCCTGCCCCTGGCGGAGGACCCGTGGTCGTCGGGGGAACCGCTGGCGACCGCTCTACCCCATCGGGCGGTGTCCTGGGTTCCGGTCGTTGCTGATGGCACTAGAGTGTGGCGCAAGGCGGGCCCCTCGTCTGGCGATATGAAGCAAGGCCAGTACCTGTGAAGAAGGCCCGGTGCCTGTGAAGCTCGCCGCCCCGTGACACTCTCACGTAATAATGAGTGGGGATGTACACGCCCCGGAGTCTCAGGGGTGCCGGCCTCAGGCCCTGGGGCTCCCTCCCACGCCCAGTGGACAGCACTTAGCTCCGCGCTGGTGAGAAGACGTCCAAGACTAGATTAGGTGCCGGACGCGGCCTTTTGTCTGCTTTCATTGCCTTTCCCTTTGGCTGTATCTTTTCCCCCGCTGGATTTAAGTTGGATTCGAATTTGAGATTTGCGTGTGTTCGGGGAAGGGGTGCTTATTCTCGTTCGAGCCATTTCTCGCGTTCTGGTTACAGCTTCGCCACAGCTGCCTCCCCTCGCGGGCCCCTCGCGAGTTGGGTCAGGCCTGGCTCGTGCACAACCCAAACTGCTGCTGTTGCTCCCTCTCGGGAGGATATTCAAACACCTGTGAAGCTGTCGCATTCAGGAAAAGGCCCAGAGCCTGTGAAGCTGTCGCGTTCAGGAAAAGGCCCAGAGCCTGTGAAGAAGGCAAACGCCTGTGAAGTTGTCGCGTTCAGAAAAAGGCCTAGAGCCTGTGAAGAAGGCAAATGCCTGTGAAGCCGTCGCATTTGGGAAAAGGCCCGGAGCCTGTGGAAAAGGCCAATGCCTGTGAAGCTCCCCGCCAGCGACACTCTCATACCCTACGGATTCAACTAAAGAACACCGAAGACGTCACAGGCTGCTTCGGGGCTTGCGCGAAACAAAGGTAAACCAGCCAACCATCAGGAGCGGGCGCTCGTGCAATATGACAACTGCCAATACGATGAACGCCGGTTTTACATGAGGGGCTTCCCCTCCCAAAATGCTCTCACAGCCATCAGGTCAAAAACCTGAGTTCTATTCATGCAGGGTAAAAAAGACAGGAGCGATACACACTCGGTCGGACCAATCCCCCAATGCGTCCTCGGAAGCACCTCCCGGGCCGCCGCTGGCGTCGCTGGACTCGCCATCATCGTCTGCGTCGCCACCAATGGCGTCAAGACCGTTCACCGCACCGCCCTCGTCAGCAGCCACGATCACATCGTCATCATCCGAAGCGAAGGCCCTGACGAGGGCGTCCACGTTGTCTTCCACCCAGTGCGCCAGGTCGCCTCGGACGGCCTGGGGAACTGGGGCGATGACGGCGTCAAAATCGAAGTGGGAATCCATGTTCAGGAGATGGCTGAAGACACGGGAAAAGGCGCGCCCGAGCGGAGTGCGGCTCCTCTCTTCCACCAACCTGTCGGCCCTGGCCGACCGCGCCTCCAGTTGCGTCACCACGGCGGTGAAAAACTGAAGGTTGCCGGCATAGTTGACTGTGTGCGGCTCGCCAACGGCCGCCTCACAGATGTTGCCCAAGGCTGTGCTAGCTCTCTCCAGGAGCGTGGCGAGCATGGGGCCGTGCACGTGCTCCAGGACCTGCCGCTGACATATCTCATCCGCGTTCTGGCGCGCGACGACCTCAGCCTCCTCCACCCGCTGGCGAAGACGGAGCATCTCGGCCTGGGAGGCGGCTAACTCCCCTTGCACTGCCTCAAGGGCAGCCCAGGAGGCGTCGGCCAGCCGCGTCGCCTCCTCCCGCTTGGCCCTCAAGGCTACGGTCCTCCCTTCAGCTTCGGCCCGGATCAACTCCAGCCTCCCCTCGAACTCGCGCTCAAGGTCTTGGCGCGCCATCGCCACCCGGCGTCCGACCTCCTCCAGGACACGAGCTTCCCGTGCGGCGACATCGTCCTCCGCCTGCGTCACCAAGCGCTCCCTCGTCTCCAACCGCTCGTACTCGCGGGTGCGTTCGGTGGCCTCCAGCGTCAACGCTTCTGAAGCTCAGTTGGGTCGCCGGAGGCCACCCGCATCGACGCAAGGGCCAACTCGCGCAGCTCCACTTGCTCCTCCAGTGAGTGGCACCGGGCCAGGAGCTCCCGAGCCCGCTCCTCCGCCGCCTCTCGCCGTCGGTCAGCTCCCCGGGCCTCCTCGGCAGCCTGGGATCGGGCCACCCGAGAGGCCTCTAGCGATGCCTTCGCCTCTTCATCGTCAAGATCACACTGACGGCGTGCGAGGACAATGGCGGCCTCCAGCTCGTGCCTCCGTGCAGCCAGGCGCAGGCCCTCGGCCTCCAGGCGCGCGTCTTCGTCAGCAAGCTCCTCCCCAAGTAGGTTCACCGCGTCAGTCGCCCTTCGAAGGAACCCTTGGCGGCGAGTGCGGCACTCCCAGGCGCGCTCGAGCACGTCTTCCACACCATCGTCAGCCCCAAGCAAGCGCCGGGGGCCACGAATCATCGTTCCCCCTCCGGGCAGGGGCTGGGGGCTGGCACCCTCGCGACGGCCAGGCGCGCCGCACCAGAAGCCCAGCCTGGAGCCAGCCCGTCTCCAGATGAAGGGCGCAGGGGGCGCTTCAACCAGTCGCAGTCCGCGACCAGATGAGAAGCCCACGGCAGGCTGGCTATGCCTCGAGAGGGCCCGCGAAGGAAAATCGGGGGGAATGAAGGGCCGCGGTGCACCTCGGGGAGGTCCACCCCTTCGATCGCCCTCACCACAAGGGCAGAGCTGCTCGGAGCACTTGAGGACAGTAGAGGGGGTGAAGCCAAAGGAGGCGGCACCTCGGCTACTTCCGCGAGCTCGGGCCGAAGGGGCCTGCGGAGCAAGGATCAATGAAAGCAACAAGAGGATCAGGAACCAGAAAGGGAGAAGACTTACTCGTCAGTGGCGAAGTACTTCCTGCGCTTCAGCACGCGACAAGGGAAGTCATCACCCAGGGCCTCCCTTTTCCTCCGGAGGGCCTCAAAGTCCACGCGGAAGTGGCCCAAGAGAAGAGCACAAGGATCAACCTGCGACGAAGACGGAGCATCGAAGCGATCCGTGTCAGGGGCGCCTGCCTGGCGCGTGCCGCCAATCACCTCGCCAGAAGACGCGGCTGGGGCCTCAGAGGCCTCAGCCCCGGGCACTGGGAGCGGCTGCTTGCCACCCTCAGCCTCACCGGCACGGGTCCCAGGAGTTGTCCCCTCGAGAGCACCACCCGGCGCTGTCACCTCATCGGGAGCCCCCTCGGCCTCCGGCGCCGCATGCCTCCCTGCTCCGCCACTTGAGGAGGAGTCGCCTTGGCCGATTGGAAGGGCAGTCACCACCACTGGATTCTCACGAGGTCCCTGGAGGCCGGCGGGACGCAGCCCCCACTCATCAAAGACGGGCATCTGCTTCACGAAGTCGACCCTGCTCTGGCAGAGATACAGCAAGACCCCTTCCTGTTGGACGCTGCCGGGGTTGGGGTCCCCGGCCAAGGTCAAGAGCGTCGTCTTCAACACCTCAGGAGCCAGGTCCTCTTCCTGGAGCCTCATGTTATCCTCGCGCCCACGGAAGGCCCACATCCGGCGAGAGTGGCGCTGAAGGGGAGCAACACGGCATAACAGAAACTCCTTCACCACCTTGGGTGCTGTCACGCTAAGAGACCTCAAGAGCGCGAAGCGGCGCCAGACGAAGACGAGCCGGGGGCTCTCGAGCGTCTCCTGGCCCCAACCCGAATTGGGGACCGCAGGCGAGGCCGGCTCCAATAGCAGGGGGCTGGGCACCCCTGCGTCCACATACAGCCACCGCTCGCGGAACCCAACCGCGGGTAGGGGGAGCTTGAAGTCGATCCCAGAGGCCGCAGTCTCAGGCTCGGCAGCGAAGCTCACGCACGCCCAGCATTGGGTAGGGTCGACAAGATGCAGCGAGAAGAAGTGGCACAGCAAGGCAACCGAAGGAGGGATGCCCACCATGGCTTCGCAAACGAAGGCGAAGACCGAAAGGAGGGTGATGGACTCAGGACTTAGGTGCATCATGTGGATCTGATAATGGGAGAGCACGACATTGAAGAAATCGGAAAAGGGGGAATCAGACCCGCCCACAGGGCGTCGTCAAAACATGGGACCTCGGTAGCTATCCTGTCGATGGAGAAGTGGGGTGCGGGCCAGGCCGTCGTCCTCCCGCACTCATTGAAGATGGTGGCCAGAGCCAAGCTGACCTTGCCCAGGCACTCTCGATCGAGTATGGTCGACCGGCCAACGGCGGGGGCCACCAATGGTGGCACACAAGATGGAGGCATGGGTTTCTTCCCTCTCTCCTTCTTCGTCGGAGCCATGGCGATGGGAAGGAGGGGAAGATTCGAGATTGGATTGGAAGCATGAGCTGGCGTTCGAAGGGAGGAAGAACAGGGGATGCTCGAGCAACAGGAAGGGGAGCGGCTGTGTACAACTACAAGTCCGCCTAGCAGGGCGCAGAATAAGGGGGCGTGGGGGAACAGTGCCGCCCACGTCCAATCAACCGCCACGCGGTGCCCAAGGCCGCAGGCTGTTAGGGCCCGCGGCGCTTCGCCCATGCCCTTTTGCCTCTCAGCACGGCCAAGTTCGGACGCGCCTTGGGCCCGGGGGCTACTGTCGGCGTTTTAGGAACGGGGGTCCCCAGACTTGCCTGCCTGCGGCCTGCAGCGTGGCTCAAAGGAGGTCGGCACGGCTCATCTTCATCAACACAAGACTCAAGACCCTCGCGAGGGGCCAAGCCTCGCGGGGCGGACGACGTGGAGCTTCCTCAGGCGCGGCCTCGTCAGGCTGGCTCACGAGGAGGCGGAGAAATCAAGGCGGGGTACCTCACGAGGTGCCCGTGACGCAAGCCATGACGACTCAGGGCGCCAGGCGGGTGCCAGCCCGCGCAGCGTCCTCCTTTCCTCTTTGGTGCAAAGGGAGCAAGCGCAGCCGCGGAGTATCGAGGCATCAGGCAAAGGTTGCCATTTCGGTGCAACGAGACCAAGACCAGGAGGACTATGAGATGGAGGTCACTGTGGAGCCCTAAGACGGCGTCATCACCAGAGCTTTGTGCAGGCGAAGACTACTTTTGTTAGGATAGCTGATACTTGCTGCCCCCCTTCAAATTAGCCCGCCATTGTTGGCTCCGTTCCCGCTCAATATTTGGGAAGAGGACCAGGGCCTCTATAAATAGGACCAGCCGCCCACAGAGCAAAGTGGTGGAAAAAAGGAAGGGGAGGCTCGATAGAGAGGTTGGAAGCATAGAGAGAGAGAGGAAGGTGGCTGAACTCCTCCCAGCAGTTCATTGCCCCAGCCAAGAGCAGACCCTCGCGAGGCTGTTCTTCCTTGTATTGTTCATCATCATCAGCCCCAAGAGGCAATCCACCCACCACACACCGGAGTAGGGTATTACACCACAACGGTGGCCCGAACCAGTATAAACCTTGTGTCTCTTGTGCAGTTCTTTCATTAGTCTAGATCCTTGCGAGACGGAGAGGTAGAAGACGTAATCTTTGCGCGCACCCCAGAGTTCGAACCTTAAGGGTCTGCCAGAACCCGAAATCCGACAAATATATGTGATGTATGAGATTGATCATGTTCTTGTAATAGGAATCACGACTTGCATGTCGATGAGTATGACAACCGGTAGGAGCCATAGGAGTTGTCTTAATTTATTTATGACCTGCGTGTCAACATAAATGTCATGTAATTACTTTACTTTATTGCTAACCGTTAGCCGTAGTAGTATAAGTAATAGTTGGCGAGACAACTTCACGAAGACACGATTATGGAGATCATGATGATGGAGATCATGGTGTCATGCCGGTGGCGATGATGATCATGGCGCCCCGAAGATGGAGATCAAAAGGAGCAAAATGATATTGGCCATATCATGTCACTTTTTGATTGCATGTGATGTTTATCATGTTTTTACATCTTATTTGCTTAAGAACGACGGTAGCTTAAATAAGATGATCCCTCACAATAATTTCAAGAATTGTGTTTCCCCTAACTATGCACCGTTGCTAAGGTCCGTTGTTCCGAAGCACCACGTGATGATCGGGTGTGATAGGTTCTAACGTTCGCATACAGCGGGTGTAAGCCAGATTTACACACACAATACACTTAGGTTGACTTGACGAGACTAGCATGTACAGACATGGCCTCGGAACACGGAAGACCGAAAGGTCGAACATGAGTCGTATAGAAGATATGATCAACATGAAGATGTTCACCGATGATGACTAGTCCGTCTCATGTGATGATCGGACACGGCCTAGTTGACTCGGATCATGTATCACTTAGATGACTAGAGGGATGTCTATCTGAGTGGGAGTTCATTATATAATTTGATTAGATGAACTTATTTATCATGAACAATATTCTAAGTTGTTTTTGCAAAAAGGGTTGTAGATCAATAGCTCACGTTGTAGCTCCCTGTTTCAATACGTTCCTAGAGAAAGATTAAGTTGAAAGATATTGTAAGCAATGATGCGGACTAGGTCCGTTGCCTGAGGAGTGTCCTCACTGCTACACAGAAGGCTTATGTCTTTGATGCACCGCTCGGTGTGCCAACCCCTCCAGCGTCGTCTGTGGATGTTATGAACATCTGACAGATACGTCCTGATGACTACTTGATAGTTAAGTGCACCATACTTTACGGCTTAGAATCGGGATTCCAATGACGTTTTGAACGCCATAGAACATATGAGATGTTCCAAGAGCTGAAATTGGGATTTCAGGCTCATGCCCGTGTTGAGAGGTATGAGACCTTTGACAAGTTCTTTGCCTACAAGATGGAGGAGAATAGCTCAACTAGTGAGCATGCGCTCAGAATGTCTGGGTGCTACAATCACTTGAATCAAGTGGGAGTTAAACTTCTAGATAAGATAGTGATTGATAGAGTTCTCTAGTCACTATCACTAAGCTACTAGATCTTCGTGATGAACTATGACGTGCAAGGGATGGAGATGATCCCGGAGCTGTTCGCGGTGCTTAAGACCGCAAAAGGTAGAAATCAAGAAGGAGCATCAAGTGTTGATGGTTTAACAAGACCACTGGTTTCAAGAAGGGCAAGGGCTAGAAGGGAAACTTCATGAATGGCAAACCAGTTGCCGCTCCAGTAAAGGAACCCAAGGTTGAACCCAAACCCGAGACTAAGTGCTTCTATTGTAAGGGGAACGGTCACTGGTAGCGGAATTAACCCAAATGCATGGTAGATAAGAAGGCTGGCAACTTCAACAAAGTATATATGTGTTATTAATGTGTACCTTGCTAGTACTCCTGGTAGCACCTGGGTATTGGATACCGGTTCAGTTGCTATTATTGGTGACTTGAAGCAAAAGCTACGGACTAAACGGAGACTGGCTAAGGGCGAGGTGACGATGTGTGTGGGAAGTGTTTCCAAAGTTGATGAGATCACCATCGCACGCTCCATCTGCCTTTGGGATTAGTATTGAACCTAGATAAATGTTATCAGGCGTCTATGTTGAGCATGAATATGATTAGATCATGTTCATTACAATACGATTATTCATTTAAGTTAGAGAATAATACCTTTCATGGTCATGAATAATACCTTTCATGGTCATGCACCCTATGTGAATGGTTCATTGAATCTCGGTCGTGGTAATACACATGTTCACGCCAAAAGATGTAGAGTTAATAATGATAATACCACTTTCTTGTGGCGCTGCCGCTTAGGTCATATTGGCGTAAGTTGCATGAAGAAAGTCCATGTCGATGGATGTTTGGAGTCACTTGATTTTGAATCGCTTGACACATGCGAGCCATGCCTCATGGGCAGGATGACTAAGACCCTGTTTTCAGGTACAATGAAACGGGCAAGTGACTTGTTGGAAATCGTACATGCTGATGTGTGTGATCCAATAAGAATTGAGGCGTGCGGTGGACATCGCTATTTTCTCATCTTCACTGACGATTTGAGTAGATATGGGTATATTTACTTAATGAAGCACAAGTCTGAAACGTTTGAAAAGTTCAAGCAATTTCAGAGTGAAGTTAAGAACCATCATAACAAGAAGATCAAATTCCTACGATCTGATCGATGGAGAATTTTTGAGTTATGAGTTTGGCAATCACTTAACACATTGTGAAATTGTTTCACAGTTGACACCACCTGTAACACCACAGTGTAATGGCGTGTCCGGACGTCGTAATCGAACCTTATGAGATATGGTGCGATCTATGATGTCTCTTACCGATCTACCGCAATCATCGTGAGGTTATGCGTTAAGAGTCAGCTGCATTCACTTTAGATAGGGCACCATCTAAGTCCGTTGAGACGACGACGTATGAACATTGGTTTGGCAAGAAACCAAATTTGTCGTTTCTTAATATTTGGTGCTGCGATGCTTAAGGTTTCAGCCAAAAAAGCTCGAACCCAAAGCGGACAAATACATATTCATAGGATACCCAAAGGTAATAGTTGGGTATACCTTCTATCTCAGATCCGAGGGCAAAGTGTTTGTCGCTAAGAACGGGTCCTTTCCCAAGAAGGAGTTTCTCTTGAAAGAATTGAGTGGGAGGAAGATAGAACTTGATGAGGTTGTTGAACCTCTACTTAAACCAGAAAGTGGTGCAACATAGAAAGATGTTTCTGTGGCGCCTACGTCTGTTGAAGAGGAAGTTAGTGATAGTGATCATGAAGCTTCGGATCAAGTTGCTATCGAACCTCGTAGGTCGACAAGGATATGTACTACTCCTGAGTGGTAAGGTAATCCTGTCTTAGATATCATGTTGTTAGACAACAATGAACCTACGAGCTATGGAGAAGCGATGGTGGGCCCGTATTCCGACAAATGGTTAGAAGCCATGAAATCCGAGATAGGATCCATGTATCAGAACAAAGTATGGACTTTGGTGGACTTGCCCGTTGATCGGCAAGCCATTGAAATAAATGGATATTTAAGAAGAAGATGGACGTGGATGGTAATGTTACCGTCTATGAAGCTCGACTTGTGGCAAAGAGTCTTTTCACAAGTTCAAGGAGTTGACTACGATGAGATTTTCTCACCTGTAGAGATGCTTAAGTCTGTCGGAATCATGTTAGCATTAGCTGTATTTTTCGATTATGAAATCTGACAGATGGATGTCAAAACAAGTTTTCTTACCAGTTTTCGTAAGAAAAAGTTGTATGTGATACAATAAAAGGTTTTTTCGATCCTAAGGATGCTAAAAGGTATGCTGGCTCCAGCAATCCTTCTATGGACTAGAGCAAGCATCTCATAGTCGGAATATATGCTTTGATGGAGTGATCAAAGCTTTTAGGTTTATACAATGTTTGCTAGAAACTTGTATTTACAAGAAAGTGAGTGGGAGAACTACAACATTTCTGATAAGTATATGTGGATGACATATTGTTGATCTGAAATAATTTCTGTAAAGCATAAACGGTTGTTTGAAGAGTGATTTTCAAAGGAAGACCTGGATAAAGCTGCTTACATATTGGGCATCAAGATCTATAGAGATAGATCAAAACGCCTGATGATACTTTCAAAGAACGCACACCTTGACATGATTTTGAAGGAGTTCAAATAGATCAGTCAAAGAAGGGATTCTTACCTGAGTTGTAAGGTGTGAAGTTGAGTAAGACTCAAAGCTTGACCACGACAGAAGAAAGAGGAAGGACGAAGGTCTTCCCCTATGCTTTTTCATAGGCTCTATACGGCGTGCCATGCTGAGTACCGCACCTGACTTGTGCCTTGCCACATGTCTGGCAAGAGGGTACAAAGGTGATCCAGGAGTGGATAACTGGACAGTGATCAAAATTATCCTTAGAGGAATAAGGAAATATTTCTCGGTTATGGAGGTGATAAAGAGTTCGACGTTAAGAGTTACGTCGATGCAAGCTTTAACACCTATCCGGATGACTATGAGTAGAAAAACCGGATATGTATAATGGAGCAACCATTTGGAATAGCTCCAAGTGGAACGTGGTTGCAGCATCTACAATATGACATAAAGTTTTGCGAAGTACATGCAGATCTGATTGTTGCAGACCCGTCGACTATAACCTCTCTCACAAGCATAACATGATCAAACCCAGAACTCATTAAGTGTTAATCACATAATGATGTGAACTGGATTATTGACTCTAGTAAACTCATGGGAGTTAGTCACATGGCGATGTGACCTATGAGTGTTAATCACATAACGATGTGAACTAGATTATTGACTCTAGTGCAAGTGGGAGACTGTTGGAAATATGCCCTAGAGGCAATAATAAATTGGTTATTATTATATTTCCTTGTTCATGATAATCGTTTATTATCCATGCTAGAATTGTATTGATAGGAAACTCATATACATGTGTGGATACATAGACAACACCATGTCCCTAGTAAGCCTCTAGTTGACTAGCTCGTTGATCAATAGATGGTTACGGTTTCCTGACCATGGACATTGGATGTCGTTGATAATGGGATCACATCATTAGGAGAATGATGTGATGGACAAGACCCAATCCTAAGCCTAGCACAAGATCGTGTAGTTCATATGCTAAAGCTTTTCTAATGTCAAGTATCATTTCCTTAGACCATGAGATTGTGCAACTCCCGGATATCGTAGGAATGCTTTGGGTGTACCAAACGTCAGAACGTAACTGGGTGGCTATAAAGGTGCACTACGGGTATCTCCGAAAGTGTCTGTTGGGTTAGCGCGAATCGAGACTGGGATTTATCACTTCATGTAATGGAGAGGTATCTCTGGGCCCACTCGGTAGGACATCATCATAATGTGCACAACGTGAACAAGGAGTTGATCACGGGATGATGTGTTACGGAACGAGTAAAGAGACTTGCCGGTAACGAGATTGAACAAGGTATCGGGATACCGACGATCGAATCTCGGGCAAGTACTATACCGTTAGACAAAGGGAATTGTATACGGGATTGATTTAATCCTTGACATCATGGTTCGTCCGATGAGATCATCGTGGAACATGTGGGAGCCTGTTGGAAATATGCCCTAGAGGCAATAATAAAATGGTTATTATTATATTTCTTTGTTCATGATAATTGTCTATTATTCATGCTATAATTGTGTTATCCGAAAATCGTAATACATGTGTGAATACATAGACCACAACACGTCCCTAGTGGCCTCTAGTTGACTAGCTCGTTGATCAAAAGATAGTCATGGTTTCCTGACTATGGACATTGGATGTCATTGATAACGGGATCACATCATTAGGAGAATGATGTGATGGACAAGACCCAATCCTAAGCATAGCTCAATGATCGTGTAGTTCGTTTGCTGTAGCTTTTCTGAATGTCAAGTATCATTTCCTTAGACCATGAGATTTTGCAACTCCCGGATACCATAGGAATGCCTTGGCTATGCCAAACGTCACAACATAACTGGGTGACTATAAAGGTACATTACAGGTATCTCCGAAAGTGTCTGTTGGGTTGGCACGAATCGAGACTGGGATTTGTCACTCCGTATGACGGAGAGGTATCTCTGGGCCCACTCGGTAATGCATCATCATAATGAGCTCAATGTGACCAAGTGGTTGATCACGGGATCATGCATTACGGCACGAGTAAAGTGACTTGCCGGTAACGAGATTGAACTAGGTATTGGGATACCGACGATCGAGTCTCGGGCAAGTAACGTACCGATTGACAAAGGGAATTGTATACGGATTGATTGAATCCACGACATCATGGTTCATCCGATGAGATCATCATGGAGCATGTGGGAGCCAACATGGGTATCCAGATCCGATGTTGGTTATTGACCGGAGAGGCGTCTCGGTCATGTCTGCATGTCTCCCGAACCCGTAGGGTCTACACACTTAAGGTTCGGTGACGCTAGGGTTGTAGAGATATTAGCATACGGTAACCCGAAAGTTTTTCGGAGTCCCGGATGAGATCCCAGACGTCACGAGGAGTTCCGGAAAGGTCCGGAGGTGAAGATTTATATATAGGAAGTCAAGTTTCGGCCATCGGGAAAGTTTCAGGGGTAATCGGTATTGTACCGGGACCACCGGAAGGGTCCGGGGGTCCACCGGGTGGGGCCACCTATCCCGGAGGGCCCCATGGGCTGAAGTGGGAGGGGAACCAGCCCTTAGTGGGCTGGTGCGCCCCCCTTGGGCCTCCCCCTGCGCCTAGGGTTGGAAACCCTAGGGGTGGGGGCGCCACCCTTGCCTTGGGGGGCAAGGCACCCCCTTGGCCGCCGCCCCCCCTAGGAGATTGGATCTCCTAGGGCCGGCGCCCCCCCTAGGAACCCTATATATAGTGGGGGGGAGGGAGGGCAGCGGCACCCAAGCCTCTGGCCTCTCCCTCTCCCTCCCGTGACACTCCTCCGTCTCCCTGCGCTTGGCGAAGCCCTGCCGAGATCACCGTTGCTTCCACCACCACGCCGTTGTGCTGCTGGATCTTCATCAACCTCTCCTTCCCCCTTGCTGGATCAAGTTGGAGGAGACGTCTTCCCAACCGTACGTGTGTTGAACTCGGAGGTGCCGTCCGTTCGGCACTTGGTCATCGGTGATTTGGATCACGTCGAGTACGACTCCATCAACCCCGTTCTCTTGAACGCTTCCGCACGTGATCTACAAGGGTATGTAGATGCATTCCTCTCTCCATCATTGCTAGATGACTCCATAGATTGATCTTGGTGATGCGTAGAAAATTTTAAAATTCTGCTACGTTCCCCAACAGTGGTATCAGAGCCAGGTCTATGCGTAGTTACTATGCACGAGTAGAACACAAAGCAGTTGTGGGCGTCGATATTGTCAGTTATCTTGCTGTTACTAGTCTTATCTTGATTCGGCGGCATTGTGGGATGAAGAGGCCCAGACCAACCTTACACGTACGCTTACATGAGACCGGTTCCAGCGACTGACATGCACTAGTTGCATAAGGTGGCTGGCGGGTGTCTGTCTCTCCCACTTTAGTCGGATCGGATTCGATGAACAGGGTCCTTATGAAGGGTAAATATAAATTGGCAATTCACGTTGTGGTTTTGGCGTAGGTAAGAAACGTTCTTGCTAGAAACCTATAGCAGCCACGTAAAAACTTGCAACAACAATTAGAGGACGTCTAACTTGTTTTTGCAGCAAGTGTTTTGTGATGTGATATGGCCAAAAGGATGTGATGAATGATATATGTGATGTATGAGATTGATCATGTTCTTGTAATAGGAATCACGACTTGCATGTCGATGAGTATGACAACCGGCAGGAGCCATAGGAGTTGTCTTTATTTATTTATGACCTGCGTGTCAATATAAACGTCATGTAATTACTTTACTTTATTGCTAAAGCGTTAGCCATAGTAGTAGAAGTAATAGATGACGAGACAAGTTCAAGAAGACACGATGATGGAGATCATGGTGTCATGCCGGTGACAACGATGATCATGGAGCCCCGAAGATGGAGATCAAAAGGAGCAAATGATATTGGACATATCATGTCACTATTTGATTGCATGTGATGTTTATCATGTTTTACATCTTATTTGCTTAGAACGACGGTAGCTTAAATAAGATGATCCCTCGTAATAATTTCAAGAAAGTGTTCCCCCTAACTGTGCACCGTTGCGAAGGTTCGTTGTTTCGAAGCACCACATGATGATCGGGTGTGATAGATTCTAACGTTCGAATACAACGGGTGTAAGCCAGATTTACACACGCAATACACTTAGGTCGACTTGACGAGCCTAGCATGTACAGACATGGCCTCGGAACACGGAAGACCGAAAGGTCGAGCATGAGTCGTATAGGAGATACGATCAACATGAAGATGTTCACCAATGTTGGCTAGTCCGTCTCACGTGATGATCGGACACGGCCTAGTTAACTCGGATCATGTTTCACTTAGATGACTGGAGGGATGTCTATCTGAGTGGGAGTTTATTGAATAATTTGATTATATGAACTTAATTATCATGAAATTAGTGTAAAATCTTTAAAATATGTCTTGTAGATCAAATGGCCCATGTTGTCCTCAACTTCAACGCGTTCCTAGAGAAAAACCAAGCTGAAAGACGATGGCAGCAACTATACGGACTGGGTCCGGAACCTGAGGATCGTCCTCATAGCTGCCAAGAAAGATTATGTCCTAGAAGCACCGCTAGGTGACGCACCTGTCCCAGAGAACAAAGACGTTATGAACGCTTGGCAGTCACGTGCTGCTGATTACTCCCTCATTCAGTGCGGCATGCTTTACAGCTTAGAACCGGGGCTCCAAAAGCGTTTTGAGAGACACGGAGCATATGAGATGTTCGAAGAGCTGAAAATGGTTTTCCAAGCTCATGCCCGGGTCGAGAGATATGAAGTCTCCGACAAGTTCTTCAGCTGTAAGATGGAGGAAAATAGTTCTGTCAGTGAGCACATACTCAAAATGTCTGGGTTGCATAACCGCTTGACTCAGCTGGGAGTTAATCTCCCGGATGACGCGGTCATTGACAGAATCCTTCAGTCGCTTCCACCAAGCTACAAGAGCTTTGTGATGAACTTCAATATGCAGGGGATGGAAAAGACCATTCCTGAGGTATATTCAATGCTGAAATCAGCAGAGGTGGAAATCAAAAAGGAACATCAAGTGTTGATGGTGAATAAAACCACTAAGTTCAAGAAAGGCAAGGGTAAAAAGAACTTCAAGAAGGACGGCAAGGGAGTTGCCGCGCCCGGTAAGCAAGCTACCAGGAAGAAGCCAAAGAATGGACCCAAGCCCGAGACTGAGTGTTTTTATTGCAAGGGAAGTGGTCACTGGAAGCGGAACTGCCCCAAATACTTAGCGGATAAGAAGGCCGGCAACACTAAAGGTATATGTGATATACATGTAATTGATGTGTACCTTACCAGTACTCGTAGTATCTCCTGGGTATTTGATACCGGTGCGGTTGCTCACATTTGTAACTCAAAGCAGGAGCTGCGGAATAAGCGGAGACTGGCGAAGGACGAGGTGATGATGCGCGTCGGGAATGGTTCCAAGGTCGATGTGATCGCCGTCGGCACGCTGCCTCTACATTTACCTATGAGATTAGTTTTAAACCTCAATAATTGTTATTTAGTGCCAGCTTTGAGCATGAACATTGTATCAGGATCTCGTTTAATACGAGATGGCTACTCATTTAAATCCGAGAATAATGGTTGTTCTATTTATATGAGAGATATGTTTTATGGTCATGCTCCGATGGTGAATGGTTTATTCTTAATGAATCTCGAGCGTAATGCTACACATATTCATAGTGTGAATACCAAAAGATGTAAGGTTGATAATGATAGTCCCACATACTTGTGGCACTGCCGCCTTGGTCACATAGGTGTCAAACGCATGAAGAAGCTCCATGCAGATGGACTTTTAGAGTCTCTTGATTACGAATCATTTGACACGTGCGAACCATGCCTCATGGGTAAAATGACCAAGACTCCGTTCTCAGGAACAATGGAGCAAGCAACCAACTTATTGGAAATCATACATACTGATGTGTGCGGTCCAATGAGTGTTGAGGCTCGCGGTGGCTATCGTTATGTTCTCACCCTCACTGATGACTTGAGTAGATATGGGTATGTCTACTTAATGAAACACAAGTCTGAGACCTTTGAAAAGTTCAAGGAATTTCAGAGTGAGGTTGAGAATCAATGTGACAAGAAAATCAAGTTCTTGCGATCAGATCGTGGGGGAGAATACTTGAGTCACGAATTTGGCACACACTTAAGAAAATGTGGAATAGTTTCACAACTCACGCCGCCTAGAACACCTCAGCGTAATGGTGTGTCCGAACGTCGTAATCGCACTCTATTGGATATGGTGTGATCTATGATGTCTCTTACCGATTTACCACTGTCATTTTGGGGGTATGCTTTAGAGACTGCAACATTCACTTTAAATAGGGCTCCGTCGAAATCCGTTGATACGACACCGTATGAATTATGGTTTGGGAAGAAACCTAAGCTGTCATTTCTAAAAGTTTGGGGATGCGATGCTTATGTCAAGAAACTTCAACCTGAAAAGCTCGAACCCAAGTCGGAAAAATGCGTCTTCATAGGATACCCTAAAGAAACTGTTGGGTATACCTTCTACCTCAGATCCGAAGGCAAGATCTTTGTTGCCAAGAATGGGTCCTTTCTAGAGAAAGAGTTTCTCTCGAAATAAATAAGTGGGAGGAAAGTAGAACTTGATGAAGTATTACCTCTTGAACCGGTAAGTGACACAGCTCAAGAAAATGTTCTTGAGGTGCCTGCACCGACTAGAGAGGAAGTTAATGATGATGATCATGAAACTTCAGATCAAGTTACTACTGAACTTCATAGGTCCACGAGGACACGTTCCGCACCAGAGTGGTACGGCAACCCTGTCTTGGAAATCATGTTGTTAGACAACGGTGAACCTTCGAACTATGAAGAAGCGATGGCGGGCCCGGATTCCGACAAATGGCTGGAAGCCATGAAATCCGAGATAGGATCCATGTATGAAAACGAAGTGTGGACTTTGACTGACTTGCCCGTTGATCGGCGAGCCATAGAAAATAAATGGATCTTTAAGAAGAAGACAGACGCGGATGGTAATGTGACCATCTATAAAGCTCGGCTTGTCGCTAAGGGTTATCGACAATTTCAAGGGGTTGACTACGATGAGACTTTCTCACCCGTAGCGAAGCTGAAGTCCGTCCGAATCATGTTAGAAATTGCCGCATTCTATGATTATGAGATATGGCAAATGGACGTCAAAACGGCATTCCTTAATGGTTTCCTTAAGGAAGAATTGTATATGATGCAGCCGGAAGGTTTTGTCGATCCTAAGAATGCTGACAAGGTGTGCAAGCTCCAACGCTCGATTTATGGGATGGTGCAAGCATCTCGGAGTTGGAACATTCATTTTGATGAGATGATCAAAGCGTTTGGGTTTACGCAGACTTATGGAGAAGCCTGCATTTACAAGAAAGTGAGTGGGAGCTCTGTAGCATTTCTCATATTGTATGTGGATGACATACTGTTGATGGGAAATGATATAGAATTCTTGGAAAGCATAAAGGCCTATTTGAACAAGTGTTTTTCAATGAAGGATCTTGGAGAAGCTGCTTATATATTAGGCATCAAGATCTATAGAGATAGATCGAGACGCCTCATTGGTCTTTCACAGAGTACGTACCTTGACAAGATTTTGAAGAAGTTCAAAATGGATCAGTCAAAGAAGGGGTTCTTGCCTGTATTGCAAGGTACGAGATTGAGCACGGCTCAATGCCCGACCACGGCAGAAGATAGAGAAAAGATGAGTGTCGTCCCCTATGCCTCAGCCATAGGGTCTATCATGTATGCTATGTTGTGTACCAGACCTGATGTAAACCTTGCCGTAAGTTTGGTAGGAAGGTAGCAAAGTAATCCCGGCATGGAACACTGGACAGCGGTCAAGAATATCCTGAAGTACCTGAAAAGGACTAAGGAAATGTTTCTCGTTTATGGAGGTGACGAAGAGCTCGTCGTAAAGGATTACGTCGATGCTAGCTTCGACACAGATCTGGATGACTCTAAGTCACAAACTGGATACGTGTATATTTTGAATGGTGGGGTAGTAAGCTGGTGCAGTTGCAAGCAGAGCGTTGTGGCGGGATCTACATGTGAAGCGGAGTACATGGCAGCCTCGGAGGCAGAACAAGAAGCAGTCTGGGTGAAGGAGTTCATTACCGACCTAGGAGTCATACCCAATGCGTCGGGCCCGATGACTCTCTTCTGTGACAACACTAGAGCTATTGCCCTTGCCAAGGAGCCCAGGTTTCACAGGAAGACCAGGCATATCAAGCGTCGCTTCAACTCCATTCGTGAAAGTGTTCAAAATGGAGACATAGAGATTTGTAAAGTACATACGGACCTGAATGTGGCAGATCCGTTGACTAAACCTCTCCCTAGAACAAAACATGATCAACACCAGAACTGCATGGGTGTTCGATTCATCACAATGTAACTAGACTATTGACTCTAGTGCAAGTGGGAGACTGTTGGAAATATGCCCTAGAGGCAATAATAAAATGGTTATTATTATATTTCTTTGTTCATGATAATTGTCTATTATTCATGCTATAATTGTGTTATCCGGAAATCGTAATACATGTGTGAATACATAGACCACAACATGTCCCTAGTGAGCCTCTAGTTGACTAGCTCGTTGATCAAAAGATAGTCATGGTTTCCTGACTATGGACATTGGATGTCATTGATAACGGGATCACATCATTAGGAGAATGATGTGATGGACAAGACCCAATCCTAAGCATAGCTCAAAGATCGTGTAGTTCGTTTGCTGTAGCTTTTCCGAATGTCAAGTATCATTTCCTTAGACCATGAGATTGTGCAACTCCCGGATACTGTAGGAATGCCTTGGGTGTGCCAAACGTCACAACGTAACTGGGTGGCTATAAAGGTACATTACATGTATCTCCGAAAGTGTCTGTTGGGTTGGCATGAATCGAGACTGGGATTTGTCACTCCGTATGACGGAGAGGTATCTCTGGGCCCACTCGGTAATGCATCATCATAATGAGCTCAATGTGACCAAGTGGTTGATCACGGGATCATGCATTAAGGCACAAGTAAAGTGACTTGCCGGTAACGAGATTGAACTAGGTATTGGGATACCGACGATCGAGTCTCGGGCAAGTAACGTACTGATTGACAAAGAGAATTGTATACGGATTGATTGAATCCTCGACATCGTGGTTCAACCAATGAGATCATCGTGGAGCATGTGGGAGCCAACATGGGTATCCAGATCCCGCTGTTGGTTATTGACCGAAGAGGCGTCTCGGTCATGTCTGCATGTCTCCCGAACCCGTAGGGTCTACACACTTAAGGTTCGGTGACGCTAGGGTTGTAGAGATATTAGCATACGGCAACCCAAAAGTTGTTCGGAGTCCCGGATGAGATCCCGGACGTCACGAGGAGTTCCGGAATGGTCCGTAGGTGAAGATTTATATATAGGAAGTCAAGTTTCGGCCATCGAGAAAGTTTCGGGGGTAATCGGTATTGTACCGGGACCACCGAAAGGGTCCCGGGGGTCCACCGGGTGGGGCCACCTATCCCGGAGGGCCCCATGGGCTGAAGTGGGAGGGGAACCAGCCCCTAGTGGGCTGGTGCGCCCCCCTTGGGCCTCCCCCTGCGCCTAGGGTTGGAAACCCTAGGGGTGGGGGGCGCCACCCTTGCCTTGGGGGCAAGGCACCCCCTTGGCCGCCCCCCTCCCTAGGAGATTGGATCTCCTAGGGCCGGCGCGCCCCCTAGGCACCCTATATATAGTGGGGGGAGGGAGGGAAGCGGCACCCAAGCCTCTGGCCTCTCCCTCTCCCTCCCGTGACACTCCTCCGTCTCCCTGCGCTTGGCGAAGCCCTGCCAAGATCACTGTTGCTTCCACCACCACGCCGTCGTGCTGCTGGATCTTCATCAACCTCTCCTTCCCCCTTGCTGGATCAAGTTGGAGGAGACGTCTTCCCAACCGTACGTGTGTTGAACACGGAGGTGCCATCCATTCGGCACTTGGTCATCGGTGATTTGGATCACGTCGAGTACGACTCCATCAACCACGTTCTCTTGAACGCTTCCGCACGCGATCTACAAGGGTATGTAGATGCACTCCTCTCTCCCTCGTTGCTAGATGACTCCATAGATTGATCTTGGTGATGCGTAGAAAATTTTAAAATTCTGCTACGTTCCCCAACAGAGCCAACATGGGTATCCAGATCCCGCTGTTGGTTATTGACTAGAGAGATGTATCGGTCATGTCTGCATGATTCCCAAACCCGTAGGGTCTACACACTTAAGGTTCGATGACGCTAGGGTTATAGGGAAGGTATGTACGCGGTTACCGAATGTTGTTTGGAGTCCCGGATGAGATCCCGGACATCACGAGGAGTTCCGGAATGGTCCGGAGGTGAAGATTGATATATTGGACGAAGGGTTTTGGAGTCCGGAAGTGTTCCGGAGGTACCGGGTGATGACCAGCATGACCGAAAGGTATTTCGGGAGCCCCGACAAGTGTTGGGGGGCTTCATGGGCCAAGGGAAGGGGGCAAACCAGCCCACTAAGGGGCTGTGCGCCCCCCTCACCTATTCCCACGTGATCAAGGGGTTTGGGGCGCCCCATCTAGGGTTCCCACCTCCTAGCTTGGGGGCCAAGTCACCCAAAGGGGAGATTCCATCTGCCCTGGTCGCCGCCCCCCCTGGGGAAACCCTAGGGCGCCTCCCCCTCCCCTTGCCCCTATATATAGTGGAGGTTTTGGGGCTACCCAACACACAAGTCTCTCTCTCCCAAGGCGCAGCCCTACCTCTCTCCCTCCTCGTCTCTCGTAGTGCTTGGCGAAGCCCTGCTGGAGTACCGCGCTCCTCCACCACCACCACGCCGTCGTGCTGCTGCTGGACGGAGTCTTCCCCAACCTCTCCCTCTCTCCTTGCTGGATCAAGGCATGAGAGACCGGGCTGCACGTGTGTTGAACGCGGAGGTGTCGTTGTTCGGCGCTTAGATCGGAATCGACCGCGATCTGAATCGCCAAGAGTACGACTACCTCATCCGCGTTCTTGCAACGCTTCCGTTTAGCAATCTACAAGGGTATGTAGATGCACTCCCCTTCCCCTCGTTGCTAGATTACTCCATAGATTGATCTTGGTGATGCGTAGAAAATTTTAAATTTCTGCTACGATCCCCAACACGACGGAGGGCGTCGGCATCTGGGCGGTGGCGGCGCCGGAGGTGAGCAGCGGCACGGATGGGAAGGGCAGCGGTGCGGTGGTGGCGGACGGCAGCGGAAGCGACAGGGTTGGCGGCGGGGAAGACATGATCGAACCGAAGTTAGCTGATACCAAACTGTTATGGCGCTGTTAGAAGGAGCGAGAGGGCCGGCCGGGGACCTTTTGCCCACGGTCGGGCAAGATGGAAGGGATTTCCTTCTTAATTCTTGCTTGATTAGATTGATACATCTTCTCTCTTTATATAGAGGTTTACTTGACTTCCAAGTAAGGCTTACTTGACCCCTAAGCAAGTGGCCTTTATCTCTAATTAACCCTAAGACTAAAGGGCTATACCGCCAGCCTAGGCCTATTAGCCTCATTACATACTCTAACAAATGGCTTATTTTCTACTAGCAAACTACTTTAGTATTTTTGTTCCTTTGTTGTTAATTACATTACATATGTTTTCCTTTATTTTATACAGATTGAAGCCAAGGAGAAAAGGCTAAGAAGTATTTTCGTGGTAATGGCATATCGTTAGTTGTGTGGTATTACTAGTATCATTTGTACACAGTAGCGCTATATGTTGGTTACTTGTTTGCTCACTCCTGGCTTATGTATTTTCTTCAGGGTTTTGATGATCCAGAGTTTATGAGAACTATGAACCCAATTGTTCACACCCACGGGAGTAGCTAAGAAGCCCGCTTGTGGAAGACTAGGGGGGCTTGAAACGACACGCCGCAACACTCTGCATTTTCTTCTGACCTAAGATCAACTTCGCAATCACCAAACCTTTTAGTTGTATATCGACTTTCTTAAGTTCTTTTTTCAGAAACTTGATCTTAATAAGATGTAACGCAAGTATCGCTATATCATGTTACCAAGACAATAAGAAAAGGAGGCATCTTACAATGTCATTAAGAAAAAAAAAACATCTGGGGTGGAAGAACGACATATAGAAGGGGACAGAGCGAGCATTAATATTTTGCTACCTTTGAGGACTTGAATGGATGGAGTTGATAGTTGGTATAGCACATCACATTTAAACTTTCACATCTGCACATCACTTTGTTCCGATTTTACTATTTATAATGGTTACGCGTGGAACCATGCTCCAAAATCCGTGTCCAAGAGACAGAGATGGAGATAAAAATCCCTGCATATCAAAGCTTAGGTTCTGCTAACATCACGATAACGAAACAATCGTAAAACAGCTTCCAGGTGCAAAGACCAAAAGATTGTGTCAAATTACTTTGCACAAGATATACTGCAACAGGAAAATAAACAATACAAATTGACTGACACAAACATTTGAATAACTATTACTGCTGAAAATCATGGTCGGAGTGCATCATCATTTTCAAGGTTTTAAGCAATGCTATATTTAACTGATTGATCATCCAAAATGCAACACTAGGCTTGATTACAGGGGAGAGAGTAACAACCACAGCAATACATCTTCGTTTGAGAGAGTAACAACCACATGCTTGTTTGACTATTGCATACATATCACGTGTTATTCATGATTACAGGAGATCGCATAGAAATGCAAATATCCACAGCTTAAGCACCAGAGTTGAATGAAGTAGTACTGAAAAATATTGAAGGGCAAGAGAAGAGGATGGAACCTTGAAACGAAACATCAATCAGTGGCTCGGTACAAATAGCAGTAACACTAACAAAGTACGGTTCTGAGTATTTTGTCCGAACTAATAATACCCATTGTTAGTTATGCGAACAACACATACAGATGATGTTAGTAGTACAACATATGGTAATGGAAGATAACAGAGATAAAACGAATAACGTGATAGCAACATTAAGGGTAGCCCAAAAGTATAAGCTCAGACCTGGTGAGGTGATCATCTGACTGTTACGAGGTACACACATTTACATGGAGGATTTCGGAAACATAAAGCTAGCAGAGTGAACTAAAAGCAGCATGGATCATATGTAAAGCAAGAATGAGTTGAATCAGAAATTAAATAGGAGGAGAGGAAGGAACTAAGACATAACCGCCAGCATCTCCGCAGCTCCTCTGTCTTCAGCTTGAATAGTCACTGATTTTTGTTGTTGCTCCGAGGGTAGCGAGCTCATCTGGTATAATGTTATTAGTGGAACAAGTGGTTGTGGCTTTCGGAACCGCGTCGCCTCCACTGATTCTCACCATTGTTATTCCTACACATGCAAAAGCATTCCTCAGCGCAGACTTCGCAGCTGCTGCGTCGCGTCCATTGAGCCTCTCTCTGAAGTGGTCAAACTGCATTGGACTAACTTCTGTGAAGCCAGGTGGCAGGTGCTTGATGCCAGCGGGCAGGCACGCACTGCTGCCTTGTTGCCATCCCTTTATACTGAACCGCAGCTCGAGTCGCTGGAGCCTGGGCACGGCTCCTGCTTCAAAGGCCAGCAGCAGCTTAGGACAAGAGAACTTCAGGTGCTTGAGTGTTTGGAACGCTGTGCCGCTGCCGGTGATGATGACCCTTTCTTCTGGGCATTTTTCGATCTGCAACTCGAGGTGGATAAGAGAGGCCAACCGTGCAAGAATATCGACATCACCATCGTCCTTGGAAGAGACCACCTTCTCAACCCTAAGAACCAACCTGTAGAGGTCGCTCAGTTGAGATATCCACTTGGGGATCCTTGGAAAAACACAACCAAACAGATCAAGCTTCTGAAGACGGCGAGGTGGAGGGGACAGTGTGCTCCAGCCAACCAGCGGCGTCGAAGAAAGATTCTGCAGGACAAGACTCTTTAGGTTGCTGGAATGTGAAAGCCTTTCAAGGGAAGAACGCAAGGCATCCATACGATTCTCTGCTTCCTCCAAGGTCTCTGTCCTTGACCAATAGAGATCAAGATCTCTCATGTTGTTCAACTCACCAAGGCACTTGACATTGTCTATCGAGTTTTCCGATACATCAAACCCATGTAGAGTGCGCAGTGACTTCAAGCTGCCAATCCCATCAGGCAACAAAGTACATTTTGGGACGGCCAAATGCGACAACCGGGGCAAACCAACGATATCTGGTGGAATGCTCACCAGCGGTGACTACTGTAAATCAAAAGTCTCCAACTGCCTTAGCTCCCCGATTTGACTAGGTAGCTGCAAACTTGTATTGTAATCACAGGCAATCTTTACATATCTTAGTAGAAACAACCCACATATACCAGTAAGATCCAGCCTTCCACTTTTTGGATATTCAAGGTGTAGAACTCGAACATACTTGAACCCCAGTAAACTAGGCCAGAAAACGGTTCTGAAAACTGCGACTGAGCGAGCTTTTGATAGTGACTCGCTGGTTATTGCCGGCATCACATCGCGTTCTTCACCGCCGTTGCAGAGTGATATTCGACGGATCTGCTTGTTCATCCCTGTCACAATTTGTTGGTGATCCATTACAGTAATAAAATTCTCTTCTGTGCTTTTGGATCTGATAAGATCAAGCATTACATCATGTACTCTGCACGACAACACCTCATCATTACAGTCCTCCACAGGCTGGATCATGCTCCTGTTGATGAGCTCGTTGAAGTAGCTCCCTGCAACATCCTCTGCATCTAGCCCATTGATTGAACTCACGAAACCTTCAGCCATCCATTGCCTCGACAAATCATTCTTCATTATCTCGTAATCCTCTGGATACATACCAAGATAAAGCAGGCATGTCTTTAGATGGTGAGGAAGATTTCTGTAGCTAAGGTCCAGTATTTGTTTCATTTCTTCTAGAGTAGGATTGCCTTCAAACATGGATCCCAAGGAATTCCTTACATATTCCCACATTGGCTTTGATTGACCTGCTAGAAGGCTTGATATACTGATAATGGCAAGTGGCAAACCACCGCATCTTTTCAAAATGTCTGTCGAAAACTCCGCATATATGACAAGGCAAGGTTCTCCAAAACCAAATACTCTACTAAAAAATAGTCTTCTTGACTCCTGGTCATCCAATGATTTCATCTTATAAACATACTCTTTGCTATTAGAGCAACAAGTAGCAGCAACAGAGTAAATCCTTGTAGTTGTTAGCACTCTACTGCCACGACTGTTTTCTGGAAAAGCGCATCTAACAACCTTCCATGCAAGCGAATCCCATAAATCATCAATTATGATTAAGTACCTGCGAATAAAATCACAGACAGTAAAAAGTTTAGCTAATATTAAAATTGGAAGCAATGCTTATATAAGAACATCTCCTGCAAGGTTGATTGCATTTTTCTTAAAACACGGTAAATTTTATCAGTCATTGAATGGAATCCAACCATCCAGACAGCCTACTCAACTCATACATTTTAAAAAACAGAGAACAAAAAAATCAATGAAATATAAATAAAAAACTAAAGAAAGAGTGAACCCTACTCAAGACATCAACAAAAATACCAAAAAAATGAGCATTGCATAGTCAATGCAATAATTGCATATGTAATAATAAATGTGCAATTTTAGTAAAAACACTTACTATAACTAAGTCGGCTTGCACTTAAGGAAACATGATATGTTTTAGCCCTGTTTCATCTATATCTATCTGAAACATAAGTGCAAAATTACAGAATGTGCACGCCTCTTCTCACAATTAGAGATAAAAAATGTGTCTCCTCTAAAAAGCATGGCCACTAGAGTGCAAAAAAAGCTAGGGCCTCTTTAGAATACGAAAAAAGTTAGTGTTGGGGATATCACTACTGGGCGTAAACCGGCCTATCTGGGCCGGGTTAACTTCGTCAGTAGTTAAGTATGTTAAAGCCCAAGAAGGCAGATGAGGGCTCAAGGCCCATAGTCGGTTCAAGGCCTGTAGCCGTAAACCGGCGTTGGTATTTAACTTGTATTGTAAGTTAGGAATAAGTAGAGACCAAACCGGACACATCTATGAACCGGTATTGGGACTCTGTGAACCGACGGGCGTCACCCGTGTATATAAGGGGACGACCCGGCGGCGGCTCAAGGACAACAGACAACAACTCGAGACATAGGCGAAGCTTGTTTGCTCCCTGGTCATCGAAACCCCATCAATTCCATCACAACTAGACGTAGGCTTTTACCTTCATCGAAGGGGCCGAACTAGTATAAACTCTCTTGCTTCCCTGTGTCCGCTTTAACCCCTTCAAGCTAACCCGTCGCGATGGCTCCACGACTAAGTCCTTTCTCTAGGACATCTGCCGTGACAAAACCACGACAGTTGGCGCCCACCGTGGGGCTATCGCACGATGGTTTCAAGTTCTTGGAGGGCCGCTTTGAAGGACTCGAGGGCTACGCCGTAGGCCGGATGACTAAGAGTCGTCGCGGCAAGCTTTACATCGATGATGCAGGCTGGGGCCCCGAGGCCGGCTCAGTTGAGTACGGGTACCGGGTCCCCTTTGGTGGCATACACGTTTTCATCGGCAAGATCGGAGAACCGGGCCCTGAGCCGGATATCTGCACCGACCTCGTCGAAACGGCTCAGCGTGCGCGATCTGCCCGGGTTAAACCGGCCATGAAGCGTGCCTTCGTGGGAGTCATCCATGGAGGAGGTCATGAGGATGGATCGGGATCTGGCGGCGAGACCGTCATTTACTCCGGCGATGAGTCATTAACCGGAGAAACCGAATCTCTATATCAGCTACAAGATGGCCGGATTGGGGGCTGTTCCGACGGCGACAGTATTCCGGACCCCTCTGATCTGCCCAACCGAGTTGGAATATTCATGGCCGGCACACAAGCAACGCTTCATTCTTCGACCGCTGCGGCAACAACCTCTGGTTCAGCAGCGGCGACGGCTGCCGGGGCAGGAGGCCCTGTGCGCCCGCCGGCTCAAGTTCTATCAGAGCTATTTGATGCATTGGCTGTGCTTATGGCGGAAGCTAATCCGGCGGATCAGGACGTCCACAACGCGGAGATTGCAAAGGTAAGGAAACAGATCACCCAGGCCAAGGCGGACCTGGCAGCTGAGGATACCAGGATGGCCACAGAGCGGGCCGCTCTAGACGCACAAGCCTACAGGCTCATGTTGGACCAGAACGCGTCGCATGAAGTCATGAGGAGGAAATACCGATCCCGTTTGCCTCCGGTTTTTGAGGCCAGAGACCTTTTCAACACCCCAGGAGCAGGAACCAGTAATCCGCTGAAAGGAAACCGGGCGGAAGCTCCTGGGACCGGTGCGCAGGTTCAGCCTCGTCAAAACACCATTATACCTCAGACTGTTTCAACACCTCCGGGTCACTACTCCAACCCAATGGACAATCTCGTCGCCGCAGGCGATAGAGACGCGACGGGTCAAGGAGCTTCTTAGGACAGCTTTGGACCAACAGGAAGCATACTCGTACAGCCGCGACCGGATCCACTCGACCCCTCGCCCAAGCCGGAGCTATAGCAGGCGTATGGAGGAACCGGCAGTGTCAAGTAATGAACGACGTGGAGCACCCCGCGGCAACAACCCGGCGGGTGGTGCTGATAACGCTTAGGAAGTGGTGGACCGGGCCCGAGCACGCAGGGAGGCCGAGTTAGCCGCGCAATATCAGGCTCGGCAGCTTACGCCGGTTTGTCCAACTATTTCGGTCGAACCCGATGTTACGTCTAGCTCTTTGGGGGTGCCTTGCCTTGTCCCCGCTTTACGGAATGTGCGCCTACCCAAGGATTTCAAGGGCCCGCGCAAGGTACCAAACTACACGGCGGATCAACCCCCAGAGACATGGGTGGAGAGCTATGAGATGGCCATGGAGATGCTGGATGTGGATGATGCGGCATGTGCGAAATACTTCACCATGATGCTTGAAGGAACGGCCCGCACTTGGTTAAAAAGCTTACCGGCCAATTCTATCAGTTCATGGGCCCAATTACGAGCCCGGTTTATCAATAATTTCAAGGATACATGTAAGCAGCCCATGTCGATAGTAGACTTAGCTGCCTGTGTCCAGGAGGAAGGAGAATCGACGACTCATTGGGTGCGCCGGGTCTCACAAGTGTTGCATTCATCAGACCGCATCAACGCTGACACCGCAGTCTTAACCCTAGAAGGCAACTGCCGGTTTGGGCCCCTAAAGCTGAAGTTGGGACGGATGAAGCGCCATTGCACTGACATGGGGACCCTCATGGCTGCTTTGGTAAAGTATGCTGATTCTGATAGTACCAAGGATCCCGAATCTGATGATGAGAAGGCAGGGAAGGGAAAGAGGAACATCAACTCCAAAGGTCAGCAGCATCACTGGGCAGGCAATGGTGGTGGAGGCAAGCGTAAAGCGGATGGTAACATGGACTTTGTGGCTAATACCAGCGCGCAGGACAATGGCCAGCGACGCAAGGGTAAACCGAAAAATCGCAGTGGGGCACCCAACCCTAACCCGGATCGCCTAAATTATCTACTGAGCCAGCCGTGTCCAAGACATGGGATGAAGGAGGTGCCAGCAAACCACCTTTGGAAGGATTGCTTTATTATGCAGGAGTTCAAGAATTCTAATGCTTTCCGGTATGATCACGGCTCCGGCGGTGGCTCAGGATCCGGGCCGGGTTACGGTGGAGGAAATTCCGGTTCAGGATTTAATGGTAATCCGGTCGGACATAACAATCAAAATAATCAGAACAACCAGGGTGGTTATAACCAGCAGCAGCAACAATCAGGTTACCAGAGCAACCCAAAGCAGTTGAATAGTGGGCAGTACCATGTCTTCACCACTAGCTTGGACAAGCGAGACCGGAAGGTTCAGAGACGGGCAGTCAACTCTGTTGAACCGGCCGTGCCCCGTTATCTACGCTGGTCTGAACAGCCAATCATATGGAGCAGAGAGGATCACCCTCCCCAGATTGATAATCCGGGTCAGTTGGCTCTGGTGGTGGCACCTTAGGTGGGAGGTTACAAGTTCACCCAAGTGCTCATGGATGGAGGGAGCAGCATTAATATCTTATACTATGAGACCTTCCGTCGTATGGGACTAACAGATAAAAATATCAAACCGTCTAATACGGTGTTCCACGGTGTAGTACCTGGCAAGTCAGCATATCCCGTTGGTAAGATAGCTCTGGAAGTGGCCTTTGGAGATGATCATGATTCCAGGTCGGAGACATTGACGTTTGAAGTGGTGAAAATCCAAAGTCCATATCACGCCCTGTTTGGGCGACCGGCCTACGCCAAGTTTATGGCACGGCCCTGTTATGTATTTGCAGCTCAAGATGCCAGGTTACAAGGGGACAATAACGGTTCACGGAAGCCGTAAAATCGCTTTGGAGTGCGAGGAAGGAGATGCGGCTTACGCAGAGTCGGTTTGTGCCACCGAGGAGCTGAAGTATTATAAGGACAGTGTTGATCCGGCGGACATGACTCCATTAAAAAGCCAACAACGGAGCATGATCCGACCCTGAAGTTCAAATCGGCAGCAGAAACTAAGCTTGTTGACTTCGTACCTGGCGATTCGCCCAAGCAGTTCAGCATCAGTGCCAACTTGGATCCGAAATAGGAAAGCGCGCTCATCAAGTTCATCCGTGAGAATCGGGACATTTTTGCATGGAAGCCTTCTGACATGCCAGGTGTACCGAGGCAACTCACTGAGCACACCCTTAATGTGGATCCTAAATACAAACCGGTGAAACAGTTCCTCCGCCGGTTTAACGAAGAAAGACGCAAGGCGATTGGAGAAGAGGTAGCCAGGCTCTTAGCAGCTGGTTTTATTGTTGAAGTTTTTCACCCTGAGTGGCTTGCCAATCCGGTGCTAGTCCTTAAGAAAAACGGCACCTGGCGCATGTGTGTGGATTACACAGATCTTAATAAGGCTTGTCCAGCAGATCCTTTTGCCCTCTCCCGTATTGATCAAATCATTGATGCTACGGCGGGTTGTGAGCGTTTAAGTTTTTTGGATGCATATTCTGGCTATCATCAGATTAAAATGGCAGTTAAGGACCAGGAGAAGACGGTATTCATAACTCCCTTTGGAGCCTTCTGCTATGTGTCTATGCCCTTTGGGCTCAAAAGTGCCCAGGCAACTTATCAACGGTGTGTACAAAATTGTCTTCACAAGCAGATTGGCCATAATGTACATACTTACGTGGATGATATCGTGGTTAAGTCCAGGGAGAAGGAGACTCTGGTTGACGATTTGAAGGAAACCTTTGATAACCTAAGGACGTACAAGATGATGTTTAATCCGTACAAGTGTGTCTTTGGTGTATCGGCGGGCAAGTTATTGGGTTTTCTGGTGTCCAACAGGGGAATTGAGGCTAATCCGGAAAAGATCACAACCATCACCTCCCTGGCTAAACCGAAGCGTATCAATGATGTTCAATGCCTGGCAGGCCGGATTGCCGCGTTAAGCCGGTTTATCAGCCGCCTTGGTGAGAAGGCAATCCCTTTGTATCAGATGTTGAAGAAGACGGATCAGTTCGTTTGGAGTTCTGCTGCTGATGAAGCATTTGAGGACTTAAAGCGGCAATTGGCCAATCCGCCTGTGCTCGCCGCTCCCATTGACAAAGAGCCGTTACTGCTATATGTTGCTGCTAATGCTCGTGCGGTCAGCGTGGCTATTGTGGTGGAGCGAAAGGAGGCAGGTAAGGAGCATCCGGTTCAACGTCTGGTCTATTATATCAGCGAGGTACTCATTGAGTCCAAGCAAAGGTATCCGCATTGGCAGAAGCTGGTGTACGGAGTTTTTATGGCAAGCCGGAAGCTTAAGCAATACTTCCAAGGGCACCCAATTACGGTGGTCAGTTCTGCTCCTTTGGGGGATATCATCCAGAACCGGGAAGCGACTGGCCGGATTGCCAAGTGGGCTATAGAACTTGGGCCGCACGGATTGAAGTATGTGCCTCGGACGGCGGTGAAGTCTCAAGCACTGGTTGATTTCATCAATGATTGAACGAAAATGCAAGCACCTGAGGAAAAGCCGGATCACACATATTGGACCATCCATTTTGACGGATCCAGGCAATTGGAAGGCTCGGGGGCTGGAGTCGTATTAACTTCCCCACGAGGTGATAAGTTTTGTTACGTTCTCCGCTTAATGTTTCCTTGTACTAACAATGCAGCTGAGTATGAAGCCTTGCTCCATGGTCTCCGGATGGCTAAGGAGATGAACCTAAGTCGAGTTAAGTGCTTCGGTGACTCGGACCTCGTGGCTCAACAAGTGTCTGGCACTTGGGACTCCAAGGACCCACTCATGGCAGCATATCGTCGTGAGGTGGATATTGTTGCAGGTCATTTTAAAGGCTATCAGGTGGACCACGTGGACCGACAGAAGAATGAAGCGGCGGACGCTTTAAGCCGGCTAGGCTCTCAGCGCAAACCGGTCCCGCCCAATGTTTTTCTGGATGTGCTGCATAACCCGTCGGTCAAGCTCCCTGGTGAAGCGGATTTGGCTATTCCTAATCCGGAGGCTCAATTGATGGCAGCTCTTCATGTCATTCCGGATTGGACGCTTCCTTACCTGGCGTACATGAACCGGGGCGAGTTATCAGAGGATGAGATTCTGGCCCGACAGATAGTTCGGCGGTCCAAGTCCATGATTATTGTCAATGGCGAGTTGCATCATTGCAGTATATCAGGGGCATTTCAACGCTGTGTGTCTCCTGAAGAAGGCTGTGAAATTTTGCGTGAGATCCACGAAGGAGATTGTGGTCACCACGCCGGTTCAAAATCTTTGGTAGCTAAAGCGTTTCGCCATGGCTCAATACAAGTATTAACTTGGCACTTGGGGGCTAATGGCTATTTGTTCAAAAAAGTTCTGATGCGGAGATATTAATTACTTAAGTCCCGGTTTAACTACACTAAGTTGAACCGGCCCTTGAGGGCTACATCAGCGAATTTCGAGGCATTAAGATTTATATTAGTAAGTCCCGGTTTGAAAGAAGATTACAAACTGGCCCTTGAGGGCTAGGAGAGTTAGCAAGAATTGAAGCATACAAGCAGGAAAGAGCATATGGAAGTTACCTCATATTTATCTTTCATCATGTTAACCAGACCGACTTCATAGTCACGACTGGTATACAACCGGTTCAGATAGCCGGAATGGATGTCTTGGGCGTTCAGAGCAGCGTAAGTCGCCAGATCAACATTCCACTTGCCTTTACCAAAAGCAGCAAATTCTTCCTTGGCAGTATGTTTAGACAAAGCGACAGGATTGCCTGGCTCTGTGCGACCAATGCCAGTAATGACAACCTCATCATCCTTGGCATCACCGGTTTGAACTGGGGCCGTTGGCTTATCAGTAGGCTTTGTTGGATTAGTGGATTTCTCAATCCGGATGGGGCTTGTGGGCTGGTTGACAGGACTTGAGGTATCAATAGGCCTCTCTTCAGCAATAAGATCGTCATCTCGCTGCGGTGGATCATTGGGTATGTCTTCAGGAATAGCTGCTTCAAAATCTGGTGTTTTGCCCGGTTCAGGGACGACATCCTCCTCGGCCGCTTTATCCAGGCGAGCTTTTTTGCTCGGCCTAGGCTTGGCCCTGAAAGGAATAACAAAGTCAAATATAGCATATGTTCCAAGGTGATGTACCGGACATATTAAGATAAGTATGGCTTACCCAAGCACCGTTTTGAGCGGTGGCACCTGAGTAGCCGATGACTCGCCAGAGGATGAGTGGGAAGTAACCTGATAATCGGAGTCAGATGGATTAAGAGGTTGACGAAAACAACCCGCTTTAGGACAAGCACCGACAAGCAAATTAGAGACCTCTGAACGGCGTTTCTGAACCGGACTGTTCGGTAAACCGGTGGAGGTAACTACCT
Organism: Triticum dicoccoides; assembly: GCF_002162155.2. Classification (NCBI taxonomy): domain Eukaryota; kingdom Viridiplantae; phylum Streptophyta; class Magnoliopsida; order Poales; family Poaceae; genus Triticum; species Triticum dicoccoides. Next base: position 84,142,661 of record NC_041384.1, read on the forward strand.
GGCCGCTGTGCCGGGTTGTGCGGCGAGCTTCGTGCTGTTGGGTCTTCATAAAAAATTTGGGATCCAAATAAGCAAGAGGATGAGAAAATTTAACTTTCCGGTTTGCCTGACGAATTTTTAGTGAAGGCAAAGGTTCTGAATCGGAAGAGAGAATAATTACCTCTGCAGCATCAGCATGGCTGGCTTCGACATCATCCTGACAAATATCACCATCAATAAAATGCATGAAAAATAAGCCAAGTGAGTCAAGCCCTACCTCAAGGTCCGGATTATCCACATCATCATCAGGGGCCGAATTAGAGGATGCAGTGGTTCTTTTCCTGTGGGCAGTCTTCTTCACAACTTTAGTCTTTTGCCGGGTTGATCTTTCCGGTTTGTCTGGTTTTTCTGGTTTCTCCTGCGGCAGTTTCTTGCTCCAAAACGGATCATTGCCCTGGTTACACAGACACTGATATTAAACAATGACCAGGTATATCAATAACAGGTTCAGCAAAAAGAAAAATCAAACTCTTACAGTTGGCGGTTTGTTGGTGGCACAGAAGGGAAGCAGGCCGGTTTTAGCACAGATGTGTTCCGGTTCATTCAGCATCTTGTTCACAGCCTCTGTGATTTCTTCGTCGGTGAGCTGGATGTTAGCATGTCGCAGTGGGTCATCAACACTGCCAGTATACTCGCACATCAAACCGGAGCGCTGACTAAGGGGTAGTATGCTCCATGATATCCAACAGCGAGCGAGATCAACCCCTGTTAAACCGTTGGCCATAAAGGCTCTGAGCTTGGATAGTTGAGGAGCGTATTTGCTTCTCTTCTTGGCAGTCAACCTTTGCGGAAAGGGGTGTGTATTGCTAAGCCGCTCTGGACAAAAGCCAGGCAAAGGATTTTCACCAGCAGGGGAGGTGTCTTTGCAATAGAATCATGTTTGATTCCACTCTTTGGGGTGGCTATGCAGTTTGGCATGAGGGTATGTGACCTCTTTCCTTTTCTGAATCGCTACACCGCCCAATTCCGTATTGGGACCATCAGAAAACTCAATACGGCGGTTTAGATGGAAACAGTCTCTAAACAACTCCACTATGGGCTCCTCTTGAAAGAACGCCTCACAGAGCACTTGGAAGTGACACATGTTTGTAACAGAGTTGGGACCAGTGTCTTGTGGGTGGAGTTGAAAATCGGCTAAAACGTCCCGGTAAAATTTAGAACCGGGCGGTTTAAAGCCCCGGGCTAAGTGATCTACGAAAAGGATGACCTCTCCTTCTTGAGGTGTGGGAGGGCATTCTTTGCCAGAAACCCTCCAATGGATGGTATCTTTGCTGCCTAAGGCGCCGATCAGGACTAAATCGTCCAGTTGAGCCTCTGTGACGCGAGAAGGAACCCAGTTGCACTCATATACTTGCTTGGCAATGATGAAATCTACAAGGTAGGTGATCCCGGCTCAAAAATGCATTGATTAAGGTACATTGGTATGTGCAATGTTAAACCAGAGACAGATCTATCTAAACCGGAGTTTTATGAAGCAACAACATCTGGCGGTTCAACAAGGGGACTAATGGTATATACCGGTTTGGCAATTTTTTCTACAAAGTTAAACCGCCTGGTCTAAACATTGAAGCAGATGAGTAAGTTTACAGAAACAGATTTCATAAGACTTCTCTACAGCGACGGATCTGAAGCAAGTTCAGAAAATAAGGAAAATATTCAAGGTTCAAAAAAGAACAGTACTGAATCAATGGGCAGAGATACATATAGATCTATGGTCTTGAGGCATGAAACTGAAAGCAGATGCTAAAAACTACCGCTACACAGAGTAAGGATTCACAGATGCATCTAGGAGTTATCGTATGAACACGAAACAGGCGATGAACACTAGAAGAACATGAAACCCTAGAGCAGATCTGTGTTGAAAAGAATAGAAGACTTACTGGAGATGAGAAAGACGCGGAAGGTTGCCGCGGTGCTCTGGTGCGCTCAGGTTGATGCAGCGGCCAAGGTTGATGCAGAGGTTGACGGTGGCGGCGGAGCTCCGAAGCTGGGCGACGCGAGGAAGACGAAGCACAAGGGCACGAAGGGGAAAAAGAAATGACCCTTCGGTCCTATTTATAAGGCAAGGGACAGGAGTCAGGCGCGAAAATCAAGGGACCGTGGGTTTGGAAACGAAGATGTCGCCTTAATTGTCGCAGACCTATTAAGGTCCTTTATAATAGGTGACGTCACGCCGGTTTACAACGACCAGAGAAGATGACATCACGGCGGTTCAACAAACTACAAGAAGATATTGAAGATGAAGATTTTTGCTAAAGGATTGACATGAACATGTTCAAATCAATCTGGGGCCTAATGTTGGAGATATCACTACTGGGCGTAAACCGGCCTATCTGGGCCGGGTTAACTTCGTCGGTAGTTAAGTATGTTAAAGCCCAAGAAGGCAGATGAGGGCTCAAGGCCCATAGTCGGTTCAAGGCCTGTAGCCGTAAACCGGCGTTGGTATTTAACTTGTATTGTAAGTTAGGAATAAGTAGAGACCAAACCGGACACATCTATGAACCGGTATTGGGACTCTGTGAACCGACGGGCGTCACCCGTGTATATAAGGGGACGACCCGGCGGCGGTTCAAGGACAACAGACAACAACTCGAGACATAGGCGAAGCTTGTTTGCTCCCTGGTCATCGAAACCCCATCAATTCCATCACAACTAGACGTAGGCTTTTACCTTCATCGAAGGGGCCGAAATAGTATAAACTCTCTTGCTTCCCTGTGTCCGCTTTAACCCCTTCAAGCTAACCCGTCGCGATGGCTCTACGACTAAGTCCTTTTTCTAGGACATCTGTCGTGACAAAATCACGACAGTTAGGATTGAGATACCATGACTTGCCAAATCCTATAATAAATCAGAATACAGAAATTTGCAAACATGGCTCTTTGGATGCTCCACAGGAATTTGAATAGAGATAAGGTCCATGCAAGACAGAAAGGAAAATTCCCATGAGGTAACTTCTTGCTACAAATCCTATGGAATTAGGGTGTCAGGGCAGATATCATTCCTTTGATCCAAAGGACCTGTATATAAAAAATTCCAATGCATTGGGATCCTACAAAATTCATATGAAAGTTCTTCAATCTAAAGGGGCCATAAATAAATCACACATCGGCACCACATTGCTTTGAGTCCTTTGTGATGAGTTAATAAAATGATAACAGGTACATGACAGTTCGACAGTATATGTAACTTGTTGTGGTAAGTTCTATTTTTTTGAAGCAAAGTGTTGAGCTCAATGAAGGACTCAATGGATGAAATAAACATGAAAGGGAACAAAGTAAAGTATAAAAATGTAGATTCTCACCAGCAAAAGCTAACAAGAAATCAACTTGATACACATCCAGTCAAAGACATGACTGTAATGACTGTGTAAAGCCAAATGCTTATCAGGTATCGCAGATCAATGTCTTAGCCAGATAGATTATTCTGGATGGCAATTTCTGTGCCAACCGTTCCAACATGATTGCGTACCAAGCTGCGGTACGGGGAGTGATTAGAGATGGTGCTTGTGTATCTTTTATGTACGACACACACATGATAGTAGCGCTTGGATAACCAAAAGCCTTACCATCCCGAACTGGAGCAAAGCTGACCACTGAATGGGCCTACAGAAAGGTGATAATCAAAAAAGCCTTACCATCACTTTGTACTAAATCAGCCACAACTAATATGGAATGGACGGAGTAATAATCAAGTATGTGTTGCTGTGCTGCATCATGCAGCACTGTGGCCCTAAATTCTTTTAAAACAATGTGGCCCCTGTTATTTGCAATCTATAACATATTAGTAGCAAAAAAAAAGAAGAATATTGGACATAGAACTCCAAAACCCATGCAGACCTGAACCAAATTACTGAATAACCATTTACAGAAAGTTAAGTGAATGAGCAAATGTTAGGACCTCACCTAGCTAGTAACTCCATTCATGATGACAACAACTTGTCATGCTTGTAAAGATTTTCTCTAATAATAAACTAAGCTACTATGCTAAGGTTGTTTCAAAAGTGGCTAATCTGGAGAGTTCTGACCCTAGGCCCACCAAAAGAAACTCCTCAAAGTTCTCACCAATGTCCAACAAATTCAATTTTATTTTCTATGTTTTCAAGGCGTCCAGGCGCTTTAAGGCGCTGGGGGGGCGCCTCAACGCCTAGGCGCTCAAAGCGTGAGGCGAGGCGACGCCTTAGACACTTATTATTAGGCGCTAGGGGTACTAATATGGCAGCCATGAGTGGACATGTAACTGATTCATACCTTGAATTTCCTGGTTGTTGAGCCCACATAGCATCCATTCCTCCCATCTTGTTTCCCATTTCTGCCTTCCACAATAGAAATCTGCATAAAGATGAACATATATCATATATGGTTAAAACTAAACTTAATTAATAGATCACCATTGGTAAAAAAACAGAGTAGATGACAGAGCAAGTGCAAAACATGATGACAAACATGAGTGCATTACATATTACATAAACTAAGTCCACAACACAATAATTTAGGTTCACAAGTTCACAACATAAATTTAGGTTCCAAACAGGCAAACACATGATCATAAGCAAGGCTGGCCACACTCAATTCTCAATAGCCATCATCGAACTCATCGATGGTAGTATTTGTGTTGTCTTTGCCATCTTGGTCAGCACTAGTTGGATCTTCATCATCATCGGTCACATCAACATCATCTTGAAGAAAGTCTGAATCATCATCCTCTCCATTGGGGATACTTGGTTGTTGTTCTTGGTCATCCTCTTCGTCATCTTCATGAAGAAATGTTGGTGACGGAGCAGCCCTTTTGCGCTGCCTTTGGTACTGGACATTAACATTTGAGGCCCCCCTTGCCATGGTGCTAGCTCTAGGAAAGTTGCGACCTTGCAGCGACGAACTTGCACCAACAGCCTCATCAACAAGCTCCCATGAAATGTCATCGGGACACCCTCGAGCACCTTGGGGTGGAGGTATTGTTGGGTCAACCCACTCATTGCCCCAATCAAAATCCTCAATGACTAGAGGGTCATAGCTATTGCCACCCATCTTCTCACGCCTCTTTTGAAACCTATCCAAGTTCTTCCGGTTGTATGAAACAAAAACATTGTCATTCAAGAGTCGGTGTTGTAACCGGTTCCTTTTCTTGGTATGGATCTACAAATAGCAAATAGAGTGAATAAATAACTTGCTGAGATTACTTGCTGAAACTAACTTTCTCTTGATGAAATAAAGACAAAGAAGTTACTCACATGTTCAAATGCGCTCCAATTCCTCTCACAGCCGGATGATGAAGCACAAAGACTAACAGTACGCTTTGCAAACCTTTGTAGCTCAACTGCCCGACCACCATATGAACGCCACCAATCAACTAAAATGGTAAAATAAACACACACATGCATTAGGAGTTTATACTTTGTACAGAAAATAACAAGCTGAAATTAACTTGCTTGTTGCTGAAATTAACTTTAGTTCACTTACGAGGGTTTTTCTGGACCATGTTATCGATTGCCATCGGATTAGCAAAGGGTCCTCTCTTGTCCTCATAGAGAACAGCTTGTGCATCAATCTTGTTGCGAGTATTGACATCAAGTACTGTTCGTGCAAGGACATCATTAAAACAACTTCTTAGCTCCCCAATTAGGGCATCATCACCACTCTCAGCAATAGAGAAGTATTTTCCAGGGTTCAAAAACAAAGCAGCCCCATATAATGGATGATCCATTTGATTCTCCCAACGTTTGTCAACAATGTCAATGATCTTCTTGAGCAAAGCTTGCTTGTTTTGGTGGGGGAAACCTTGATTGATCTTCTCCTTTGCAAACCTCATTAGTGCTGTCATTTCTGGCATGGCAGGAATCTCATCACCATCCGCTACCCTAAGCACTCGAAGTAGTGGACCTGAAGCTCTAAGGCAGTCCTCAATTGCATGCCACCAATCTGCTGAAAGCACAATGTCTTGCACATTCAAACCGGCTGCAGTTTTGGCCAATTTGTTTCCAACCCATGCTTGACATGTAAATAGACTCCTCAATGCTTGCTTGTGCTTGACCAAACTCTTAAGAGCAAGAATGGATGTGGCAAAGCGAGTGGCTGCGGGTCTCACAAGATCCAGCCCACCCGTTGCCTTCCTCATTAGACTAAGAATTCTGCCATGCCTATAGATGAAAGTGGTGACTCGTCTACCCCGTGCAATAGGCCTCTTAAATGGCTTTAGCTTCCCTATATCTTCCAACATCAGGTCCAAGCAATGGCATGCACATGGACTCCAATATAGTGTAGGAATCCTTTCCATTAGTATCTTACCCGCTGCCTTGTAGTTAGCACCATTGTCGGTGACAACTTGGACAACATACTCTTTACCGACATCCTCGATTCTCTTCTCTAGCAAATCTGCTATCATCCGAGCATCTTGGCATTCACTTGATGCATCAACCGACTCCAAGAAGTAAGTGCCCGCCGGGCTGTTTACAAGGAAGTTGATCAAGTGGCGTCCCCTTTTATCGGACCAGCCATCTGACATTAGTGTGCAGCCATATTGCTTCCATGCTACCTCGTGCTTCACCCTCAACTTTTTTGTTTCCTTGACACAATCCCTAAGCAATGGCTCTCGCAGCTCATGAGGAGAAGGAGGCTTGTAACCTGGGCCATATTGACAAGAGGCTTCTATTGCAATCTGGAATTGCCTACAGCTTGCAACATTGAAAGGAATGCCACACTCATAGAAAAACAATGCCCACTGCATACTCACATAGTGCCTCTCTTCCGGTGTTTTTGTGCTGGACTCCATGGTGCTTTGAGAGCAACCGGAGCGTCTTTCATCGACAACATCCTCAGGTTTCTTCCTAAGCATGGAAACAATTGACTTGAGAGCAACAGATTGACACTTTTTGCCTGATATTTTTACTGCAAAGGCTTTCTTGTTCTTCTTGGCTGCTGTCCCTGAACTTGGTCTTGTAGCGAAGCATTGAGCTGTTGCTTCATTAGTGGAGCTTTGAACTGTCCCTGCTACATCTACCTCCACTACATCATCATCATCATCTGGCTGTCCTATGTTTCTCCTGTTCTTTTCCAAATATTCTAACATCTCCCTCCTAAGCTGTGTGGTAGCCTTTGGACAACCCGTTGCATCCCCACCGGTGCCAGCAAGATGCTCTTTGTGTCTCTTGATCCCTCCTTTAGTTATCTTGCCACAAAGATTGCACACAACATTATTGCTGTTGCCAGGTGTCAACCAATACCCATAATTCCAGCCTGGATCATTTGACCTCCGTGGCCTGCATTCTGGATCTTTCATTGGATCATAAGCATCACCACCCCCATCAGCTCCTGAATCTGCCATTGTGGGACTGCAAAGTGCAAAGTGCAAACAATTAACAATATAATACAGCCATAGAGGGCAGAGCCACAGAGGACAAACAGCTACTATTCTAATAATAAGCTAGTATAAAGAAGATCCACTAACCTACTATTCTAATCAGCTAACAAGGACAATCAGCATATATTTTAATCACAACTTGCAACTAACACTACTATAATAGAGGGCAGTGGGCAGAGGGCAGAGGCACAGCACCACATCTACACATGCATATACTAAACAGAGGGCTAGCTTAGAGGCAAAGCAGTGAGGCACAAGCAGCAGCACCATCAGAAAACATGGGCAGGTGAGGGGAAAAGAGAGGCAGAGAGGAGCCGTACCTTGGGAGAGGGCTGCCGGCGGCCGAGGAGCTTGGCCGGAGAGGGGGATGGCCGACGGAGATGGATCTTGGCCGGAGAGGGGAAGGGCCTGCGGAGGAGGAGCTTGGCCGGACAGGGGGAGGCCGGCGGAGGAGGAACGGATCTGGGCCGGCGGCGTGAGAGACTGAGAGGAGAGAGCTCCTCTCTCTTTTCCCCTCGATTTGGAGTCACAGGTGTGTTCCCCTCTCTCTCCTGCCTCTGTTTACCCCCTCTCTCCCACCCAATTTCTCTTCCCTCCCGCCAATTCCTCTTTCTGGCGCGCGCCAGCTGCTGGTTCCCGCTCAACCTGCCCGCGCATGTCCAGGGCGTCCAAAATCAAGCAAAGCGGCGCCTTGGACGCCTAGGCGACGCCTTGGACGCCTCAACAGCACAAGGCGGACGCCTTAGACAAAAAACTAAAGCGACGGCGACGCCTTGACGTTCGCGAGCGCTCTGACGCCTAGGCGTCGCCTAGGCGACGCCTTGAAAACATAGAGGATCCACAATGCCGGATGATGGAGCGTACTCATCAATTTTGTACCTCGTGCGCCGGTCATGCACTTCACTTACACGAGTCTCGATCCTATGGATCATGTTGGCCATCTGATGGCGCACCCTCAGCTTCTTCAGGCGTTCGGCAGTCTTCTTCAGAAAGCCGGTGGTTGCGCATTTTTGTCCGAGGTCACGCATGAAATCGTCAACGCAGTCTTCAATGTCGTATGACATCTCCCTGACTTGGTCCCTCCACTCCCTGGCCTGAACGTCAAGCTCGTCCATGCCTGCGAGCTTCACAAGCAGATCACTCATGCTACTGAACTCGTCCAGAAGGGACGCCACCTTGTTCCGGACGCCTTTGATCTTGCGGTACTCATCCCCCATCAGCGTGGCGAGCTTCCCGAGGAGGGAGTTCATCACACCGGTGGAAACGCTCGCCATGGTCACCGCCATCTCTTCGCTCCCAGTGCGCCGCCGCACTTACTTCGATGCGTCTGTGTGGGTGGGGGGTGAGGGTCAGATCGCCGTGCTTGCGGGTGGAGAGCCGCGGGGTTAGAAGTGGCGGCGGCGCAGATCGACGATTGAGGCTGGATCCTTAAGAAGGCGAGGTGAGCTCAACCGAGTTAGTTCAACCGCCTAGTGGCTCCATTGCAGGGTGGGGGTGGGGGATGAGAAGGAATCATGGAGCAGATGGATGACTTGTGCTGAAACCTGAAGGAGGCGAGGTGAGCTCGCCGGAGTTGACCGGGATGGTCGCTCCGTTGCAGCGTGGGGCGGGGGAGCGAGGAGGGATTGCAGAGCAGATCGACGACCGAGGCTCAAGGATGCGAGCTCGCCGGAGGTCACCAGATTAGTGGCTCCGCTCTGTTGCAGACTGGCCCGCGCTAGCGACCAGGATGGGGAGTTGGGCGGAATATCAGGAAAAGAATTTATATGAGACCAGGTCTCACGTGAGACCCATCCTGATGGATGACACGTGGCATTTACAAATCATAAAGTATCCTTCACCCCCACTTAAAATCAGGGGAAGAGAGATTAGATGCTTTGTGATTTGTGAATGCCACGTGTCATTTATCAGGACGGGTCTCACCTGCTAATCATGAGACCTGGTCTTATATAAATTTTTTTCGGAATATCAGCTGAACTGGAACACGAGATGTTAATGTGAACGGTCCTCGGAGGATCTCTAGCGGATCCTGCGAAAACTGGCCTGCTCTTAAAATCTCGGTAGTAGAATTTCCGTTTTTTCAGCATAAATAGATCCGCTAAGTGAAGGTTGACCTAAATTTTGGACACCGATAAGTGCCACGCGTGTGGGCGTTAGGAGGTCTGCCCACACATTTTGTGTGGTGTATAAGAGGAACACCCACACACCTACGTGTGGGCAAAACAAGTAATGCACACCCATCTTTTTTTCCCTCCCGATCCCTCTCACACGCGTGCATGTGGGCAAAATAGATAACGCCCACACGCCCCGTACGTCAGGTCTCGTACCTCATGGTCCCGCACGCCCGCGTGACAGTCACCGCGCGTCCCGCAGTTGCCATGGTCCAGACACTCATCCATGTTCGTTTAACTGTAGTTGCCATGTCGCTGAACTTCGGTTGCCATGTCAGACAACTACAGTTACCATGGTTGCTCAACTGCAGTTGCCATGTATGGTCTGGTCTACTGCGGTTGCCATGATTTTAAAATTTTAGGAGTTGCCATCCACTAACACTAGGCAGTTGCCGTGTAGCACTAAAAAGGGCATGGCAAAAAAACATGTTCGGGTAAAAGAGAGAGTTGACATGTAAAGAGAAAGAGTTGCCATCTACTTACGTGCACGCTAGGGCAGTTGTCATGTACCATGCAAAAACACATGACAACTCGGGTAAAAGAGAGTTGCCATTTGCTTACAAGTAAAGCTAGGGCAGTCGTCATGTACCCTGCAGAAACACATGGCAACTGCCAACTTTGGGTGTGGGCGAGAAGACGGGCGTGTGAGCGAAGTGATAAACGCCCACTGCGTGCGTGAAAACTGGTGTGTGGGCGAATTGCTAAACGCCCACACACCAGCCCCCCCTCCCCCCGTGTGGTGAAAAAGGACGTGTGGGCGACCGGATGATGCCCACACACTAGCTTAGTCCTACGTGGCACATAAAAACTGCTAGAACGCGCCAAGATTCGTGCAGAATTGGTTGGACGAGGATCCATGCATGTGGGCGAGTTGCCAGACGCCCATACGTGTGGGCGTTAGTGTTTTCGTAAATTTTTGATAGACAGCCTGCAAATGCTTCCTTCTACCCATGTATGTACGGGGTCGGCCGGGTTTTAGGGTTAGCAAACCCTATCACCTCCGTCGCAATCCGCCCGCGTCGCCACTATACCTCCCCAACTCCAACGACAAATCACGCCGCTTCTCCTCCTTTTTTTTCTTCTTCATGATGACCGATGGTGCTGACAGGCGTGACGGGCGTGGCGGGTCACCTCCACACAATCTCCCACGGCACGACGCGGAGTCCGGCAGCTCCAGCCAACCCGCCATCTAGCCATGATGCTCGAAGCAAGCACACGACCACACCGACTCTCCCGGAGTGGCGGGTGGATCCCTTGGGCCGGCTTCCACGAGCTTCACGACCAACTCTTTCCGCATTTCCAAAGTTGTCGGGAGGCTGATGTGGAGCTCGTCGCCACGGAGAAGGCTTTAGCGGTTGGAGAAGAAGGCATCATTGACCGTCTTGACGCCATCAAGGAGGAGGACGACCTCGCCAACGCGATTTGCAAGTCCGAGGTGAAGTTCTACCTTGGCGTCGACGAGTGACCTTCGACTTTATGTTTAGTTTGTAGGGCAAAGATGTTTAATTTTCTATGTATGCACTATGGTTGTGATGAACTATTTGCTAGCACGAAGATGTATTTAAATTTGCAGTACGAGATTTACATGATTTGTTCGGCCGGGGCCTTTGCGTTCCCGCAAAATCATTTTTCAGGGAGACCCTAAAACGATTTTGTAGTACCGGATTATAGCAAATATACTAGAGATGCTTAGAGTATCTCCAATAATTTTCTTATCTCTAAATTAACCGTTGTTTACAAGAAGTTAAGGGCAAAAAATCTCTCCAACTGTTCCAGTAAACTGGCCTTAATTTTAGAGGATCCAGTAAAATAGGTCTTTTCTCATCGCAGGTTTACGGGAAGATCACCTTCCCGTATTGGTGGGTTGAAATTTCACCAACTTCCACCCGCGCCCCTGCTCTACCACCGCCACCACCCATTGTCGCCGCGACTGGTGCCTGCCTGCCGCCGGTGTCGGTGTCAAAACCGGCGGATCTCGGGTAGGGGGTCCCGAACTATGCGTCTAAGGTCGATGGTAACGGGAGACAGGGGACACGATGTTTACCCAGGTTCGGGCCCTCTCTATGGAGGTAATACCCTACGTCCTACTTGATTGATATTGATGAATACGAGTAGTACAAGAGTTGATCTACCTCGAGATCGTAATGGCTAAACCCTAGAGGTGTAGCTTGTATGGCTAAGGTAATGAGTATTCGGCCTATCTACGGACCTAGCCCTCCGGTTTATATAGACATGGGAGGGATCTAGGGTTACACAAGGTCGGTTACAGAGAAAGGAATCTACATAGTTGGCCGCCAAGCTTGCCTTCCACGCCAGGGAAAGTCCCATCCGGACACGGGTGCAGTCTTCGGTCTTCATATCTTCACAGCCCATCAGTCCGACCCATGGCTAACAGGCTGGACGCCCGAGGACCCCTTAATTCAGGACTCCCTTAGTAGCCCCCGAACCAATCTTCAATGACGAGGTGTTCGGCACATAGATTATCTTTGACATTGCAAGTCGGGTTCCTCCACTGATGACTTCCGAGTAGTGTGCTCGGCCTTCTGTGCATCAACAACTTCAGTTTCCACGTGTCGAGCGAATGCGAGAGGTCAGGGTATTTTTTTGCATATACCACCCCGACCGTACCACAAAGGTGCTTATTTAAAGAGAATAGATCTCAGATCCATTCCACACCCCGCGAAAAATCCTCAGAGCTTGTTGAGAAGAACCGCTCCAACATGGCTAGCGCTCCCAGCTCTTCCTCTCATCCCCACGACTCCAAAGAGGGTGATTGGGGGAGATGTTCCGTATCCCACAGTCAGCTGGCGAAACTGCAAACACATGGCTTTCTTTCCCCTGCGGACTTGGTCCTCGTGCGAGCAGGGATGACGTCCTTCAAGGGCGGGGCTCAAACGGACAACTTCCCCAATCCGTCTAGGGGAGAACAAGTATGCTTCGTCCCCTTCTTGTTAAGAGGTGTCGGATTTCTGATCCATCCCTTCCTCCGAGGTCTGCTGGAGTATTACGGCCTCCAACTGCACAGTCTCACTCCTGCCTCTATCCTTCATACTGCGGGTTATGTCGCTCTATGCAAGCTATTCCTGGGATGCGAGGCCCATTTTGATTTATGGAGAAGACTGTTCTGCCTCGTCCCTCACAATCAAGGCGGGTCAATTTTTGAAGTGGGAGGATCCGAAGTGTGGCGCATCGTCGGGACCGGATACCTGTCCGGCACGCCGAAGAAAGCTCCCGAAGAGTGGCCTTCCGAATGGTTCTACATCGACAACGTTGCTCTACCCGACCCCGTGCGCATGGGCCTCCCCGAGTTTTCAAATGCTCCACTGAAGAAACGCCATAGCTGGCATCCTCGGAGCCTCGAGGAAGAGGATAGTGCAGAGATCAGCCTGCTGCTAGGCAAGATTAAGACGCTTGCCCAGTCTGGATTGTCAATAGTCGAGGTAATGGCGATCTCTATAACGCGCGGGGTCCAACCACTCTAATACAGAGGGCTGCCCATGTGGCATTATAATGGGGAAGACGATGCCTCATGCTATGGTCGGAAGGGCCCGAAGACCCCCGCCGTCCTGGCCAAAATACTGGCCGAGCTGTATAAAGGGGAGAAGAAGGAGTTCACCCGTCTCCAATATCGAGACGGATTTTCCATGTATAATCCTCCCAGCTGGGTAAGCTTCAGCTCCACTATTTTACTACTGTCCCTGAATCATTCTTGACAGGCAGTATCTTATCCGCTTATAACAGGAATGGCAAAAGGCTGTCGAGGGGATCCATGACCCTGCCCCTCAGTCGGAGAATCGCAACCGGGATCTTGACCCCGGATATGAGGAATATCCGGACATATTTGTGGAGCTCGAGGATGGAATATTCTATCAGATGAGTTATGACGGTACAGATGTACCCATCATCGCCGATTACCCCGGCCTCCTTCCTGCTTCACATGTAAGTAATCCAGAGATACCTTGTCCAAGAGAGTTTTCTCATTTCCCCTTACCCACCGCACTGTCATGTGCTCAAAAGGGGAAGCGTTCGGTGCGCCACGCTGCCCCGGGGGCATCTCCGAAGAGAGCGTCCCCCACACCAGGCAAGCCTTCGAAGAGGAAGGCAAATGAAGATACGGATGAGCCTTCATCAAAGAGGTATGAATTTGCAAATATGCACCTTGGCAGTCACATCCAACTGTGAGCTTTCCGTTTACCCTGTATCAGGAAAAAGGTGTGCCGGACTATATCCGGGGGTTCGGCAGGTCATAGTTCCCGCAGCCAGGATCCAGATCCTGCCGTGAAGACGGGGGCTGATGCGGGGGTGACGCCGGACCGTCCTCCAGCCGAGGATTCGGATGATGTATCCGTCACCAGCTCGGAAGTGGAGAGTGCCATGAATCATCGGTGCCGCAGGGCCGTTTTACAAGACCTTGGCTTTTTAGAAGAGGCATTTAACGCCTTCAGCTCGACTGATGCATATATCCGAGCTACTCGAGATGGGCTTAACAGAGCCACAAAGCAGCATTTAAAAGATGTGCAGGTAAGTTTACTTTGTCTGACTATGATAATCATATGCCAGTAGCCCCCAAAACTTAAAGGAGTTGGGACAACTGATTTGAGGATCGCTGCATGACCAGGCTCTGCCAGAGAAGAACGACGTGCTAGCCCAAGAGCTAGAAAAGTGCTAGACGCAGTTAAATGCGGTGACCGCCAAACTGGAAAAATCCAAAGAGATGTCTTCTGGTGATATTTCCCTCCATCGAGAAACAGTTATTGCATAGCGATCGTGTTAACACTGCGGCTTTATCTCATAACAGGATCTTCAGATCCATTGGAGGAAAAAGAGTCGAAAAGACTGCATGCCGCAGGCGAGCAGGTTTTGACCCATCTCAGACAGGAGAAAAACAAACTCCAAGATGCAAACACCCAGCTGGGCGAAGAGCTGAAGGATGTGCGGGCCTAGCTAGCCGACTCTGTGAAGGAGAACAAAAAACTGCGAGGCATCATATTAAGTATGTGGCCGTATTTACCTTATAATAGTTTGGAAGTAAAAGTAGCTGATATAGCTCTGATTGCAGATATACTGACGAGCCGTCTCGAAGAGTAGGTGTCTGGATCATCAAGTGATCTTCTGCAAGGGCTGTCGCCGTTGCACAAGCAAGTTCGGCAGACAATGCAGAGTGTAGCCAAGGCCTTATGGCCATCCGACTCCCCTCTAGGAAGTATGGATAAGCTTGTAGAGCTGTTCAAGGGAGCGCGGCGGCGTATCCGACTATGGAAGATATCGGCCTGCCGAGAGGGTGCGCGAGAGGCTTGGGAGATGGTAAAAACACGATATACCAAGCTGGATCCGAATCACATGGCCCGGGTCGGACCGCTAGGGTCAAATGGGGAAGAAATTCCCGTTTGTTTAGTATATGGCCAAGTAGAGGTGGCTGCTAGATACTCTCAACAGGATTGTAAATTAGACCGCCTGTTCGACGGTATAGAGGAGGAAGTTTTTAAGTCCTAAGTGATGATACATCCATTTTGCATCATGCTTTTATATCGACATTTATTGCATTATGGGATGTTATTACACATTATGTCACAATACTTATGCCTATTCTCTCTTATTTTACAAGGTTTACATGAAGAGGGAGAATGCCGGGAGCTGGGATTCTGGGCTGGAAAAGGAGCAAATATTAGAGACCTATTCTGCACATCTCCAAAAGTCCTGAAACTTCACGGAAGCTATTTCCAGAATATATAAAAAATACTGAGCGCAAGAAGTTCTAGAGGGGGGCCACACCCTGGCCACGAGGGTGGGGGGCGCGCCGTACCCCCTGGGCACGCTCCCTGCCTCGTGGCCCCCCTGGTGGCCCTCTGATGCTGATACGTCTCCAACGTATCTACTTTTCCAAACACTTTTTCCCTTGTTTTGGACTCTAACTTGTATGATTTGAATGGAACTAACCCGGACTGACGCTGTTTTCAGCAGAATTACCATGGTGTTATTTATGTGTAGGAGCAAACGTTCTCGGAATGACCTGAAACTTCACGGAGTCACTTTTCAGAAAATAAGAAAAATACTTGCAAAAGATGAAGGCCAGGGGGCCCACCACCTCTCCACGAGGGTGGGGGGCGTGCCTGCCCCCCTACCACGTGGGCCCCCTGTTGACTCTCCGACTCCAACTCCATATATTGAGTTTCGGGGAGAAAAAAATCAAGGAGAAGAAATCATCGCGTTTTACGATAGGGAGCCGCCGCCAAGCCCTAAAACCTCTCTGGAGGGCTGATCTGGAGTCCGTTCGGGGCTCCGGAGAGGGGAATCCGTCACCATCCTCGTCATCAACCATCCTCCATCACCAATTTCATGATGCTCACCGCCGTGCGTGAGTAATTCCATCGTAGGCTTGCTGGACGGTGATGGGTTGGATGGGATCTATCATGTAATCGAGTTAGTTTTGTTAGGGTTTGATCCCTAGTGTCCACTATGTTCTGAGATTGATGTTGCTATGACTTTGCTATGCTTAGTGCTTGTCACTAGGGCCCGAGTGCCATGATTTCAGATCTGAACCTATTATGTTTTCATCAATATATGAGTGTTCTTGATCCTATCTTGCAAGTCTATAGTCACCTATTATGTGTTATGATCCGTTAACCCCGAAGTGACAATAATCGGGATACTTGCCGGTGATGACCTTAGTTTGAGGAGTTCATGTATTCACTATGTGTTAATGCTTTGTTCCGGTTCTCTATTAAAAGGAGGCCTTAATATCCCTTAGTTTCCGTAAGGTCCCCGCTGCCACGGGAGGGTAGGACAAAATATGTCATGCAAGTTCTTTTCCATAAGCACGTATGACTATATTCGGAATACATGCCTACATTACATTGACGAACTGGAGCTAGTTTTGTGTCACCCTAGGTTATGACTGTTACATTATGAACCGCATCCGGCATAATTCTCCATCACCGATCCATTGCCTACGAGCTTTCCATATATTGTTCTCCTCTTATTTACTTTTCCGTTGCTATTGCTATCATCACTACAAAATACCAAAAACATTACTTTTACTACTGTTACCTTTTGCTACCGTTACCACTACTATCATATTACTTTGCTACTAAATACTTTGCTGCAGATATTAAGTTTCCAGGTGTTGTTGAATTGACAACTCAGCTGCTAATACTTGAGAGTATTCTTTGGCTCCCCTTGTGTCGAATCAATAAATTTGGGTTGAATACTCTACCCTCGAAAACTATTGCGATCCCCTATACTTGTGGGTTATCAAGACTATTTTCTGGCGCCGTTGCCGGGGAGCATAGCTCTATTCTTTGAGTCACTTGGGATATATATCTGCTTATCATTATGAAGAACTTGAGAGATCCAAAAACCAAGATCTATCCCTCAACTACGAGGGGAGGTAAGGAACTGCCATCTAGCTCTGCACTTGATTCACCTTCTGTTATGAGTAAGTTTGCGACACCTACACCTGCTTCTGCTATTCGTTCTGATATGTCGCATGTTATTGATGATGCCACTTCTGCTATGCATGATACTTATGATAAAACTACCTCTATGCCTGATACTACTGTGCCACTTAGTGATTTTCTTGATGAACAACTTGCTAGGGCTAGAGAGATTGAAAATATTGAATCTGATGATAATGATGAAAGTGATGATGAAGAATCACCTGTTATTCCTAAGGGTTATGTTTTTGATCAAGAAGCTTCTTTAGCTATTTTAGCTTGCAAAAATAGAAATGAACTCAAAAGGTTATTAGCTAAATGGAGTAAGCAATCTCTAAATGGTAGAATGAAACCTGACCCTGCTTTTGCTACTTCACCTATCTTTGTTACTGATAAGGATTATGAATTCTCTGTTGATCCTGATATAATTACTTTGGTTGAATCTGATCCTTTTCATGCTTATGAATCTGAAACTGTTGTGGCACATCTTACTAAATTAAATGATATAGCTACCCTGTTTACTAAAGATGAGAGAACTCGCTACTTTTATATCCTTAAAATATTTCCGTTCTCATTAAAGGGTGATGCTAAGATATGGTTTAATTCTCTTGATCCTAGTTGTGTGCGTAGTCCCCAGGATATGATTTATTACTTCTCTGCTAAATATTTCCCTGCTCATAAGAAACAAGCTCCTTTAAGGGATATATATAATTTTGTGCAAATTGAAGAAGAGAGTCTCCCACAAGCTTGGGGGAGGATTCTCCAATTACTTAATGCTTTGCCTGATCATCCTCTTAAGAAAAATGAAATACTTGATATCTTTTATAATGGACTAACCGATGCCTCCAGAGATTACCTGGATAATTGTGCTGGTTCTGTTTTCAGGGAAAGAACACCGAATGAAGCTGAAATTCTATTGAATAATATGTTGACAAATGAAAATAATTGGACACCTCCGGAGCCAATTCCTGAGCCTATTCCTAAACCAACTCCGAAGAAGAGGGGTATTCTATTTCTCAGCCCTGGAGATATACAAGAGGCAAAGAAATCTATGAAAGAAAAAGGTATTAAAGCTGAAGATGTTAAGAATTTACCTCCTATTGAAGAAATACATGGTCTTAATTTACCACCTGTTGAAGAAACATATAATCTTAATACTTTACCTATTGAAGAAACACATGGTATTGATGTAACGCCCTC
This sequence comes from Triticum dicoccoides, assembly GCF_002162155.2. Taxonomy (NCBI): domain Eukaryota; kingdom Viridiplantae; phylum Streptophyta; class Magnoliopsida; order Poales; family Poaceae; genus Triticum; species Triticum dicoccoides. The sequence continues at coordinate 84,160,857 of NC_041384.1, forward strand.
GATGCAGCTATATCTCCCACGTGTCGAAGCACGACTTAGAGGCATAACCGCATTGAAAGCAATGTCGCAAGTGAGGTAATCTTCACAAACAACCCATGTAATACAATAAAGGGAAAAGGATACATAGTTGGCTTACAATCGCCACTTCACACAATACATGAATATAACATTACATCAACCAGATAAACACAAGGTCCGACTACGGAACCCAAAATGAAGAAGACTACCCCAAATGCTACACAGATCCCCGATCGTCCCAACTGGGCTCCACTACTGATCAACTGGAAACAGAAACAACATAACAAACACGATCTTCATTGAGCTCCTCCTTGAGCTCGGTTGCGTCACCTGTACGGTTTCATTGGCACCTGCAAACTGGTTTTGGAAGTATCTGTGAGTCACGGGGACTCAGCAATCTCACACCCTCGCGATCAAGACTATTTAAGCTTACAGGTAGGGAAAAAGGTATGTGAGGTGGAGCTGCAGCAAGCACTAGCATATAAGGTGGCTAACATACGCAAATGAGAGCGAGAAGAGAAGGCAAAGCACGTTCAAAAAACTATGATCTAGAAGTGATCCTAGAACAACCTACGTCAAGCATAACTCCAACACCGTGTTCACTTCCCGGACTCCGTCGAGAAGAGACCATCACGGTTACACACGCAGTTGATGCGTTTTAATTAAGATAAGTTTCAGGTTTTCTACAACCGGACATTAACAAATTCCCATCTGCCCATAACCACGGGCACGGCTTTCAAAAGTTCAAATCCCTGCAGGGGTGTCCCAACTTAGCCCATCACAAGCTCTCACGGTCAACGAAGGATATTCCTTCTCCCAGGAAGACCCAATCAGGCTCGGAATACCGGTTACAAGACATTTCGACAATGGTAAAATAAGACCAGCAAAGCCACCCAGATGTGCCGACAAATCCTGATAGGAGCTGCACATATCTCGTTCTCAAGGCACACCGGATGAGCCAGTCGTCGGGTGGGCCAGCCCAGAGTTGCCCCTGGTAGCTCGGACATCGCTCAGTTTGGACCAACACTTAGAGGAGCACTGGCCCGGGGGTTTAAATAAAGATGACCCTTGGGCAGGCCTACCTAAGGGAAAGAAAAGGCTAGGTGGCAAATGGTAAAACCAATGTTGTGCCTTGCTGGAGGAGTTTTATTCAAGGCGAACTGTCAAGGGGTTCCCATTATAAGCCAACCGTGTAAGGAACGCAAAATCCGGGAACATAACACCGATATGACGGAAACTAGGGCGGCAAGAGTGGAACAAAACACCAGGCATAAGGCCGAGCCTTCCACCCTTTACCAAGTATATAGATGCATTAATTAAATAAGAGATATTGTGATATCCCAACAGCAATCCAGGTTCCAACATGGAACAACTCCAATCTTCACCTGCAACTAACAACGCTATAAGAGGGGCTGAGCAAAGCGGTAACATAGCCAAACAACGGTTTGCTAGGACAAGGTGAGTTAGAGGTTTGACATGGCAATATTGGAGGCATTATAAAGCAAGTGGTAGGTATCGTAGCATAGGCATAGCAATAGAGCTAGCAACTAGCAAGCAAAGATAGAAGTGATTTCGAGGGTATGGTCATCTTGCCTGCAAAGTTCTCCGAGAAGACAAAAGCTTGATCCTCGTAAGCGTACTCAACGGGTCCTCAAACACGAACTCGTCTCCCGGCTCTACTCAAGCAAGAACAACAAGCAAAGGGAGACACAATCAAGCACGTGCAATGCACAAGCAACATGATGCAAAACATGGTAGGATATGCGGGATGCGATATGTGATGCATATGCAAGATTTGGAAAGGAATGATTGAACCTGGACTCAACTTGGAAAACCAAGAGTGCCACTGGAAAGAGGAGTTTATTTCGGTCGAAATCGATATAAAGATCGCCGGAATCGGATGCACGATTTGGAAATGACACGCAAAACGAATATGGCAACGGTCTGTGATTAACAACACGTGGCCATCTAAATGCATCAAGATAAATAAGCTACTGCACTCAAACATAGCAACAAAATACATGGCAGGGATCCACTCAAGATGCTTGACAAAATATGAACACTGAGCTACGGCTAAATCACTCATTAACAGGTTCAAACAAGCATGGCAAAAGTGCAAAAGATATCAGGTTTCAGACTTAGTGAAATTAACAGCATGTCAGGAATTTAACATCAGGAAGCAATCTTCAGAGCAATGAAATAACATGCTACAGGAACATATCATGGCAAAGCAAGGCATGTCATGAAGCTACTCGAAGCATACAACAAAAGTCCCTTACTGACCATAAGCCAAAAGGGATCAGAAAATACAATTGCAACCATGCGAACATAGCAATTAACGATAACAGATTCAGACTTGGTGAAAAACTGGAGCATGGCAAAACAGATATCATGTAGGCATGTTTACGAGCTCGATGCACTCCCCACGAGGCATTGCATGATAAACTAAGCATACACCCAGCAAGTAGACATGGCATAGAAGGTAAACATGGCAAGAACAACAACATAACATGCATGGATCAACAACAACAAGCTCGGCAAGATTGCTAAACATGTTAACAATCCGCCAGGAACATTTTATAGCAAAAGTAGAGCTCGATTGACTCAAGCTAGGGTGCTCCATAAATGCAAACAAAGACATGGATGGATAGAGCACCACAATATCTACAAAACATCCTTACTGATCATGCTCAAAAGAGGCACGGATCACTAGGAATCAACATGAACACATGACAAAAATTACAGCAGGACAAGGACTTGGTGAAATTCTAAGTCCTTGAAATCAGCAACATTAAGTAAGCTACTTTGCATGCTTGTGCTAGTCACCACAAAGATCACAAAAATACATGGCATACACCCCTGTAAAGATGGCACGACATACTTCAAAACACATGTAGAGCTCGGGATCATATCATGCACACATAAATCATGGCAAAAATGACAAAAGTGCATTTGCTGATAAGGATCTGAAACTAACATCACATAGCCCTCTTCCAATAGCATTTCGGGCATCAAGATGAGCTCAAATGACAATGATGCAATGAGATGAAATGGAGTACTTGTCGAGACGAACATTTCGATATGCTACACGCGCGAATCGGAGCAACGGTGACGAAGTTATGATGCGATGAATATGCTCAAAAAAATACTGAAATCTGGGGGACTTAGTGAAATTTAGACCTCTCGGGGAAAGTCAACGGGATCGGACGGAGCGGGATGACGAGATCCGGGACGCGTTTGGTTCGGGGGAGTGGTGGATCTGGTCCACCCTCACTAGATCCGGGCGGCGGAGCTATCCGGCGAGCTCGCAACTCCGGCGAGGCAGAGTTCTTGAGCGAGTCCATGGCGGCGAGGTGGGGCGGAGCAAGACGAGACCGGCGAGGTCTGGATGACGAGCGGCGCGGCTGGGGCGCGTCGCGAGGTGCATGGCGGTGCTGGTGGAGCTCGCTGCTGCTCCGGCGAGCACGAAGGGACGCGGCGGTGAACGGGGCCGCGCTGGCGAACGGTGACGGGAAACGGCGGCGGCGCGGGGCACCCGAGGCAGCGAGGACGCCCAGGTGCGGGGGCGGCGACCAGATGGGCCGGGCGGGCCGGCCGTGGGCCCTTAGGGGTGCAGCGGCACAGCCGAGGAGAGAGAAGTGGCGGGGACAGGTGGCGAAGCGGGATTGGTCCGGCGTGGAGGCGCGGACATGTATGGGCGCGGAGATAATTGTCCGGTGGCGCGAGGTAGAGGAAGGCTAGGGTTAGACCGCGAATTTCGGAGGGGATCACATATTTATAGGTAGAGGGAGCTAGGAGAGTCCAAATGAGGTGCGGTTTTCGTCCACACGATCGTGATCGAACGGCCTAGGTGATGGAGGGGGTTTAGGTGGGTTTTGGGCCACTTGGGAGGGGTGTTGGGCTGCAACACACACAAGGCCTTTTCGGTCCCTCAGTTAACCGTTGGAGTATCAAACGAAGTCCAAATGGCACGAAACTTGACAGGCGGTCTACCAGTAGTAAACCAAGACCGCATGACAAGTCTCGGTCCAATCCGAAAACGTTGAACACCCGCACACAAAAAGAGGTAGAAAGGGATACTGGAGGACATAGGAGCGCCGGAATGCAAAACGGACAACGGGGAAAATTCTCGGATGCATGAGACGAACATGTATGCAAATGAAATGCACATGATGACATGATATGAGATGCATGACACACCAGCAATGACAAGGCAACAACAGCGAATAACTGGAAGACACCTGGCACATCGGTCTCGGGGCGTCACAACACTCTACCACTACGAGAGGATCTCGTCCCGAGATCTAGAATGGCACCAGAGGGAAAACGAAAGAGAAAGAGAAGAGGTAAAACTAAGTTGCCTCTTGACTAATGAGTGAAACCAAAGAACCTTGAGAAGGTTAAGCCATTTCGGGAAAAGAATACAATGGAGATGAACAAAGTTGAAAACACTCTGTTAGAAAAGAGGAACAAGGAAGAACAACTTTGGGCAGCACTCCGATTGAAAAGAAAAGGAATTGAATAAGAACTTGGTAAGATGAGAAGATACTTGATGAAATCACAACATACTGCCTCCGGAACTATTGAATGAATGGAACAAGGGGTAAGAAAGATCTTAGACAGCACTCCGGTTGAAAAGAGATGCAAGGCTTGATAAGGCGAAAAGAACTTGAGCAAAAGGGCACAACACTCCGGTTAAATGGATAGGCATGAAAAGAACATGATCCTCACAACTCGAGAATATGAGAGAAAAGCTAAACATCACAATGCCTCCGTAAGAAGAAAGAAAAAATAGATCATTGAAAGGTTGGAGAAGAAAAGGTCAACTAATGCCACAAATGAGCTTGAAAAAGGCATCCGTAGGATAAGGGTCGAACGGAGTTTTTGGAAAAACAACAACGAAAAGAGTAAGCTTGTTGTGGGATTATGGAAGACATCTCAAAATTATGAGGTGAAATTCTGCCACAAAGGGAAACAATGGATTGGATTGATATCAACAAGGAGACGGGAAACTTATTCCGCCGGGAGGATAAAAGAAGAACTTGGGTCATTTATAAACACCATAAATAGCAACAATCCTTAGGGAAGGCTTTAAGTGAAATTTAACCCAAGATAACTCCGATGACGAGATTGATGGATTTAAAATACCTAATTCTTAACAACATGTGAATCATGAACTCAAATTATCAAGAATGACATAATACCACCACAAAAGATAAGATAGAATGAATTGGACTTTGAGATGCAAGATGAAGAATGTTTGAGCTCCTCTAAAAAGAATCTTGATGAACACTTTGAGAGGGAATTAAATCCTTTATGAACCCTCATGTGGAGCCTGCATGAAGAACTCCGGTAACAAAAGAAATGATCAATCGAAATGAAAGAGAAGTTGAAAACACAAGGTGAAGACTTGCAATGATTAGATGGATCTTTATGACGAGAAAATCGAGAGAGCTTGGAACTCCGGGAAAAGAAAGATGAATCAAGTGAAACCAAGAATTTGATGAACCCCCGAAATGATTTGAAGAACGAGAGCTGGAAGCTGAGAATGAATAAGTCTGAGATGATGGGCTTCAAAGAATCAAATTGAAAAGAATCTTGAATTGCTCCGGATGGGTGAAAAGGATTCCCACAATCGAAAATAATTATGAGAGGATGGCATAAGGCTAGCACCATGAATCTCTGGGATAACGGGTAAGGATTTAAGAGGAACTCTTCTTCGGTCTTCAAAATCTGAGAATTACGACGAGAAAGACCACCTTGAATTATTGAGATACTCCGGTATGAAAAATTAGAAATTTTGAACCAACAATGAAAAGAATTTGAAAGATCTTGGAGAAAGACATTTGATTGATGATAAATCATTCTTACGTCACACTATGAAAGATTTGAGAAACTCCGGGAAAGTTAAAAGAGTCAGGTAAGATCCTGGGAAAAACCTGTGGGTTAGGGGCCACTCAAAATAAACACCGTTGAAAAGGTCGCTTGGAAAGAGAGATTGCACCGATTGAATTAAATGGCTTGAATGAGATAACAACCTGGAAGTAAGTTGAACGGATCTTGAATGACAAGACGAGCCTTCTGAGATGTCCTCAACACTCCTGAACAAATGAGTAGCGAGAAGGGAATGATTATGAGGTGCACCGGTATGGGAAAATATTTGAAATGTGGAAAAGGGATATGATCCACACCAAAAGCTTGACTTGGATCCACCGGAGAAGAAAAATAACGAAGAATGATGAACTTGAAGCTATGTTAGAATCTTCCTGAGAATCACCGGATTAGAATATTGACGGAAGAGAATGGAGATACTTCACATCCATAAGATGGATACTTGATTAAGAAATCTGAGTCCTTGAAGAAAAAAGGGTGGGAGGGCGGGAAAACAAAGGCAACTTGGACAGATGAAACAAACACCGTTGACGAAAACTGAGATTTGATCTTGCAAATGTTGAAATGATCGGATCCACTTGACGAGAAGTGCGCCGGTTGAAAAGGATTGACACGACAATCTCGATTATCAAGAAGGATTAGTACTTAGATAGGAGTATGAGAACACCGCTTAGGAAAGGTATGGAATCAACATTTGACTTCAAAGCAACTCGAATACCACAATCAAAACAAAACAAGGATTGGCTTGCAAAATAAGCCAGAACAAACATATGATAGAGATTTTGTCCGAAGTTTTTGTGGTGGGGCCCACACGGGCTCGATCGTACAGCACCATCATGTACAAGGCAGTGCACATGACATATGAAGCGTCCCCGAGTCAGCATAGCCAAGGACTCTTTAAGACACAACGAGACCACTGTAAAACCAACCGTGGATAGGCGGACCACTAGACGTCGAACCCCAATTTCATATCATACATCTGTCGGAAAGATATCCTAAGAGCTACTTGAATTCCCACTTATAAACTCCCGAAATTCTCCGGTTATGCAATCAGGTGTTGGGGATACAGGGGAAGCATAATATCTCACCCAAAACTAGCAAATCCTACATCCAGCTGTATCCATCCTTCAACACATAACCAAGAAACCTTCGGAAATCATTTACCTCAACCTTCAAAAAGCATCCATTATACGAGTTATGGCAATACTCCCAAACTCCCGCCCTAGTACTGGGTGGCGTCGAGGTTATCTCACCAACAACTGCATAAAAGAGATTTTCGATGTCGGGGAAACTCAGGTATTCCAGAACTGCAATGATAAAATTATGACGACAACACCTCGGAGCTCAACTCCCCGGGACACTGCCACAACCCCTAAATGTTAGGAGGCACCAAGAACAATGTTCTCATCACAAAACCATCGGAACGATTCCAAGATACCCGCGTGATCCTAACTTTTTTTTAGTGAAATTTGAGAAGAGAAGAGTCAAAACTCTACGTCAGGATGCCTCACCAGAGCGACGAAGGGACTGAGGAGTAAAAAGAATCCTACTCTCCGATATATATAATCGTAAATGACTCAAAACATTTTTTCTAGACTCAACAACGCTAGCGATTCGATCAAGCAGGGGCTCCTAAGTCAGGGAAGGCTCTGATTACCTACATGTAACGCCCTCGATGCGGCTATATCTCCCACGTGTCGAAGCACGACTTAGAGGCATAACCGCATTGAAAGCAATGTCGCAAGTGAGGTAATCTTCTCAAACAACCCATGTAATACAATAAAGGGAAAATGATACATAGTTGGCTTACAATCGCCACTTCACACAATACATGAATATAACATTACATCAACCAAATATACACAATGTCTGACTACGGAACCCAAAATGAAGAAGACTACCCAAAATGCTACACAGATCCCCGATCGTCCCAACTGGGCTCCACTACTGATCAACTGGAAACGGAAACAACATAACGAACACGATCTTCATTGAGCTCCTCCTTGAGCTCGGTTGCGTCACCTCTACGGTTTCATCGACACCTGCAAACTGGTTTTGGAAGTATCTGTGAGTCACGGGGACTCAACAATCTCACACCCTCGCGATCAAGACTATTTAAGCTTATAGGTACGGAAAACGGTATGTGAGGTGGAGCTGTAGCAAGCACTAGCATACATGGTGGCTAACATACGCAAATGAAAGCGAGAGGAGAAGGCAAAGCATGTTCGAGAAACTATGATCAAGAAGTGATCCTAGAACAACCTACGTCAAGTATAACTCCAACACCGTGTTCACTTCCCGGACTCCGCCGAGAAGAGACCATCACAGTTACACACGCGGTTGATGCGTTTTAATTAAGATAAGTTTCAGGTTTTCTACAACTGGACATTAACAAATTCCCATCTGCCCATAACCGCGGGCACGGCTTTCGAAAGTTCAAATCCTGGCAGGGGTGTCCCAACTTAGCCCATCACAAGCTCTCACGGTCAACGAAGGATATTCCTTCTCCCAGGAAGACCCGATCAGGCTCGGAATCCCGGTTACAAGACATTTCGACAATGGTAAAACAAGACCAGCAAAGCCACCCAGATGTGTGATGTCTACTACACAACCATCGTCTTGTAGACGTTGTTGGGCCTCCAAGTGCAGAGGTTTGTAGGACAGTAGCAAATTTCCCTCAAGTGGATGACCTAAGGTTTATCAATCCGTAGGAGGCGTAGGATGAAGATGGTATCTCTCAAGCAACCCTGCAACCAAATAACAAAGAGTCTCTTGTGTCCCCAACACACCCAATACAACGGTAAATTGTATAGGTGCACTAGTTCGGCGAAGAGATGGTGATACAAGTGCAATATGGATAGTAGATAAAGGTATTTGTAATCTGAAATAATAAAACAACAAGGTAGCAAGTGATAAAAGTGAGCGTAAATGGTATTGCAATGTGTTGAAACAAGGCCTAGGGTTCATACTTTTGCTAGTGTAAGTTCCCTCAACAATACTAACATAATTGGATCACATAACTATCCCTCAACATGCAACAAAGAGTCACTCCAAAGTCACTAATAGCGGAGAATGAATGAAGAGATTATGGTAGGGTACGAAACCACCTCAAAGTTATTCTTTCCAATCAATCCGTTGGGCTATTCCTATAAGTGTCACAAACAGCCCTAGAGTTCGTACTAGAATAACACCTTAAGACACAAATCAACCAACACCCTAATGTCACCTAGATACTCCATTATCACCTCAAGTATCTGTGGGTATGATTATACAATATGCGTCACACAATCTCAGATTCATCTATTCAACCAACACAAAGGACCTCAAAGAGTGCCCCAAAGTTCTATCGGAGAATCACGACGAAAACATGTGCCAACCCCTATGCATAGGTTCATGGGCGGAACCCGCAAGTTGGTCACCAAAACATACATCAAGTGGCACGTGGTATCCCATTGTCACCAAAAATATCCACGACAAGACATACATCAAGTGTTCTCAAATCTTTAAAGACTCAATCCGATAAGATTACTTCAAAGGGGAAACTCAATTCATTACAAGAGAGTAGAGGGGGGGGGGGAGAAAACATCATAAGACCCAACTATAATAGCAAAGCTCGCGATACATCAAGATCGTATCATCTCAAGAACACGAGAGAGAGAGAGATCAAACACATAGCTACTGGTACGCACCCTCAGCCCCGAGGGAGAACTACTCCCTCCTCGTCATGGAGAGCACCGGGATGATGAAGATGGCCACCGGGGAAGGATTGCCCCCTCCGGCAGGGTGCCGGAATGGGTCTAGATTGGTTTTCGGTGGCTACGGAGGCTTCTGGCGGCGGAACTCCCGATCTATGTTACGTTCTGGAAGTTTTAGGGTACGTGGAGTTATATAGGCGGAAGAAGCACGTCAGGGGAGCCACAAGGGCCCCACGACACAGGGGGCGCGCCCTAGGGGGGTGGGCGCACCCCCCACCCTCGTGAGCACCTCGTTCCTTCCTTGACGCAGGGTCCAAGTCCATCAGGTGTGTTTCCTTCCAAAAATAACTTCTCCAGTTGATTTCGTTCCGTTTCGACTCGTGTGGTATTCCTTTTCTTGACAAAAGTGCATTTGCTGATAAGGATCTGAAACTAACATCACATAGCCCTCTTCCAACAGAATTTCGGGCATCAAGATGAGCTCAAATGACAATGATGCAGTGAGATTAAATGGAGTAATCGTCGAGACGAACATTTCGATATGCTACACGCGTGAATCGGAGCAACAGTGACGAAGTTATGATGCGATGAATATGCTCAAAAAATACTGAAATCTGGGGGACTTAGTGAAATTTAGACCTCTCGGGGAAAGTCAACGGGATCGGACGGAGCGGGATGACGAGATCCGGGACGCGTTTGGTTTGGGGGAGTGGTGGATCTGGTCCACCCTCACCAGATCTGGGCGGCGGAGCTCTCCGGCGAGCTCGCAACTTCGGCGAGGCGGAGTTCCTCCGGCGAGCTTGAGCGGGTCCATGGCGGCGAGGTGGGGCGGAGCAAGACGAGATCGGCGAGGTCCGGACGACGAGCGGTGCGGCCGGGGCGCGTCGCGAGGCGCATGGCAGCGCTGGTGGAGCTCCCTGCTGCTCCAGCGAGCACGAAGGGACGCGACGGCGAATGAGGCTGCACCGGCGAACGGCGACGGGAATTGGCTGCAGCACGGGGCACCCGAGGCAGCATGGACGCCCGGGCACGGGGGCGGCGACCAGATGGGCCAGGCGGGCCGGCCGTGGGCCCGCAGGGCCGCGGCGGCGCATGCGAGGAGAGAGAAGGCGGCGGGGATAGGTGGCGAAGCGGGATTGGTCCGGCGCGGAGGCGCGGACATGTCCGGGCGCGGAGATAATTGTCCGGTGGCGCGAGGTAGAGGAAGGCTAGGGTTAGACCGTGAATTTGGGAGGGGATTACATATTTATAGGTAGATGGAGCTAGGAGAGTTCAAATGAGGTGCGATTTTCGGCCACGCGATCATGATCGAACGACCTAGGTGATGGAGGGGGTTTAGGTGGGTTTTGGGCCACTTTGGAGGGGTGTTGGGCTGCAACACACACGAGGCCTTTTCGGTCCCTCGGTTAACCGTTGGAGCATCAAACGAAGTCCAAATGGCACGAAACTTGACAGTCGGTCTACCGGTAGTAAAGCAAGGCCGCATGACAAGTCTCGGTCCAATCCGAAAGCGTTTAACACCCGCACACGAAAAGAGGTAGAAAGGGACACCAGAGGACATAGGAGCGCCGGAATGCAAAACGGACAACGGGGAAAATGCTCGGATGCATGAGATGAACATGTATGCAAATGAAATGCACATGATGACATGATATGAGATGCATGACATGCCAGCAATGACAAGGCAACAACCGCGAATAACTGGAAGACACCTGGCACATCGGTCTCGGGGCGTCACACTTGATAACCCGATATAGGTAGTAAAGGTAAATTCTCTCTATAGATATGATAAAGCTGAAATCTCATTTACTAATTTGCTAGCCCATGCTTAGATGAGTTTGATATATTTATGGCTAAGCAAGAAGATTTTAATGCTTATTTGGTAGACAATTGAAATACAATTCGAATATGCTTGAACACTTGGGTGATTATATGGCTAATGTTAAAGGTGAACTTAAACTTATTAGTAAACATGCTTCTATGGTTACCACTCAAGTAGAACAAGTACTTAAAGCTCAAAATGATTTTATCAATGAATTGAATAGTAAAGATAATGATAATGCTGTTAGAGTGGCGACTAGAACTGGTAGAATGACTCAGGAACCTTTGTATCCTGAAGGCCACCCTAAGAGAATTGAGCAAGATTCTCAGAGAATAACATAGATGTACCTAGTTCTTCTAAAAAGTAGAAAAAGAAAAATGATAGGACTTTGCATGCTTCTAGTGATCCTATTGTTGAAACACCTAAGAATCCAAATGATATTTCTATTTCTGATGCTGAAACTCAATCTGGTAATGAACCTGAAACTAGTGATAATGTTAATGATAATGTTCATAATGATGCTCAACCTAGTAATGATAATGACAAAGAAATTGAACCTGCTGTTGATCTTGATAACCCACAATCAAAGAATCAATGTTATGATAAAAAACCTTTGTTGCTAGGAAACATGGTAAAGAAAGAGAACCTTGGGTTGAGAAACCCATGCCTTTTCCTCCCAAACCATCCAAGAAAAAGGATGATGAGGATTTTTGAGCGCTTTGCTGAAATGATTAGACCTATCTTTTTGCGTATGCGATTAACTGATATGCTCAAAACCAATCCTTATTCTAAGTACATGAAAGATATTATTACAAATAAAAGAAAGATACCGGAAGCTGAAATTTCCACCATGCTTGCTAATTATACTTTTAAGGGTGGAATACCAAAGAAACTTGGAGATCCAGGAGTACCCACTATACCATGCTCCATTAAAAGAAACTATGTTAAAACTGCTTTATGTGATCTTGGAGCCGGTGTAAGTGTTAGGCCTCTCTCTTTATATCATAGACTTGATTTGAATAAGTTGACACCTACTGAAATATCTTTGCAAATGGCTTATAAATCAACTGCTATACCTGTCGGTATTTGTGAGGATGTGCCTGTTGTAGTTGCAAACGTTACTATTTTAACGGACTTTGTTATTCTTGATATTCCCGAGGATGATAGTATGTCTATTATTCTTGGAAGACCCTTTTTGAATACTGCAGGGGCTGTTATTGATTGCACTAAAGGCAATGTCACTTTTCATGTTAATGATAATGAGCATACGGTACACTTTCCGAGGAAACAACCTCAAGTTCATAGTATCAACTCTATTGGAAAAATTCCATCGATTATATTTGGAGGTTTTGAATTTCCTCTTCCTACTGTCAAGAAGAAATATGATATTCTTATTATTGGGGATGTGCATATCACCGTTGAGGTAACATAGTGTTATTCGAAATTTCTCCGGTTCCATATTATTCAGAATGAGTTCGTTAACAAGACTTGATCAACCTTGTTATTGGATTCCTTTTGATGATCATGAGATAGATGAAACTAGAAGGCACAACCTTCTGCACCCTCCTTTTACTTTCCGTTATTTATATTAAATGAAATAAAATAAATATTTTTCTATCTGTTATCTGATTATCCGTGCAATATAAAAATACCTCAAAAATAAAAGTTCTCCAAATGCCCTGAAATTTAATATGTTTTTCCAGAATATTTGAGAATATTTGGCACTGAGAACACAACAGGGGGGTCAACCACCTGCCCACGAGGGTGGAGGGCGCGCCCCCCTGCCTTGTGGGCCCACGGTGGCCCTCCTTCACTTATTCCTGCACCCACACACTTCATCTTCCTCCCACAAACATGAATATCCAGCTCAAGCACGAGTTCTAGCTCACTTTGCTGCCATTTTCGATCTCCTTGCTCAAAGCACCTCTCACAAAACTGCTTGGGGAGATTGTTCCTTGGTATGTGACTCCTCCATTGGTCCAATTAGTTTTTGTTCTAGTGCTTTATTCATTGCAAATTTTTGCTGCTTAGGTGACCCTGTTCTTGAGCTTGCATGTCAAATTTATATGGTCAAGAGTAGTTTTGATGCATGATATAGGCCCTAGGCACTTGTAGGAGTTGTTGCTATCAATATTATTGAGTTTGGTTTACTTTTATTTTGAAGTTACTAAAAATTTCAGAATTTTTCAGAAAATGATGAGGAGACTTTTGAGGGGCTCATCGAGCCAAAGCTCGAAGGAAAAGGCACCGAAGCCTAAGTATAATCTGCCTCGCACCGCGGAGGTTTGGGTGTGTGAATGGCCTTCTGAGGATTTCTTGAGAGCAGCCGGGATTTATGAAGATTTTCATGAATTGGCCCAGAATGCAGGCCTTACCGCTTTCCTCCAAAACCAATGCGATCAGTATCTCTTACTCACAAATATCTTTGTGCAAATCTTTCATTTCCATTCTAGGAGCTCACCACCTACGGTGGAGTTTTATTTATATGACGAGCATAAGGAGATGTCACTTTATGATTTTTGTTGGGTTTGTTTAGTCCCTTTTGAGGGCAAGACAGAAGAACCACATCGCGATGATGTGGAGGGGTTTATCGATACTATCACTGTAGGGGAAATAAGGAAGGTTTCCGATGCACGAATCACTAGCATACATTTCCCTGTTTTACGTTATTTTGCGTTATTTGCTAGTCATTGTTTAATTGGTCACGGAAACTGTGGAAACCTTAGTATCCCTGATATTATTATTTTGCTCCATGGTTTATACGGTGATAACTCTGTTAGTATGGGCGGCATTATTGCCAAACGGTTAAGTCTGAACCGTACAAAGGGCCCCATCTTTGGAAGCATCTATGCTTCACGGCTAGCTGCACATTTTAACATACCTATTAGGCATTATGAGAAGGAAGAAAAGGTGCCGCCTCGTGTTTATCTAGATTATAAAAGTATGCTGGCACATGATTTTATTGTTAAGAATAGGGAAGGAGAGCTTAAATATCAATTGTTCTTTAATAAACACCATCCTGAGACTATTACCCTGCCTGCTCCTTCTTTGTTTGATTTATCTGTAGGCACGTACCTTGTTCCATTGAAGGCTATTCACGCCTACCAGAACCCTGCACGAGCTGAGGAGCCAGATCCAGAACCACAAATTGATCCTTCACGTCAGTCTAATTATCAGTGGGATCCGGAGATGATTGTCAGCCAGTGGCAATCGGAGTCTTCCTCTTCTTCTTCTCAGTACGACCCCAACTACTATTATGGATATCCGCCAGGCCAGCCGTGGCCATAGACCAACTTAGGCCAAAAGCCTAAGCTTGGGGGAGTACGTATTTCCCACTGACATTACATTTATGTCCACACACTCATTGCTAGATGTCGGTGCTCATACTTTTTCATTGTATCATCCATGCTAGTTTATTTTCCTTTTTTATGCTTTCTTCTTGTGTGTTTAATAAACCTTAAGAAAAAAACAAAAAAAAATTAGTTGTAGCTTTTAGTTAATTTAGTTTCCATGCTTGTAGTAGTAATTAAAAAGAAAACCCAAAAAGATTTCCTGTTCTTCTTTTGCTTGTTGGGAGCTTTCTCGTGTAAATAGTTTTATTTCTTTTCTTTTCTTTGGGGGTCGATAGGAGAAGACCATAATTAACTTGTTGAAGTGGCTCTTATATGCATTATTGTTTATCTGACAAAAGAGCCCATATTGCCTTGTCTTCTCCTGTTTATTGAATGCTTGCAGATTCCAGCTTAGTCCAATGCACATGCACTATTATTATTATTCACATCATTCGATCATGCAAGTGAAAGGCAATAATGATGATTATATGATGAACTTATTGAGATGAGAATAGCTGGTATGAACTCGACCTCTTTTGTTTTTGTAAATATGATTAGTTCATCGTTCCTGATTCAGCCAATTATGAATAAACATGTTTGCAATGACAACTAGAGATCATAGTTTCTTATGCCATGCTTGATTAGCTATGAGTTATAATGGTTTACCTTGCGTGCCAACATGCTATTAAAATGGTTATGATGTGGTATGATAGGGTGGTATCCTCCTCTGAATGATTTAAGTGACTTGACTTGGCACATGTTCACGCATGTAGTTGAAACAAAATCAACATAGCCTTCACGATATTTATGTTCATGGTGGATTATATCCTACTCATGCTTGCATTCGGTGTTGATTAATTTTAATGCATGTTCATGACTGTTATCGCTCTCTAGCTGGTCGCTTCCCAGTGTTTTGCTAGCCTTCACCTGTACTAAGCGGGAATACTGCTTGTGCATCCAAACTCCTTAAACTCCAAAGTTATTCCACATGAGTCCACTATACCTACCTATATACGGTATCTACCTGCCGTTCCAAGTAAATTTGTATGTGCCAAACTCTAAACCTTCAAATAAATATCCTGTTTTGTATGCTCGAATAGCTCATGTATCAACTAGGACTGTCCGTATCTTCCATGTTAGGCGGGTTATTCTCAAGAGGAGTGGACTCCGCTCCTCACTCACGAGATAAATGGCTGGTCAACGGGATGCCCAGCCCCATGCTTTATGCAAACTAAATCAAAATAATTGCAAACAAAACTCCCCCTGGGACTCTTGTTAGTTGGAGGCACTCGTTGTTTCGAGCAAGCCATGGATTGATGCTTGTTGGTGGAAGGGGGAGTATAAACTTTACCATTCTGTTTGGGAACCGCCTATAATGTGTGTAGCATGGAAGATATCGCCATCTCTTGGTTGTTATGTTGACAATGAAAGTATACCGCTCAAAATATTATTCACCTCTATTTCAAAACTGAGCTCTGGCACCTCTACAAATCCCTGCTTCCCTCTATGAAGGGCCTATCTATTTACTTTTATGCTGAGTCATCCTCCTCTTATTAAAAAGCACCAGTTGGAGAGCATCGCTGTCATTTGCATTCATTACTGTTAGTTTACGTTGAGTATGACTTGACTGGATCTCTTTTACCATGAATTACAATGTCTAGTCAGTCCTTGGTCTTTAAAGGTGCTCTGCATTTATGTTTTGCGGTCTCAGAAAGGGCTAGCGAGATACCATCTTGTTATATCATATTATGATTGTTTTGAGAAAGTGTTGTCATCTGAGATTTATTATTATGGCTCGCTAGTTGATTATGCTATTGATATGAGTAAACTTGAGACCTAAGCGTTATTGTGAATGTGGTTAGTTATAATCTTTGCTGAAAACTTGAATGCTGGCTTTACATATTTACAACAACAAGAGGAAACAGAGTTTGTAAAAGTTTTTCTTTATCACTTTCAGTTTATCAACTGAATTGCTTGAGGACAAGCAAAGGTTTAAGCTTGGGGGAGTTGATACGTCTCCAACGTATCTACTTTTCCAAACACTTTTGCCCTTATTTTGGACTCTAACTTGTATGATTTGAATGGAACTAACCCGGACTGACGCTGTTTTCAGCAGAATTACCATGGTGTTATTTATGTGCAGGAGCAAACATTCTCGGAATGACCTGAAACTTCACGGAGTCACTTTTCAGAAAATAAGAAAAATACCTGCAAAAGATGAAGGCCAGGGGGCCCACCACCTCTCCACGAGGGTGGGGGGCGCGCCTGCCCCCCTAGGGCGCGCCCCCTACCTCGTGGGCCCCCTGTTGACTCTCTGACTCCAACTCCATATATTGAGTTTCGGGGAGAAAAAAATCAAGGAGAAGAAATCATCGCATTTTATGATACGGAGCCGCCGCCAAGCCCTAAAACCTCTCGGGAGGGCTGATCTGGAGTCCGTTCGGGGCTCTAGAGAGGGGAATCCATCGCCATCGTCATCATCAACCATCCTCCATCACCAATTTCATGATGCTCACCGCCGTGCGTGAGTAATTCCATCATAGGCTTGCTGGACGGTGATGGGTTGGGTGGGATCTGTCATGTAATCGAGTTAGTTTTGTTAGGGTTTGATCCCTAGTGTCCACTATGTTCTGAGATTGATGTTGCTATGACTTTGCTATGCTTAATGCTTGTCATAGGGCCCGAGTGCCATGATTTCAGATCTGAACCTATTATGTTTTCATCAATATATGAGTGTTCTTGATCCTATCCTGCAAGTCTATAGCCACCTATTATGTGTTATGATCCGTTAACCCCGAAGTGACAATAATCGGGATACTTACCGGTGATGACCGTAGTTTGAGGAGTTCATGTATTCACTATGTGTTAATGCTTTGTTCCGGTTCTCCATTAAAAGGAGGCCTTAATATCCCTTAGTTTCCGTAAGGACCCCGCTGCCACGGGAGGGTAGGACAAAAGATGTCATGCAAGTTCTTTTCCATAAGCACGTATGACTATATTCGGAATACATGCCTACATTACATTGACGAACTGGAGCTAGTTCTCTGTCACCCTAGGTTACGACTGTTACATGATGAACTGCATCTGGCATAATTCTCCATCACCGATCCATTGGCTACGAGCTTTCCATATATTGTTCTCCGCTTATTTACTTTTCCGTTGCTATTGATATCATCACTACAAAATACCAAAAACATTACTTTTACTACTGTTACCTTTTGCTACCGTTACCACTACTATCATATTACTTTGCTACTAAATACTTTGCTGCAGATATTAAGTTTCCAGGTGTGGTTGAATTGAAAACTCAGCTGCTAATACTTGAGAGTATTCTTTGGCTCCCCTTGCGTCGAATCAATAAATTTGGGTTGAGTACTCTACCCTCGAAAACTGTTGCGATCCCCTATACTTGTGGGTTATCAGATGCCCATCTTCTGCTATATGGAGTCTTCAATCGAGGAAAAAATCATAAGCAAGCTTTTGGGACGAGACTCTACCACCATGAGGCGGAACCTTGGCGGAACCAATCTAGGGCTCTGGCGGAGCTGTTCTGCCGGGGAAACTTCCCTCCGGGAGGGGGAAATCATCACCATCGTCATCAACAATGATCCTCTCATCGGGAGGGGGTCAATATCCATCAACATCTTCACCAGCACCATCTCCTCTCAAACCCTAGTTCATCTCTTGTATCCAATCTTTGTATCCAAACCTTAGATTGGTACCTCTGGGTTGCTAGTAGTGTTGATTACTCCTTGTAGTTGATGCTAGTTGGTTTACTTGGTAGAAGATCATATGTTCAGATCCATTATGCATATTAATACCCCTCTGATTATGAACATGAATATGCTTTGTGAGTAGTTACGTTTGTTCCCGAGGACATGGGAGAAGTCTTTCTATCAGTTGTCATGTGAATTTGGTATTCGTTCGATATTTTGATGAGATGTATGTTGTCATCCCTCTAGTGGTGTCATGTGAATGTCGACTACATGACACTTCACCATTGTTTGGGCCTAGAGGGAGGCATTGGGAAGTAATAAGTAGATGATGGGTTGCTAGAGTGACAGAAACTTAAACCCTAGTTTATGCGTTGCTTCGTAAGATGCTGATTTGGATCCATATGTTTCATGCTATGGTTAGGTTTACCTTAATACTTCTATTGTAGTTGTAGATGATTGCAATAGGTGTTAATCATAAGTGGGATGCTTTTCCAAGTAAGGGAAGTACCCAAGCACCGGTCCAGCCACATATCAAATTATCAAAGTACCGAACGCGAATCATATGATCATGATGAAAACTAGCTTGACGGTAATTCCCATGTGTCCTCGGGAGCACTTTCCTTCATATAAGAGTTTGTCGAGGCTTGTCCTTTGCTACAAAAAGGATTGGGCCATCTTGCTGCACCTTATTTACTTTTATTACTTGCTACTCATTATTAATTACCTTATCACAAAACTATCTGTTACCGATAATTTCAGTGCTTGCAGAGAATACCTTGCTGAAAACCGCTTATCATTTCCTTCTGCTCCTCGTTGGGTTCGACACTCTTACTTATTGAAAGGACTATGATAGATCCCCTATACTTGTGGGTCATCAAGAATCTTTTCTGGCGCCATTGCCGGGGAGTGAAGCGCCTTTGGTAGGTGGAATTTGGTAAGGAAAAATTTATATAGTGTGCTGAAATTTACTGTCACTTGTTACTATGGAAAGTAATCCTTTGAGGGGCTTGTTCGGGGTATCTTCACCCCGACCGGTAGAGCAAATAGTTGCTCCTCAACCTACTAAACCTACTGAAAATGTTTACTTCGAAATTCCTTCGGGTATGATAGAGAAAGTGCTAGCTAATCCTTTTGCAGGAGATGGAACATTGCATCCCGACTTACACTTAATCTATGTGGATGAAGTTTGTGGATTATTTAAGCTTGCAGGTATGCCCGATGATGTTATCAAGAAGAAGGTCTTCCCTTTATCTTTGAAGGGAGATGCATTGACATGGTATAGGCTATGTGATGATATGGGATTATGGGACTACAAACGGTTGAAATTGGAATTCCATCAGAAGTTTTATCCTATGCATCTTGTTCATCGTGATCGTAATTATATATATATAATTTTTGGCTTCACGAAGGATAAAGCATCGCTCAAGCTTGGGGGATACTTAAGTCAATGTTATATTCATGCCCCAATCATGAGCTCTCAAGAGAAATGATTATCCAAATTTTTTATGCTCGGCTTTCTGATAACCATCGCTCCATGCTCGATACTTCTTGTACTGGTTCCTTTATGATGAAGACTATTGAATATAAATGGAATTTATTGGAGAGAATTAAATGCAACTCTGAAGATAGGGATCTCGATGAAGGTAAGGAGTCAGGTATAACACTTAAGTTTGATTATGTTAAATCTTTTATGGATACCGATGTTTTCCGTAAATTTAGCACTAAATATGGAATTGACTCTGAGATAGTAGCTTCTTTCTGTGAATCCTTTGCTACTCATGTTGATCTCCCTAAGGAGAAGTGGTTTAAATATAATCCTCCTGAGGGAGTCCTGGATTAGGGGGTCTCCGGATAGCCGGACTATATCCTTTGGCCGGACTATTGGACTATGAAGATATGAGATTGAAGACTTCGTCCCGTGTCCGGATGGGACTCTACTTGGCATGGAAGGCAAGCTAGGCAATACGGATATGGATATCTCCTCCTTTGTAACCGACCTTGTGTAACCCTAGCCTCCTCCGGTGTCTATATAAACAGGAGAGTTTTAGTCCGTAGGACAATATACAATCATACCATAGGCTAGCTTCTAGGGTATAGCCTCTCCGATCTCGTGGTAGATCAACTCTCGTACTAATCATATTATCAAGAATAATCAAGCAGGACGTAGGGTTTTACCTCCATCAAGAGGGCCAAAACCTGGGTAAAACATCGTGTCCCCTGCCTCCTGTTACCATCCGCCTTAGACGCACAGTTCGGGACCCCCTACCCGAGATCTGCCGGTTTTGACACCGACATTGGTGCTTTCATTGAGAGTTCCTCTGTGTCGTCATCATTAGGCTTGATGGCTCCTTCGATCATCGATAGCGATGCAGTCCAGGGTGAGACTTTTCTCCCCGGACAGATCTTTGTATTCGGCGGCTTCGCACTGCGGGCCAACTCGCTTGGCCATCTGGAGCAGATCGAGAGTTACACCCCTGGCCACCAGGTCAGGTTTGGAAGCTTAAACTACACGGCCGATATCCGCGGAGACTTGATCTTCGACGGATTCGAGCACCTGCCTAGTGCGCCACATGGTCACGATGAGCATGATTTAGCTCTGCCATCGAACAATGTTCAGCAGATCGCGCCGGCAACCGCTCCGACCCTCAATTCAGAGCCAGTCGCGCCATCCATGGACAGGTGGATAGACCCCTCCACGGAGGCCGTATCCTCAGCAGCGATCGAGTCGAGTATTGACCTTACCCTTCATGGGAGCCGTGACGCCGAACTACCGGATTCTTCCCCGGCCACGGACTCCGAACCGCTTGCGCCCGTGCCTATCGAATCCGACTGGGCGCCGATCATGGAGTTCGCCTCCGCGGATGTCTTTCAACACTCGCCTTTTGGTGACATCCTGTACTCATTAAGGTATCTCTCCTTGTCAGGAGAGTCCTGGCCGAACTATGTTTGGCAGGATTGGGATGCTGATGACGAAGAATTTCGCCGCCCACCCACCACCCACTTAGTAGCCACTGTCGACAATTTGACCGACATGCTCGACTTCGACTCCGAAGACATCGATAGTATGGACGATGATGCAGGAGATGAAGAGGAACCACTGCCCACAGGGCACTGGACAGCCACCTCATCATATGATATATACATGGTGGACACACCCAAAGAAGGCAATGGCGACGAGACAACGGAGGATGACCCCTCCAAGAAGCAACCCAAGCACCGACGTCAGGGGCGCCACTCTAAGTCTCACCAAAGTAAAAGCGGTGACACCGGCACAGGAGATAATAGCACTCTGGACAGTGCCGAAGACAACAACAATCCCCTCCAGCAAGATTTAGAGCAGGAGGATGGAGAAGCCGGCCAGCCCTCCCGAGAGAGCGGCAGATAGAGAGGCGGAGGATGACAGTTACATGCCTCCCTCCGAAGACGAGGCAAGCCTCGATGATGACGAATTTGTCATGCCTGAGGATCCCGTCGAACAAGAGCGCTTCAAGCGCCGGCTTATAGCCACGGCAAATAGCCTTAAGAAAAAGCAACAGCAGCTTCAAGCTGATCAGGATTTGCTAGCTGACAGATGGACTGAAATCCTTGCGGCCGAGGAATATAAACTCGAACGTCCCTCCAAGAGTTACCCAAAGCACAGGTTGCTACCCCGACAGGAGGAGGAAGCACCAAAACCTACATCTCCAGCATATGACGCGGCTGATCGGCCACCTCGTGGCCGCGACAGAGAGGCATTTGAGCCAAAAGCTCAGCCCGCACCCCAACGTCACTCAAATAAAAATGTCAGGACATGGGCAAATACGCCAGACTTGCGAGACGTATTGGAGGACAAAGCAAAACACGCAAGATCGATCTACGGATCGCGAGGGCGCGCCACTATGCGAGACGATAACCATCACGCCGGATACAGTAAAAGTAAGTCCGGCTGGGCCGAACACAGCGGACAAGACTCATTTGAGCTGCGTCATGATATAGCCCAGTACAGAGGCGCTGCACACCCCCTATGCTTCACAGACGAAGTAATGGATCACCGAATCCCAGAGGGTTTCAAACCCGTAAATATCGAATCATATGACGGCACAACAGATCATGCGGTATGGATCGAGGACTTCCTCCTGCACATCCACATGGACCGCGGTGACGATCTACACGCCATCAAATACCTCCCACTCAAACTCAAAGGACCAGCTCGGCATTGGCTCAACAGCCTGCCAGCAGAATCCATTGGCTGCTGGGAAGATCTGGAAGCCGTATTCCTCGACAACTTCCAAGGCACTTATGTGCGACCACCAGATGCCGATGACTTGAGCCACATAATTCAGCAGCCAGAGGAATCGGCTAGGAAATTCTGGACACGGTTCCTAACAAAGAAAAAATCAAATCCTCGACTGTCCGGATGCAGAGGCCCTAGCAGCTTTTAAGCACAACATCCGCGACGAGTGGCTCGCCCGACACCTTGGCCAGGAAAAAGCCGAAATCTATGGCAGCCCTCACGACACTCATGACCCGCTTTTGCGCGGGAGAAGACAGCTGGCTAGCTCATAGCAATAACATATCAAAGAACCATGGTACTTCGGATACCAAGGATGGCAATGGCAGGTCACGTCGCAACAAACACAAGCGCCGCATTAATGATGACAATACCGAGGATACGACAGTCAATGCCGGATTCAAAGGCTCTAAACCCCGTCAGCGGAAAAAGCCATGCAAAAGAAGCACTCTAGGCCCGTCCAGTTTGGACCGTATACTCGATCGCTCGTGTCAAATACACGGCACCCCCGACAAGCCAGCCAACCACAACAACAGGGATTGTTGGGTGTTCAAGCAGGCCGGCAAGTTAAATGCTGAAAACAAAGATAAGGGGTCACATAGCAATGACGAGGAGGAGCCCCGATAGCCGAACACCAGAGGACAGAAGAGGTTCTCCCCCACAAGTGCGGACGGTGAACATGATATACGCAAGCCACATCCCCAAGAGGGAGTGGAAGCGTGCGCTAAGGGACGTATATGCGTTGGAGCCAGTCGCCCCAAAGTTCAACCCATGGTCCTCTTGTCCGATCACCTTCGATCGCAGGGACCACCCCACTAGTATCCATCATGGCGGATTTGCCACACTGGTCCTAGACCCAATCATTGACGGATTTCACCTCACTTGAGTCCTTATGGATGGCGGCAACAGCCTGAACCTGCTTTATCAGGACATAGTGCGCAAAATGGGTATAGACCCCTCAAGGATCAAATCCACAAAAACGACCTACAAAGGCGTCATACCAGGTGTAGAGGCCCATTGCACAGGCTCAGTCACACTGGAAGTGGTCTTTGGATCCCCGGATAACTTTCGAAGCGAGGAGTTAATCTTCGATATAGTCCCGTTCCGCAGTGGCTATCATGCACTGCTCGGGCGAACCGCATTTGCGAGATTCAATGCGGTACCACATTATGCATACCTCAAGCTCAAGATGCCAGGACCTCGGGGGGTCATCATAGTTAATGGAAACATAGAGCGCTCTCTCCGCACGGAGGAGCACACTGCGGCCCTCGAAGCAGAAGCGCAAAGCAGCCTCTTAAGGCAATCCACCAGTTCGGCGATTAAGGACCCGGACACCTTCAAGGGCGCCCGAAGTAATCGGCAACAAGACCGCCTGGCACGTTCCGAGCTTGCATAGCAATGCGCCCCCACCCCAGTCCTAGCCAAACAGCGAAATCCATGCCAGGCGTACATAATTACGCATTGAAAATACCATGGGCATAGGTGGGGAGGGGGGCACGACTATGGCATGCCCCAAAACGTGGCTCAACCGCACTAGGGGCTTCCCGCTTTGTTATTTTTCTCTCTTTCAGGACTTTAATCTCTGGAAACACTGTCCGACAGTATGATTGACAGACACATGATGCAGCAACCAAGGAGGTAGAAAGCTACGTCGCACCACGGAACTCCCAGATGGATTTCGATAACGAGTGAAATACTTGCTTTAAATACCATTCCTCAGCTTGCCCGTGGAGGGGACATGTCAAATAGTCCTACTTTTTGCTTATCCCACTACTTGTATCATTCTGCTTTAACGCACCTTTTTGAATAAACAATGCATAGCACTAGACTATTATCGCATTCTCTATTCTTCTTATATATACATGTTCATTCATGACATCCAGCACCCATACACTCTGGTACGACCAATACGCTAGGGGCTTAAGCATACCCCATAATACGGCGTGAGAAGTCCGAACACGTTCGACAGTGCGGCACCCCGAACTTATAGCATTATATGCATCAGCTCCGAATCATGTCTTGGGTCAATAGTTGGGTTTGCCCGGCTCCCATGTTTTGGTACCTTACGTTCCGCTATATCGGCTAAGGTAGCACTAGGAGAACTACTGCGATTGTGCCCCGGTTCAGCTGGGCTAAGCACCTCAGTAGAGAAAGCTAAAACTGACTATCATGATAAGGCGAGAGGCTGTCGCTGTTCGAGAGGTTTCGAGTCCCTAAAGACTTATGCCGCTTAGAGCGAGGAGTCGGCTTTGTCCGGCTTAAGGCGTGTATAGCGCCCCGAATTCGGCCTTCCAAATACTAGGGGCTTCGCCAAAATTTAAAATTGTAGAATTCTATGGCTAAGTGAGAGTGATAAAGCATTATAGTCCGATTGCCTTGTTTGTTGTGCTGAGCACCTCCCTCGAAGGACCCAAAAATGGGAAAAGAGTGCTCAGGTTTATCCGAACACCCCAGCACTCGTGGCATGGGGGCAGAAGCCGACGACTAGCCATCTCTCAGATTTGATAAACAGCCGGACAGAAGGTAATATTTTAAATTCAAACAAGTGTTGCATAGAGCATATGAACAAGTTTTCATAATACAGGATCACACGAGCAAGTTCATTCAAAAATTACATCCTTCGCACACTCGTCCGCCACAAGACGGGCACCCTTCAGGACACCCTCATAATACATTTCGGGGTGGCAATGCTCCTTGCCCTGCGGCGGCCCCTCCTTCACCAACTTCTCAGCGTCCATCCTGGCCCAGTGCACCTTTGCACGAGCAAAAGCCCGACGGGCACCTTCGATACAGACGGACCGCTTGATGACTTCCAGCCGTGGGCAGGCATCCACAAGCCACCTCACCAGGCCGAAGTAGTTGTTGGGAAGGGAGTCGCCAGGCCACATCCGGACTATAAAGCCCTTCATGGCATGTTCGGCCGCCTTGTGCAGCTCGACCAGTTGCTTCAGCTGGTCGCTCATAGGTATTGGGTGTTCGGTCCCAGTATACTAAGACCAGAACAACTTCTCCGTCAAGCTTCCCTCCTCGGCCTGGTAATATTTCATGGCATCCGACACGCTGCGGGGAAAATCTGCGAATGCTCCTGGAGAGCTCCGGACTCGGGTAAGTCACAAGTAATTTACTTTCACATGCTTGCTTTGCATATTGAATGCCTTACCCACCGCTATCTTCCTCATCGCCTCAATCTCATGGAGGGACTTTTGGGCTTCAGCCTTGGCATTCTTTGTGCTCTTGAGGGCCGCGGCAAGCTCGGACTCTCGCGTCTTCGAGTCAAGCTCCAAAGCCTCGTGCTTCTTCACGAGAGCCTGGAGCTCTTGCTGCACCTCGCCCACCCGTGCCTCTTGCTTTTCCCGCTCGGTGTGCTCCTTGGCCGCTTTGCTTTTGGCCTTAGACAACGCTTGCTTCAGGGTCGCCACTTCGGTCGTGGCCCCTGGCACATTCATGATGATCTTGTCATTTCACAACCACATTTTCTTTTATATATAGACAAGGTATTACTTACCTTTGTTCTCCTTGAGTTGCCTCTTGGCAAGGCCGAGCTCTTTCTCGGACCCCTCGAGGTCCTGCTTCAATGCGGCAACCTCCACAGTCAGTGCGGTAGAGGTCAGCAACGAAGCCTGCATACGCATACAGACATACTTATATTAGACTCCTGCAGATATTATTTGATCCTCTATTTGGCTTTTCTTTGTGAACACCAAACATAGCATCAAGGGATACTGTCTATGCGGTAATATTTTCCTATATTTTTTACTTACCTCAAAGCCTGTTAGAAGGCTGGCACAGGCCTCAGTCAGTCCGCTCTTGGTGGACTGAACCTTCTTGATCACCGCACTCATAATAGTGCGGTGCTCTTTGTCGATGGAAGCGCCGCGAAGCGCTCCTAGCAGGTTGTTCGGTGCCTCTGGATGGACAGAGGTCACCAGCACGGGCATCTTGCCCCTTTTGGAAGGGGGCCGCCTGCCCAAGTCCAGAACCACTGGAGGTTCCGGCGCGGTGTTCGGCTGAGGGCCGAACTTGGAGCCCCCGGGAGCCTTGCTCCCTTTACTCCTGGAGTCCGGAAGGTCGCCTTGAGGCGCCTCCGGGACTGTCTCCCCCCGGCTCGGTGCCCCTTGAGACAATACCTCGGCATTGTCCGTAGGGCAAGGAGAGGAGGCGGTTGGAAGTGTATCACTATTCATGTCCGACGAGTCCAAGGAACCGTCCGATGATGATACATCGATACGGGCTTGGGTCGGACTGCATAATCATATTCGATGTTAGGAGAAGCAGTGCGACAAAGGTATGCTATGAGTTACTCTGGTATCCGAATACTTACGACTTTGCCAGGGTCTTGGCCCTGAGCAGCCACTCGTCTTCGCCGTCGGCGGCGGTGGTGGAGCAGTCCGGAAGGAGAGTCCTTCCCTTCTTGGACCCTTCGGCCTCCCCGGTTGGGGCGACCTTCCTTTTCTTGTCTCCCCCGGTTGGAGGGGGATAATCTTCATTGTCCTTCTCCTCGTTTTCACAGGAGGAGTGCGTCTCAGTGTTATCAGACGATGAGTTCGATACCACCTGGCTCTGGGAACTCTTTCGGGTTCCCTTGGCCTTCTTCCTGGTCTTCTCCGGCACCTCATAAGGAGCCGGAGTCCGCATCTCCGTCAGGAGAGCATCGGCAGGGTCTTCGGGCAAAGGGGCCGGACAGTTAATCTGCTTCGATGACTCCACCCAGTCCTGTCAAAGGCATGGGAGCTCAGACCCCGCACATGGTTAAGCTATGAGAAATATCCTGCCAGATGTACATAACTTACCGAATTCGCAGGGCGCTTCGTGCTTAGCCTGCGGTCCTCGGTGAGAGAAGGAGGGACCTGGGCGCCCTTGAATAGCACTCTCTAGACGTCCTTATGCGTCGTGTCGAAGAGCTCATGTAGAGTCTGGTGCTGGGCTGGGTCGAACTCCGATAAGTTGAAATCCCGTTGTTGACACAGGAGGATCCGCGGAAGAGTATGACCTGGACTATGTTGACAAGCTTAAGTTTCTTGCTTATCATGTTCCGGATACACTTTTGGAGTCCGTCCAGCTCCACCGATGAACCCCAGGACATGCCCTTCTCCTTCCAGGAAGTGAGCCGCGTGGGGATTCTGGATCGAAACTCGGGGGCCGCCACCTAGTTGGTGTCGCGCGGCTCGGTGATGTTGAACCACCCCGATTGCCACCCCTTTATGGTCTCCACGAAGGAGCCCTCGAGCCATATAATGTTGGGCATTTTCCCACCATTGCTCCGCCGCATTCCGCTTGTTGGCCGCCAACCACCTTCGGCTTGATATTGAAGGTCTTCAGCCACAAGCCGAAGTGGGGCCGGATGCGGAGGAAAGCCTCACACACGACGATGAACGCTGAGATGTTGAGGATAAAATTCGGGGCCAGATCATGAAAGTCCAGCCCGTAATAGAACATGAGGCCGCAGATTAATGGATGGAGGGGAAACCCCAATCCACAGACGAAATGGGGGAGAAAAACCACCCTTTCGCGAGGTTCCGGGGTAGGGACGATCTGCCCCGCGGCTGGCAGCCGGTGCGCGATATCCGCGGCTAAGTATCCGGCTCCACGTAGCTTTTTGATGTGTCCCTCCGTGACGGAGGAGGCCATCCACTTGCCTCCCGCTCCAGACATGTTTGGAGAGAGTTGGGGAGAAGGATGCGGACTTGGGCGCTGGAGCTCGAGTGCACAAGAATGGATGAGCAAGGAGGAAGAAGGCGTGGGTAGAAAAAGGTGAGATCTTATCCCTTTATAAGGGCGGACTAAACTATGCGCCCCCACTAGCCTGGTAAAACTCGCTTATCCCCCAAGCGCCGTAATTGATGGCGCGGTTGGGTTACCCACGTCCATATTGATGAGAATCCCGTAATAAGGGGAACACGATATCTGCTTTGACAAGACGTGTCAAGAAACCGCCTCGCGTTATGTGCGGGGCTGGTTAAAGAAAAACGGTTCAAATAATTACCGGGCCGTGGCGTGATGTCATGCTGCCAAAACATGTCGGCAGATTAGATTTGTGGTAATATTATTCTCCCTACGGTGGTATGTGGAACTTATTTTGTAGGGTCGGACACTATCCTTGTATTCAAATTCTTCCATGGTGTGTTCGGAGGAGGAACCCGCCTTGCAATGCCGAAGACAACACTGCGCACCGGACTCATCGTCATTGAAGCCTGGTTTAGGGGCTACTAAGGGAGTCCTGGATTAGGGGGTCTGCGGACAGCCGGACTATATCCTTTGGCCGGACTGTTGGACTATGAAGATATGAGATTGAAGACTTCGTCCCGTGTCCGGATGGGACTCTACTTGGCGTGGAAGGAAAGCTAGGCAATACGGATATGGATATCTCCTCCTTTGTAACCGACCTTGTGTAACCCTAGCCTCCTCCGGTGTCTATATAAACCGGAGGGTTTTAGTTCGTAGGACAATATACAATCATACCATAGGCTAGCTTCTAGGGTTTAGCCTCTCCGATCTCGTGGTAGATCAACTCTTGTACTACTCAAATTATCAAGAATAATCAAGCAGGACGTATGGTTTTACCTCCATCAAGAGGGCCCGAACCTGGGTAAAACATCGTGTTCCCTGCCTCCTATTACCATCCGCCTTAGACGCACAATTCAGGACCCCCTACCCAAGATCCACCAGTTTTGACACCGACACCTCCCATTGAAGTAAAAGTAGTCGCATCTATTAAAGTTGAAGAAAAGACTATCACTTATAATGATCCTGTTGTTCCTACTGCTTATATTGAGAAGCCACCTTTCCCTGTTAGAATAAAGGATCATGCTAAAGCTTCAACCGTGGTCAACAAAAGTAATATTAGGACACACAAACCCCCTGAGCAAGTTAAAGTTGAACCTAATATTTCTATGGTTAAAGATCTCTTGGCCGATAATATTGATGGGCATGTTATTTACTTCTGTGATGAGACTGCTAGAATTGCTAAACCTGGTGCTAAGGATAAACATAGACCTGTGGTAGGCATGCCTGTTATTCCTGTTAAAATAGGAGATCATTTTATCATGGCTTATGTGATATGGGTGCTAGTGCTAGTGCAATACCTATTTCCTTATACAAAGAAATTATGCATGATATTGCACCAGCTGAGATAGAAGGTATTGATGTTACCATTAAGCTTGCTAACAGAGATACTATTTCACCAATTGGGATTGTTAGATGTTGAAGTCTTGTGTGGGAAGGTTAAATATCCTGCTGATTTTCTTGTTCTTGGTTCCCCACAAGATAGCTTTTGTCCCATTATATTTGGTAGACCCTTCTTGAATACTGTCAATGCTAAGATAGACTGCAATAAGGATATTGTTTCTGTTGGTTTAGGGGATATGTCTCATGAGTTTAATTTTGCTAAATTTCATAGACAACCCCATGATAAAGAATTGCCTAGTAAAGATGAAATTATTGGTCTTGCTTCTATTGCCATGCCTCCTACTGATCCTTTAGAACAATATTTGCTAGACCATGAAAAATGATATGTTCATGAATGAAAGAAGGGAAATAGATGAAGTATTAGTTAAACAGGGACCTATTTTGAAACACAACTTGCCCGTTGAAATCCTAGGGGATCCTCCTCCACCCAAGGGTGATCCCGTGTTTGAGCTTAAACCATTACCTGATACTCTTAACTATGCTTATCTTGATGAAAAGAAAATATATCATGTTATTATTAGTGCTCACCTTTCAGAGAAGGAGGAAGAGAAATTATTGAAAACTCTGAAGAAGCACCGTGCTGCTATTGGATATACTCTTGATGATCTTCAGGGCATTAGTCCCACTCTATGTCAACACAAAATAAATTTGGAGGAAGACGCCAAACCAGTTATTGATCATCAACGACGACTGAATCCTAAGATGAAAGAAGTGGTAAGAAAAGAAATATTAAAGCTCCTTGAGGCAGGTATAATTTATCCCGTTGCTGATAGTCAGTGGGTAAATCCTGTTCATTGTGTCCCTAAGAAGGGAGGCATTACTGTTGTTCCTAATGATAAATATGAATTGATTCCATGAAGAATTATTACATGTTATAGGATGGTAATTGATTTCCTCAAATTAAATAAGGCTACTAAAAAAGATCATTACCCATTATGTTTTATTGATTAAATGCTAGAAAGATTATCCAAACATGCACATTTTTGCTTTCTAGATGGTTATTCTGGTTTCTCTCAAATACATGTGTCAAAAGAGGATCAAGAAAAGACAACTTTTACTTGCCCTTTTGGTACCTTTGCTTATAGACGTATGCCTTTTGGTTTATGTAATGCACCTGCTACTTTTCAAAGATGTATGACTGCTGTATTCTCTGACTTTTGTGAAAAGATTGTTGAGGTTTTCATGGATGATTTCTCCGTTTCGGAACTTCTTTTGATGATTGCTTAAGCAACCTTGATCGAGCTTTGCAGAGATGTGAAGAAACTAATCTTGTCTTGAATTGGGAGAAGTGCCACTTTATGGTTAATGAAGGTATTGTCTTGGGGCACAAAATTTCTGAAAGAGGTATTGAAGTTGATAAAGCTAAAGTTGATGCTATTGAAAAGATGCCGTGTCCCAAGGACATTAAAGGTATAAGAAGCTTCCTTGGTCATGCTGATTTTTATAGGAGGTTCATTAAGGACTTCTCTAAAATTTCTCGGCCTCTGACTAATCTCTTACAAAAAGATGTTCCTTTTGTCTTTGATGAAGATTGTGTAGAAGCATTTGAAATACTTAAGAAAGCTTTGGTTTCTGCACCTATTGTTCAGCCTCCTGATTGGAATTTACCATTTGAAATTATGTGTGATGCTAGTGATTGTGATGTAGGGGCTATTCTAGGACAAAGAGTTGATAAGAAATTAAATGTTATTCAATATGCTAGTAAAACTCTAGACGGTACCCAAAGAAATTATGCTACTACTAAAAAGGATTTTTTAGCAGTTGTATTTGCTTGTGATAAGTTCAAACCTTATATTGATGATTCTAAAGTAACTGTTCACACTGATCATGCTGCTATTAAATATCTTATGGACAAGAAAGATGCTAAACCTAGACTTATTAGATGGGTTCTCTTGCTTCAAGAATTTGATTTGCATATTATTAATAGAAAGGGAGCTGAGAACCTAGTTGTAGACAACTTGTCTAGGTTAGAAAATGTTCTTGATGACCCACTACCTATTGATGATAGCTTTCCTGATGAACAATTAGCTGTCATAAATGCTTCTTGTATTGCTCCATGGTATGCTGATTATGCTAATTATATTGTTGCTAAATTTATACCACCTAGTTTCACATATCAGCAAAAGAAAAAGTTTTACTATGATTTAAGACATTACTTTTGGGATGACCGACATCTTTATAAAGAAGGAGTAGATGGTGTTATTAGACGTTGTGTACCTGAGCATGAACAGGAACAGATCCTACGCAAGTGTCACTCTGAGGCTTATGGAGGGCACCATGCTGGAGATAGAACTACACACAAGGTATTGCAATTCGGTTTTTATTGGCCTACTCTCTTCAAGGATGCCCGTAAGTTTGTTTTGTCTTGTAATGAATGTCAAAGAATTGGTAATATTAGTAGACGTCAGGAAATGTCTATGAATTATTCACTTGTTGTTGAACCATTTGATGTTTGGGGCTTTGATTATATGGGACTGTTTCCTTCCTCTAATGGGTATACACATATTTTAGTTGCTGTTGATTACGTTACTAAGTGGGTAGAAGCTATTCCAACTAGTAGTGTGATACGTCTCCAATGTACCTATAATTTTTGATTGCTCCATGCTATTATATTATCTATTTTGGATGTTAATGGGCTTTATTTTACACTTTTATATCATTATTGGACTAACCTACTAACCGGAGGCCCAACCCAAATTGCTGTTTTTTTTGCCTATTTTAGGGTTTTGAAGAAAAGGAATATCAAACGGAGTCCAAACAGAATGAAACCTCCGGGAACGTGATTCTCTCAACAAACATGATCCAGGAGACTTGGAGTGGCCGTCAAGAAACAAGGGAGGAGGGCACGAGGCAGGGGGCACGCCTACCCCCCTGGGCGCGCCCTCCACCCTCGTGGGCCCTCTGTTGCTCCACCGACGTACTTCTTCCTCCTATATATATCCACGTACCCCCCAAACATCCAGGAGCACCACAAAAACCTAATTCCACTGCCGCAACCTTTTGTACCCGAGAGATCCCATCTTGGGGCCTTTTCCGGAGCTCCGCCGGAGGGGGCATTGATCACGGAGGGCCTCTACATCAACTCCATGGCCTCTCCGGTCATGTGTGAGTAGTTTACTTCAGACCTACGGGTCCATAGTTATTAGCTAGATGGCTTCTTGTCTCTCTTTGGATCTCAATACAAAGTTCTCCTTGATTTTCTTGGAGATCTATTCGATGTAATCTTCTTTTGTGGTGTGTTTGTCGAGATCTGATGAATTGTGGGTTTATGATCCAGATTATCTATGAACAGTATTTGATTCTCCTCTGAATTCTTTTATGTATGATTGGTTTATCTTTGCAAGTCTCTTCGAATCATCAGTTTGGTTTGGCCTACTAGATTGATCTTTCTTGCAATGGGAGAAGTGCTTAGCTTTGGGTTCAACCTTGCAGTGTTCGATCCCAGTGAGAGAAAGGGAACCGATACGTATTGTATTGTTGCCATCGAGGATAAAAAGATGGGGTTTATATCATATTGCATGAGTTTATCCCTCTACACATCATGTCATCTTGCTTAAAGCATTACTCTGTTCTCTTGAACTTAATACTCTAGATGCATGCTGGATAGCGGTCGATGTGTGGAGTAATAGTAGTAGATGCAGAATCATTTTGGTCTACTTGTCTCGGACGTGATGCCTATATACATGATCATACCTAGATATTCTCATAATTATGCTCAATTCTATCAATTGCTCGACAGTAATTCGTTTACCCACCGTAATACTTATGCTCTTGAGAGAAGCCACTAGTGAAACCTATGGCCCCTGGGTCTATCTTCCATCATATTAACCTTCCAATACTTAGTTATTTCCTTTACCGTTTATTTTACTTTGCATCTTTATTTCTCTTTATCATAAAAATACCAAAAGTATTATCTTATCATATCTATCAGATCTCACTCTCGTAAGTGACCGAGAAGGGCTTGACAACCCCTTTATCGCGTTGGTTGCGAGGTTCTTATTTGTTTGTGTAGGTGCGTGGGACTTGTGCGTGATCTCCTACTAGATTGATACCTTGGTTCTCAAAACTGAGGGAAATACTTACGCTACTTTGCTGCATCACCCTTTCCTCTTCAAGGGAAAAGCAACACAGTGCTCAAGAGGTAGCAAGAAGGATTTTTGGCACCGTTGCCGGGGAGATTCGTGCCAAGTCAAGTCAAGATTTGACTCCCACAACGAGTCATTTATGGCGCCATTACCAAGTCAAAATATACCAAGTACCCATCACAAACTCTTATCCCTCGCATTACATTATTTGCCATTTGCCTCTCGTTTTCCTCTCCCCCACTTTGCCCTTGCCGTTTTATTCGCCCTCTTTTCCTCTCTCCCTCTCTCTCCATTCCCCTTCTCCTTTTCTATTTGCCCATTCCTTGTTTTCTTGTGTGTTGGATTTCTTGCTTGTCATGATGGCTCAAGATAATACTAAATTGCGTGACTTTGCCAATACCAACAATAATGATTTTATTAGCACTTCGATTGCTCCTCTTATCGATGTTGAACCTTGTGAAATTTATACTGCTTTGCTGAATCTTGTCATGAAAGATCCATTTTCTGGCCTTCCTAGTGAAGATGCCGCTACCCATGTAAACAACTTTGTTGATTTGTGTGATATGCAAAATAAGAAAGATGTGGATAACGATATTGTTAAATTGAAGCTATTTCCGTTTTCGCTTAGAGATCATGCTAAAGCTTGGTTTTCGTCTTTCCTAAAAACAGTATTGATTCATGGAATAAGTGCAAAGATGCTTTTATCTCTAAGTATTTTCCTCCCGCTAAGATCATCTATCTTAGAAACGATATTATGAATTTTAAGCAACTTGATCATGAACATGTTGCACAATCTTGGGAGAGGATGAAATCAATGATACGTAATTTCCCATCACATGGTTTGAATCTTTGGATGATCATACAAAACTTTTATGCTGGATTGAATTTTTCTTCTAGAAGTCTTTTAGATTCGGCCACGGGAGGCACTTTCATGGAAATCACTTTAGGAGAAGCTACCAAACTCCTAGATAATATTATGGTTAATTATTCTCAATGGCACACCAAAAGATCTACTAACAAAAAAGTGCATGCAATTGAAGAGATTAATGTTTTGAGTGGAAAGATGGATGAACTTATGAAATTGTTTGCTAATAAGGGTGCTCCTACTAATCCTAATGATATGCCTCTATCTACCTTGATTGAGAATAATAAAGAATCTATGGATGTGAATTTTGTTGGTAGGAGCAATTTTGGTAATAACGCGTATAGAGGTAATTTTAATTCTAGGCCGTTTCCTAGTAATTCCTTTAATAATTATGGTAATTCCTACAACAATTCCTATGGAAATTATAATAAGATTCCCTTTGATTTTGAATCTAATATTAAATAATTTATTACTTCGCAAAAGAGTTTCAATGCTTTGATTGAAGAAAAATTGCTTAAGATTGATGAGTTGGCTAGGAACATTGATAGAATTTCTCTTGATGTCGATTCTTTGAAACTTAGATCTATTCCACCTAAGCATGATACCAATGAGTCTCTCAAAGCCATGAGAATTTCCATTGATGAGTGCAAAGAAAGAACCGCTAGGATGCGTGCTAAGAAAGATTGGTTTATAAAAGCGTGTTCTTCTAGTTTTCGTGATAATAAAGATGAAGATCTAAAAGTTATTGACGTGTCTCCTATTAAATCTTTGTTTTGCAATATGAATCTTGATAATTATGGGGATGAAGATGAGCCACCTTTACCTAGAAGGCGTTCCAAAAATTCGGAATCTTTAGATCTTGATGCTAAAATTGTTAAAAGTGGGATTGAAGAGGTCAAAACTTTAAATATCAATGAACCCACTATTTTGGATTTGAAGGAATTTAATTACGATAATTGCTCTTTGATAGATTGTATTTCCTTGTTGCAATCCGTGCTAAATTCTCCTCATGCTTATAGTCAAAATAAAGCTTTTACTAAACATATCGTTGATGCTTTGATGCAATCTTATGAAGAAAAACTTGAGTTGAAAGTTTCTATCCCTAGAAAACTTTATGATGAGTGGGAACCTACAATTAAAATTAAAATTAAAGATCATGAGTGTTATGATTTGTGTGATTTGGGTGCTAGTGTCTCCATGATTCCAAAAACTTTGTGTGATTTGCTAGGTTTCCGTGATTTTGATGATTGCTCTTTAAACTTGCACCTTGCGGATTCCACTATTAAGAAACCTATGGGAAGAATTAATGATGTTCTTATTGTTTCAAATAGGAACTATGTGCTCGTAGATTTCATTGTTCTTGATATAGATTGCAATCCTTCGTGTCCTATTATTCTTGGCAGACCTTTCCTTAGAACTATTGGTGCAATTATTGATATGAAGGAAGGGAATATTAGATTCCAATTTCCATTAAGGAAAGGCATGGGACACTTCCCTAGAAAGAAAATTAAATTACCTTATGAATCTATTATGAGAGCCACTTATGGATTGCCTACCAAAGATGGCAATACCTAGATCTATCTTCGCTTTTATGCCTAGCTAGGGGCGTTAAATAATAGCGCTTGTTGGGGTGAAACCAAATTTTATTTTTATCCTTTACTTCTTGATCATGTTTAGTAATAAATAATTTATCTAGCCTCTGTTTTTGTAACGCCCGGATAATCATGCTACAGTGATCTCACGTTAATGGTGACACATCACCTCTGTCACTGTAATTAATCTCGGGTTAATTCAAAACCGTTTCAAATTTAAATCCTAAATAAGTCAAACGTCAAAAGTTTTCAAGTATTAAAATAAAATGTTCGGGCTATGTCTAATATTGCATCGGTAATTATGGTGTAGTAAACACCTTTTTATAAAATGCCTAAATACTTTTAGATGAATTAAACAGGAAAGAAATAACAAAAGAAAATACAAAAGGGGAAAACAAAAGAAAAAGAAAAGAAAGAGAAAGCCCCCCCCTCCCTGGGCCGTGGCCCAACTGGGCCAACCCCAGGCCCAGTCGGCCGGCCCGCTACCTCCCCTCCATAACCCCCACCAGGAGGAAACCCTAACCCCACCCCGTCACCCACTCCCCCACTCGCCCCCTCCCCCCAGTCGCTCTCCCCCCTCCTCCCCGATCCAGATCG
>NC_041384.1:84198287-84207636 GCF_002162155.2 Triticum dicoccoides
ATCGGGATCGGGGGAACGCACCCACGGCCGCGATGAGCCCGACGCGCCCCCGCCGCCCAACGCCGATGCCGGTGCTGTCCCTCGCCGCAGCCGCTCGTCTCCCCGTCGTCCGGCCGTCCTCGACCTCCTCTCCGAACGGCCTCAACGACGCGCCATCGACCCCGTCGCCTCGCTGCACTCGTCCCCGACGACCCGGACACCGCCCCTTCATCGTCCTCCTTCCCGAGCCCACTGCCACGAACCCTACGCCGCCCCTGTGAGCTTCCCCCTCCTCTCTTCCTCGCGCTCACGCCATGGCCTCCCCCCCCCCGCGGCTCTGCTGACGCCGCCGTGGCCTCGCCGCGGCCGGCGTGCCCCGCGCCTATTGGTGCCCGCCCTGCTCGCCCCACTGCGCTGCGCTGTTGCTGCCGCCTCTCCCCGCTCGGCTTACGTGCCGCCGTCGATGCTCGTCGCCGCTTCACTGCTGCTGCCTAATGCTACTGCTGCTCAGCGCCGCGGCCCCTGCTCGCCTCCTGCCGCCGCAGGGTGCCGATGGAGCGCCGTGGCCACCGGCCTCCCCCTGCTCCGGCGCTGCCCCGGATCTGCCCGCCCATGGGCGTGTGCCCATTCGGGTGGCGCCCGTCGCCTGCACGCCCGACCCGATAGGCCTATGGGCCATTGACAAGGGCCCCCACCGCCCCAGAACGTTTTAATTAAAAAAAAGAAGAAAAGAATTAAATAATAATAATAATAAAATTAATTAATTAATTAATTAATTAATTAATTAATTAAGGAATTAATTAAGTTAATTAATTATAATTAGATTAACCTAATCACTAATTAACCTAATTAACTGTTAGTTAATTAAAACAGAGTATGACGAACAGGACCCACCTGTCAGGTTGACCAAGTCAACTACTGACATCATGCTGACGTCATGATGACGTCAACAGACACTATTCTAGATAATGTTGATTAAATTAAATAAATAAATCCTAAAAATGATTTGAATATTTTAAAATTAATATAAAATAAATCGTAGCTCGGATGGAAAAACTTTGTACATGAAAGTTGCTCAGAACGACGAGACGAATTTGAATACGCAGCCCGTTCGCCCGCCACGCGTCCCTAGCATAGAGAACCTGTAACATTTCACCTCCGGTTCATCTGTCCGAAAACGCGAAACACCGGGGATACTTTCCCGGATGTTATCCCCCCCTTCACCGGTATCACCTAATACCGCGTTAGGGCACCTCTAACGTCGTTACTTGTCATGTCATGCATCACTATGCATATGCTTGCTTATATATTTATTGTTTCCCCCCCTCTTCTCTCGATAGACACCGAGGCCGACGCCGCTGCTACCCAGTACGACTACGGAGTTGACGATCCCTCTCTCTTGCCAGAGCAACCAGGCAAGCCCCCCCTTTGATCACCAGATATCGCCTACTCTTCTCTATACTGCTTGCATTAGAGTAGGGTAGCATGTTACTGCTTCCCGTTAATCCTATACTGATGCATAGCCTGTCCTTGCTACTACTGTTGTTACCTTTACCTGCAATCCTAATGCTTAGTATAGGATGCTAGTTTATCATCAGTGGCCCTACATCCTTGTCCGTCTGCCATGCTATACTATCGGGCCGTGATCACTCGGGAGTTGATCACGGGTATATACTATATACTTTATACATGATACATATGGTGACTAAAGACGGGTCGGCTTGAGGAGCACCCGTGAGTGGATCTTTGAGGCGGAGCGACAGGGCAGGTTCCAACCACCTAGGAGAGAGGTGGGCCTGGCCCTGGTCGACGTTCGCGGATACTTAACACGCTTAACGAGATCTAGGTATTTGATCTGAGTTTGGCCATTTGGTCTATACGCACTAACCATCTACGCGGGAGTAGTTATGGGTATCCCGGCGTCGTGGTATCAGCCGAAGCCTTCGTGACGTCAGCGACTGAGTGGCGCGCGCCGGATTGGAACGTAAGCCTGCTCTTGTATTAAGGGGGCTAGTTCTGCTTCCGGCCGCGTACGCAACGTGCAGGTGTGCTAAGGGCGATGGGCCCAGACCCCTGTGCGCTTAGGTTTAGACCGGCGTGCTGACCTCTCTGTTGGTCTAGGTGGGGCTGTGACGTGTTGATCTTCCGAGGCCGGGCATGACCCAGGAAAGTGTGTCCGGCCAAATGGGATCAAGCGTGTTGGGGAATGTGGTGCACCCCTGCAGGGAAGTTAATCTATTCGAATAGCCGTGATCTTCGGTAACAGGAAGACTTGGAGTTGTACCTTGTCCTTATGACAACTAGAACCGGATACTTAATAAAACACACCCTTCCAAGTGCTAGATACAACCCGGTGGTCGCTCTTTAACAGGGCATTGAGGAGAGGATCGCCGGTTAGGATTATGCTATGCGATGCTACTTGGAGGACTTCAGTCTACTCTCTTCTACATGTCGCAAGACGGAGGCTGCCAGAAGCGTAGTCTTCGAAATGATTAGTTATCCCCCTCTTATTCTGGCATTCTGTAGTTCAGTCCACATATGATACCCTTATTCCATTTGATACCCATGCATATGTAGTGTAGCTCCTTGCTTGCGAGTACTTTGGATGAGTACTCACGATTGCTTTCTCCCTCTTTTCCCCCTATCCCTCCTACCTGGTTGTCGCAAACAGATGTTGGAGCCCAGGAGCCAGACGCCACCTTCGATGACGACTCCTACTACACCGGAGGTGCCTACTACTACGTGATGCCCGCTGACGACCACCAGGAGTAGTTAGGAGGATCCCAGGCAGGAGGCCTGCGCCTCTTTCGATCTGTATCCCAGTTTGTGCTAGCCTTCTTAAGGCAACTTGTTTAACTTATGTCTGTACTCAGATATTGTTGCTTCCGCTGACTCGTCTATGATCGAGCTCTTGTATTCGAGCCCTCGAGGCCCCTGGCTTGTAATATGATGCTTGTATGACTTATTTTATTTGTAGAGTTGTGTTGTGATATCTTCCTGTGAGTCCCTGATCTTGATCGTACACGTTTGCGTGTATGATTAGTGTACGATTGAATCAGGGGCGTCACAAGTTGGTATCAGAGCCAAATGCCTGTAGGAATTCCCCTTCCACACTCCTTGGCCGAAGTCGAGTCTAGACATTGCAAAAACTTTTACTAAGTTGGCTGTGTGCCTTACGGGCCCACGTCGCCATCGGGTGATACTAGGATCTTTTACTCCTCGACCTTTACTCTGGGACTCTGAACTCTCTTCTACTTGGGTTAAACGAATTTACCAACTCTGACACTAGGATCCCGTTACGACATTCACCCCAAAGTTGGATAAGGCCTAGTTATTCTTTAGAGTAGTATTTGAACATTATCCACACTGTCATTTGACTCCTGTGAAAACATCTTTGTTTTCAGATGGAACCCACGAGGCAGGTCGTGCACCACACGACGGCCATTGGTGCCTCAGGATCACCTGCTGTGTTGGTTGAGATGATGACCTATCTGGGTTATCGCTGGCACCCTGAGTACACCGTCTATGAGGAGTATCAGGACTTCAACCAGGAGCAGTACCATGCCATCGTCCACCTCTACTCTCGGGAGTATGACTCCACTACCGTGCTGCACACTGCTCACGGTGTTGGAGTGACTATCGATATGGCGGTCCACGATGTTGCTTATGCTGCTCTGACACGTCTTCGTGGAGAGTATCAGGAGTTGGACACCTCCCCTTTCAGGCACATTGCTATCGCATCCGATGTTGGTGCGGAGGGATACTACACTGCTGCCTACTCCACTGTCACCCGAGAGCCCTTCTACCATCAGAACCTGGTTTTGCATGCTGATGGGCTGGATAGAGCTAACCGAGCTCTTCGCCGCGAGTTGTACACCACCCGTCAGCACCTGTATCGTGTTCTGACGCTGTTGCACCCCTCTGTCCGATCTGGTAATCTGTCGCGTTCTGCGGTCTACCCTGCCAGGACCGTGATGCCTCAGGGCGTCGGCTGGCCAGATGTGGGAGGCTACTCTCCTGCACTTGGCCCTCTTCTGCCACTTGAGCGCCAGGTTCTGCACCAGAGTACCCGCGGACCCCAGGTTGCCGACGTGGTGTACCCGATGCCACACTACCAGCTTTCAGGCTACAGCTACCTCCGCAGTACCGCGTGGGACTGCTGTAGACTTGTTTGTTAGTGTTAGATGCATTCGCCGCGAGCCTGCGTGCCGCCTATGATGTCTTAGTCTATGTACCAAACTCTGTGTAACGAACTCCATGCATGATCTCTTTTGTAAGATATGCCGACTACTATGTAGTATCTATCGTGCTGCTTTCGTTGTGCATGTTTCATCATGAATGATTCTCGTCTTTGCAAATTTCTCAATACTGAACTACCCCTGTTATATATTAGCAGGATGGTTAGACCAGGTGGTCGTGGTCGTGGTCGTGGTGGCAACGCCCCACCACCGCCTGAGTACATGGCTGGGATGATGCAA
This sequence comes from Triticum dicoccoides, assembly GCF_002162155.2. Classification (NCBI taxonomy): domain Eukaryota; kingdom Viridiplantae; phylum Streptophyta; class Magnoliopsida; order Poales; family Poaceae; genus Triticum; species Triticum dicoccoides. The sequence goes on from NC_041384.1 coordinate 84,202,745, forward strand.
CAGTTTGAGCTGAATCGTCAGTTCATGGAGAATATTATGGCTCAGTTTCCTCGCCCCAATATGAACCAGCAGCCAACCCAAGTGACTCTACAGGATTTCATTCGCCTGAACCCAACTGTGTATCGCAGCTCAACTCAGCCTCTGGATGCTGATGACTGGCTCCGTGACATCATCTATGAGATGGAGTCTGCTGATGTAGCCCCTGCCAGCTATGTCACCTTTGCTTCCTTCTTCCTGAAAGGACCCGCAGCTCAATGGTGGGATAGCCACAGGCGTACTCTGCCAGCTGGAATAATCATCACCTGGCCAGACTTCCAAGCTGCCTTCCATGCTCGCTTCATTCCTCAGGGAGTCATGGACCGGAAGAAGCGTGAGTTCCGCAATCTCACCCAAGGCAACAAAACTGTGGAAGCTTACCAGCGGGAGTTTCTTGACTTGTCCCGCTATGCTAAAGAAGACATCGCAACTGATGCACGCAGACAGGAGAAGTTCCGTGATGGCCTTCAAGCTGACATCAAGCTCGCACTTCTAGTGCATGACTTTGCTGATTTCGCCACTCTGGTGAACAAAGCCATCAATGTCGAAACTGGTCTGCAGGAATACCAGAGCTCTCACAAGCGCAGCCGTGACACGGGCTCATCTTCGGGCCCGTCCTCGCAGAAGCACAAGATATGGATCCCCAATAGCATGTACCAGCCGGATGCACCTGCCCCAAGGCAGTACTATGCTGCACCTCATCTGCCTGCTCCTCCAACTAGGCGGACAAGACTTCCAGCTCCACCACCACAAGCTCTTGTTCCCACTCCCAATAATGGCCTCTGCTACAAGTGTGGTCAGCCAGGTCGCCGTGCTAGGGATTGCAATCAAAACCAGAATCAACTGGCCCTCCCAGCAACTGGCCGTGGAAGCAACCAGCCTCGCAACAACAGTGCCAAGTCTTATGGTCGTGTTCATGCCAACCATGTTGATCTCAATGAAGTTCTAGACCAGCCTGCTACCGTGATGGGTACACTCCTCGTAAACTCAGTACCTGCATCTGTTTTATTCGATTCAGGGGCATCGCATTCATTCATGTCAGAAGATTTTGCATACAAGCATGACGTTAAATGTGAGGAGATGAACACTTCGGTATTGGTAAAAAACCCCGTGGGACAATGTCAAACCTCACTGGTTGGCATCAATGTCCCCGTGGAAAACGAAGGGCTGGAATTCTATGCCTCTCCCATTATCCTGAAGTCGTCTAACATCGACCTCATTCTGGGAATGGATTGGTTGAAAGCGCATACTGCTTCTATAGTTTGCGCCACTAAGGTCGTCCATCTGCTACACCCTTCTGACGAAATAATAGCTTACCAAGCTCATCTAGTTCAGAACGCCGAGGCACGACTTTATGCCTTGAATGCGTTGAACGCTGCACCACTCGAGGGCATTGAAAACATTCCCGTCGTTCGTGAATTCCAAGATGTCTTCCCAGAAGAACTTCCAGGGATTCCCCCTGCTAGAGCTGTCGAATTCATCATCGACTTGAAACCCGGCACCACCCCTATAGCTAAACGACCCTATAAGATGCCACCGCATGAACTCATTGAGCTTAAGGAGGAAATCGACAAATCTCTTGTCAAAGGTTTCATTCGCCCAAGTTGCTCTCCTTGGGGAGCACCTTCTCTCTTTGTTAAGAAAAGGGATGGGACAAACCGATTAGTCCAAGACTACCGTCCTATAAACCAAGCTACCATTCAGAATAAATATCCTCTTCCTCGGATCAATGATCTTTATGATCAACTGGCTGGTTCATCAGTGTTCTCCAAACTTGACTTGAGGTTGGGTTACCACCAGATCCATGTTCGTGAGGAGGACATCCCGAAAACCGCCTTCGTGACTCGGTATGGATCATACGAGTACACCGTCATGTCATTCGGCTTAACGAATGCTCCAGCCACCTTCTCTCGTCTGATGAATTATATATTCATGGATTACCTCGACAAGTTCGTCGTGGTTTATTTGGACGATATCCTTGTATTTTCCAAGAATAAGGAGGAACATCCTGAACATCTTCATCTTGTGCTGGAGAAGCTTCGAGAACATCAACTGTATGCTAAGTATTCCAAGTGTGAATTCTGGCTCCCCGAAGTAACCTATCTTGGGCATGTCATCTCCAAGGATGGTATTGCCGTCAACCCTGAACGAGTTCAGGCTATTCTCGATTGGACTCCTCCGAAGAACGTCAAGCAAGTCCAAAGTTTTCTCGGTCTCGCCAGCTATTGCCGTCGATTCGTCGAGAACTTCTCCAAGATTGCCAGGCCCCTGACTAATCTGTTGCATAAGGGTGTCAAGTTCGACTGGACAGACAAGTGTCAGGAAAGTTTCCAGGCGCTCAAAGACAAGTTGACTTCTGCCCCCGTACTTGCTCCATCTGATACTAAGAAGGACTTCGTCATTTACTGCGACGCTTCCCGTCAAGGATTAGGCTGTGTCCTAATGTAAGAGCGCAGAGTGATTGCTTATGCCTCTCATCAACTGCGCCCTCATGAAGAAAACTACCCGGTTCACAACCTCGAGCTTGCTGCTGTCATTCATGCACTGAAGCAGTGGCGACATTACCTTCTCGGTAATCGTTGCGAGATCTTCACCGACCATCAAAGTCTGAAGTATCTGTTTACTCAGCCAGATTTGAACCTACGCCAGCAAAGATGGATGGAGACTGTTGCAGACTTTGACGTGGGTATATCCTATACCCCCGGCAAGGCTAATGTAATGGCTGATGCCTTGAGCCGCAAGTCTTACTGCAACCACCTGCAGGTCCACAAAGTTCAGCCCTCGCTTGCCGAAGAATTTAGAAGGCTGAACCTCCATATTGTTCCTTCGGGATCACTCGCTCCCCCTCCCGAAGATTTCCCCAAACGGAACCTCCATGTTGTTTCCAAGGGTTCTCTCAACACCCTGGTTGCGAAACCAGATCTTGTGGACACCATCAAATGGATACAGAAGTGTGACGATGAAGTCCTCAAGAATAAGCGCGACCTCAAAAGAGGAAAGCCCTCATTCTTCACGATCGCCGACGATGGCGCCTTGTATTTCAAAGGCCGCCTAGTGGTACCATGTTCGAAGAAAAACCTGGATAAGACTAAAAGGGTTATACAAGAAGCTCATGATACGCCTCTGTCCATCCATCCTGGTAGTACAAAGATGTACCAGGATATTCGTCAAAGATTCTGGTGGTCTAATATGAAGCAGGACATTGCTCGTTATGTTGCTGAGTGTGATGTTTGTCGCCGAATCAAAGCAGAGCATCAAAGGCCTGCTGGAACTCTGCAACCTATCTCTATTCCTGAATGGAAATGGGACCATGTTGAAATGGACTTCGTCACTGGATTTCCCAAATCGCAGAAAGGTAATGATGCTATTCTTGTCGTCATTGACCGGCTTTCCAAAGTTGCCCATTTTCTGGCGGTCAAAGAGACAATCACTGCTAGTCAGCTTGCTACTCTCTACATGGCCAGAATTGTTTCACTTCACGGTATCCCACTGGTTATCAGTTCAGACCGTGGCAGCTTGTTCACTTCAAGGTTTTGGGCGAGTTTCCAAGAAGCTATGGGAACTCATCTGTCGTTCAGTACTGCATTTCATCCTCAGTCGCAAGGACAGGTTGAACGTGTCAACCAAGTTCTCGAAGACATGCTTCGAGCTTGTGTAATATCATTCGGCAAGAAATGGGAGGAATCTCTTCCATATGCCGAGTTCTCTTATAACAATAGCTATCAAGCTAGTCTGAAGATGTCCCCCTTCGAAGTGCTATATGGACGAAAGTGTCGGACCCCTCTGAACTGGTCAGAAACTGGGGAACGTCCACTCTTCGGTCCGGATATTATGCAACAGGCCGAAGAACAAGTTCGCATTATTCGCGAGAATCTCAAGACTGCTCAGTCACGTCAGAAAAGTCAGTATGACCGTCATCACCAAGACATGGTCTATCAACCTGGCGAAAAGGCTTATCTTCAAGTTACCCCAATGAAGGGTGCTCACCGCTTCGGGATCAAGGGCAAGCTAGCTCCTCGCTATATCGGTCCCTTCACTATTCTCGAAAGGCGTGGAAAAGTGGCATATCAACTGGAGCTTCCGCCGAACCTTTCTCAGGTTCACGATGTGTTCCATGTGTCACAACTCCGCCGTTGCTTCAAGGATCCAATCCGAGCGGTGGATCATGAAGTGCTCGAATTGCAACAGGACCTCTCCTATAAAGAGCATCCGGTCCGCATTCTCGACCAAACTGAACGCCGCACCCGTCAGAAGGCAATCAAGTTCCTCAAGGTCCAGTGGTCGAATCACTCTGAAGACGAAGCCACCTGGGAACGCGAGGATCGTCTTCGCGATGAATACCCTGCACTGTTTCCTTCTACCTCCTAAATCTCGGGACGAGATTTCTTGTAGTGGAGGAGATTTGTAACGCCCGGATAATCATGCTACAGTGATCTCACGTTAATGGTGACACGTCACCTCTATCACTGTAATTAATCTCGGGTTAATTCAAAACCGTTTCAAATTTAAATCCTAAATAAGTCAAACATCAAAAGTTTTCAAGTATTAAAATAAAATGTTCGGGCTATGTCTAATATTGCATCGGTAATTATGGTGTAGTAAACACCTTTTTATAAAATGCCTAAATACTTTTAGATGAATTAAACAGGAAAGAAATAACAAAAGAAAATACAAAAGGGGAAAACAAAAGAAAAAGAAAAGAAAGAGAAAGCCCCCCCCCTCCCTGGGCCGTGGCCCAACTGGGCCAACCCCAGGCCCAGCCGGCCGGCCCGCTACCTCCCCTCCATAACCCCCACCAGGAGGAAACCCTAACCCCACCCCGTCACCCACTCCCCCACTCGCCCCTCCCCCCAGTC
>NC_041384.1:84208179-84214527 GCF_002162155.2 Triticum dicoccoides
CGTCTCCCCGTCGCCCGGCCGTCCTCGACCTCCTCTCCGAACGGCCTCAATGACGCGCCATCGACCCCGTCGCCTCGCCGCACTCGTCCCCGACGACCCGGACACCGCCCCTTCGTCGTCCTCCTTCCCGAGCCCACTGCCACGAACCCTACGCCGCCCCTGTGAGCTTCCCCCTCCTCTCTTCCTCGCGCTCACGCCATGGCCTCCCCCCCCCCTCGCGGCTCTGCTGACGCCGCCGTGGCCTCGCAGCGCCCGGCGTGCCCCGCGCCTATTGGTGCCCGCCCTGCTCGCCCCACTGCGCTGCGCTGTTGCTGCCGCCTCTCCCCGCTCGGCTTACGAGCCGCCGTCGATGCTCGTCGCCGCTTCACTGCTGCTGCCTAATGCTACTGCTGCTCAGCGTCGCGGCCCCTGCTCGCCTGCTACCGCCGCAGGGTGCCGATGGAGCGCCGTGGCCACCGGCCTCCCCCTGCTCCGGCGCTGCGCCAGATCTGCCCGCCCATGGGCGTGTGCCCATTCGGGTGGCGCCCATCGCCTGCACGCCCGACCCGATAGGCCTATGGGCCATTGACAAGGGCCCCCACCGCCCCAGAACGTTTTAATTAAAAAAGAAGAAGAAAAGAATTAAATAATAATAATAATAATAAAATTAATTAATTAATTAATTAAGGAATTAATTAAGTTAATTAATTATAATTAGATTAACCTAATCACTAATTAACCTAATTAACTGTTAGTTAATTAAAACAGAGTATGACGAACGGGACCCACCTGTCAGGTTGACCAAGTCAACTACTGACGTCATGCTGACGTCATGATGACATCAGCAGACACTATTCTAGATAATGTTGATTAAATTAAATAAATAAATCCTAAAAATGATTTGAATCTTTTAAAATTAATATAAAATAAATCGTAGCTCGGATGGAAAAACTTTGTACATGAAAGTTGCTCAAAACGACGAGACGAATTTGAATACGCAGCCCGTTCGCCCGCCACGCGTCCCTAGCATAGAGAACCTGCAACATTTCACCTCCGGTTCATCTGTCCGAAAACGCGAAACACCGGGGATACTTTCCCGGATGTTATCCCCCTTCACCGGTATCACCTAATATCGCGTTAGGGCACCTCTAACGTCGTTACTTGTCATGTCATGCATCACTATGCATATGCTTGCTTATATATTTATTGTTTCCCCCCCCTCTTCTCTCGATAGACACCGAGGCCGACGCCGCTGCTACCCAGTACGACTACGGAGTTGACGATCCCTCTCTCTTACCAGAGAAACCAGGCAAGCCCCCCCTTTGATCACCAGATATCGCCTACTCTTCTCTATACCGCTTGCATTAGAGTAGGGTAGCATGTTACTGCTTCCCGTTAATCCTATACTGATGCATAGCCTGTCCTTGCTACTATGTTGTTACCTTTACCTGCAATCCTAATGCTTAGTATAGGATGCTAGTTTATCATCAGTGGCCCTACATCCTTGTCCGTCTGCCATGCTATACAATCGGGCCGTGATCACTCGGGAGTTGATCATGGGTATATACTATATACTTTATACATGATACATGTGGTGACTAAAGACGGGTCGGCTTGAGGAGCACCCGCGAGTGGATCTTTGAGGCGGAGCGATAGGGCAGGTTCCGACCACCTAGGAGAGAGGTGGGCCTGGCCCTGGTCGACGTTCGCGGATACTTAACACGCTTAACGAGATTTGGGTATTTGATCTGAGTTTGGCCATTTGGTCTATACGCACTAACCATCTACGCGGGAGTAGTTATGGGTATCCCGGCGTCGTGGTATCAGCCGAAGCCTTCGTGACGTCAGTGACTGAGTGGCGCGCGCCGGATTGGAACGTAAGCCTGCTCTTGTATTAAGGGGGCTAGTTCTGCTTCCGGCCGCGTACGCAACGTGCAGGTGTGCTAAGGGCGATGGGCCCAGACCCCTGTGCGCTTAGGTTTAGACCGGCGTGCTGACCTCTCTGTTGGTCTAGGTGGGGCTGCGACGTGTTGATCTTCCGAGGCCGGGCATGACCTAGGAAAGTGTGTCCGGCCAAATGGGATCAAGCGTGTTGGGGAATGTGGTGCACCCCTGCAGGGAAGTTAATCTATTCGAATAGCCGTGATCTTCGGTAACAGGACGACTTGGAGTTGTACCTTGACCTTATGACAACTAGAACCGGATACTTAATAAAACACACCCTTCCAAGTGCTAGATACAACCCGGTGGTCGCTCTCTAACAGGGCATTGAGGAGAGGATCGCCGGTTAGGATTATGCTATGCGATGCTACTTGGAGGACTTCAGTCTACTCTCTTCTACATGTCGCAAGACGGAGGCTGCCAGAAGCGTAGTCTTCGAAATGATTAGTTATCCCCCTCTTATTCTGGCATTCTGCAGTTCAGTCCACATATGATACCCTTATTCCATTTGATACCCATGCATATGTAGTGTAGCTCCTTGCTTGCGAGTACTTTGGATGAGTACTCACGGTTGCTTTCTCCCTCTTTTCCCCCTATCCCTCCTACCTGGTTGTCGCAAACAGATGTTGGAGCCCAGGAGCCAGACGCCACCTTCGACGACGGCTCCTACTACACCGGAGGTGCCTACTACTACGTGATGCCCGCTGACGACGACCAGGAGTAGTTAGGAGGATCCCAGGCAGGAGGCCTGCGCCTCTTTCGATCTGTATCCCAGTTTGTGCTAGCCTTCTTAAGGCAACTTGTTTAACTTATGTCTGTACTCAGATATTGTTGCTTCCGCTGACTCGTCTATGATCGAGCTCTTGTATTCGAGCCCTCGAGGCCCCTGGCTTGTAATATGATGCTTGTATGACTTATTTTATTTGTAGAGTTGTGTTGTGATATCTTCCCGTGAGTCCCTGATCTTGATCGTACACGTTTGCGTGTATGATTAGTGTACGATTGAATCGGGGGCGTCACAGTTTTGGTTGGGTTTTTTGTGTCTAGTTAGTGTTTGTGCCAAGTAGAACCGTTGGGAAGACTTGGGGAAAGTCTTTTTGATCTTGTTGTAGAAAACATAAACTTTAGCGCTCACGAGAATCGCTGCCATTTTTATTTGGAAGGTGATATTTAGTTAATTATTTTGGAATATGATTAATTGATAAATTCCTCACGTCCATAAATTTATTTTAGAATTTTTGGGGTTCCATATCTTGCGTTATCTACAGATTACTACAGACTGTTCTGTTTTTGACAGATTCTGTTTTTCTTGTATTGTTTGCTTATTTTGATGAATCTATGGCTAGTAAAAGAGTTTATAAACCATAGAGAAGTTTGAATATAGTAGGTTTAACAACAATATAAATAAATAATGAGTTCATTACAGTACCTTGAAGTGGTGTTTTGTTTTCTTTCGCTAATGGAGCTCACAATATTTTCTATTTTGGGTTTTGTGTTGTGAAGTTTTCAAGTTTTGGGTAAAGATTTGATGGATTATGGAACAAAGAGTGGAAAGAGCCTAAGCTTGGGGATGCCCATGGCACCCCAAGGTAAAATTCAAGGACACCAAAAAGCATAAGCTTGGGGATGCCCCGGAAGGCATCCCCTCTTTCGTCTTCGTCTATCGGTAACTTTACTTGGAGCTATATTTTTTTCACCACATGATATGTGTTTTGCTTGGAGCGTCTTGTATGATTTGAGTCTTTGCTTTTTAGTTTACCACAATCATCCTTTCTGTACACACCTTTTGAGAGAGACTCACATGAATTGAAATTTATTAGAATACTCTATGTGCTTCACTTATATCTTTTGAGCTATATTTTTTTTTGCTCTAGTGCTTCACTTATATCTTTTAGAGCACGGTGGTGGATTTTTTATAGAAAATATTGTTCTCTCATTCTTCACTTATATTATTTTGAGAGTCCTTTAGAACAACATGGCAATAATAAAAACTTTCATATAGGTGCATTGAATACTATGAGAAGTTTGATACTTGATAATTGTTTTGAGATATGGAGATAGTGATATTAGAGTCATGCTAGTTGAGTAGTTGTGAATTTGAGAAATACTTGTTTGAAGTTTGTGATTCCTGTAGCATGCACGTATGGTGAACCGTTATGTGATGAAGTCGGAGCATGATTTATTTATTGATTGTCTTCCTTATGAGTGGCGGTCGGGGACGAGCGATGGTCTTTTCCTACCAATCTATCCCCCTAGGAGCATGCGCGTAATACTTTGCTTTGATAACTTGTAGATTTTTGCAATAAGTATGTGAGTTCTTTACGACTAATGTTGAGTCCATGGATTATACGCATTCTCACCCTTCAACCATTGCTAGCCTATCTAGTATCGCGCAACTTTCGCCGGTACCATAGACCCATCATATACCTTCCTCAAAACAGCCACCATACCTACCTATTATGGCATTTTCATAGCCATTCCATAATATATTGCCATGCAACTTTCCATCGTTCCGTTATTATGACACGCTTCATCATTGTCATATTGCTTGCATGATCATGTAGTTGACATCGTATTTGTGGCAAAGCCACCGTTGATAATTCTTTCATATATGTCACTCATGCATCATTGCACATACCGGTACACCACCGGAGGCATTGCTACCTCTTGAGCACTGTGTTGGTTTTCCCTTGAAGAGGAAAGGGTGATGCAGCAGAGCAGCGTAAGTATTTCCCTCAGTTTTTGAGAACCAAGGTATCAATCCAGTAGGAGGCCACGCACGAGTCCCTCGCACCTACACAAACAAATAAACTCCTCGCAACCAACGCGATAAAGGGGTTGCCAATTCCTTCACGGTCACCTACGAGAGTGAGATCTGATAGATATGAGAAGATAATATTTTTGGTATTTTTATGATAAAGAGAAATAAAGATGCAAGTAAAATAAATGGCAAAGGAAATAACTAAGTATTGGAAGATTAATATGATGGAAAATAGACCCGGGGGCCATAGGTTTCACTAGAGGCTTCTCTCGAGAGCATAAGTATTACGGTGGGTAAACAAATTACTGTTGAGCAGTTGACAGAATTGAGCATAGTTATGAGATTATCTAGGTATGATCATGTATATAGGCATTATGTCCGAGACAAGTAGACCAACTCCTGCCTGCATCTACTACTATTACTCCACACATCGACCGCTATCCAGCATGCATCTAGAGTATCAAGTTCAAGAGAACAGAGTAAGACTTTAAGCAAGATGACATGATGTAGAGGGATAAACTCATGCAATATGATATAAACCCCATCTTGTTATCCTCGATGACAACAATACAATACATGCACTAGTAGAAAACAGAGCTTTAGCGCCGGTTCGTAAGGGCCTTTAGTGCCGGTTCCATAACCGGCACTAGGGGGTGGGCACTAAAGGCCCCCCTTTAGTACCGGTTCGACACGAACCGGCGCTAAAGTGCCACCACGTGGCGTGAGCTCGCGCCCTGGTATGGGGGACCTTTAGTACCGGTTGGTGTTACCAACCGGTACTAAAGGTTTTTTTTTTGAAAATTTTGGAATCTTTTTTGATTTTTAATTTTTCTGAATTATTTGGTGATTTAGTCTCTAATCACCTCTCTTAACTACTCAAGTGTGGATCACTCATTCCAAATCATCTAACTTCCCGACTGGTCACCCATCCCTCTCACTACTCCAGCCCGAGCACGCTTAACTTTCGGGTTCTATTCTTCTTCGTTTCCAAGTCTGCACTTGTTGTTTTCCTGGCAATAGTAAGATGTCAATCCTATTAACCCTCAGGAGTTTTGCTTGAGCATGAAGTCACACATTTCACTGTTTGAGTTTGAAACTATTATTCTAAAAAACAGTAATTATTTAGTAACACTAATATTTCTTGAATAAGTTTGACCACAGTTTGACTACAGTTTGACCATAGTTTGACCACAGTTTGACCATAGTTTGACCAGATTTGACCAAAATTCAAAAAATTGAAATAATTATTTAGTAACACTAATATTCTTGAATAATTATGTAGTAACATTAATACTTCTTGAATAAGTAGTTTGACCAGATTTAACCAAATTTTTTTAAAAAAACTGAAATTTGACCATATCTTTTTTTCCTTTTGGAATTTGAGGATTCTAAAAAATTGCAAACAAGCCGTAGGTGGTCTCCATCGGATGCGGATTTTCGTGCTGGATTTTTTGATATATTATACGTTTTTTTCCGACATCGTATGCAAAAGTTATAGCCGTTTTACATTTTCCCTACACTTTTTGCAGAACATGTCCAAATTTAAGTGTTCAAATTTTCCTAACTAGTAGATGTAGTAATATAACTACCTCTCAAAGGATTTTATTTTTTGAAGTTTTTATCATTTTCTTTTGATTTTTTCAGAACTGAAATGGCGACACACAGGG
>NC_041384.1:84215007-84248845 GCF_002162155.2 Triticum dicoccoides
GGTTTGTGTCACAAACCGATACTATAGGTCAGACCCCTTTAGTACCGGTTCGTGGCACAAACCGGTACTAAAGGTTAGCCCTTTAGTACCGGTTTGTGACATGAACCGGTACTAAAGGTGATCGTGGGGCCCCGGCCTGACGCCAGCCTGCCATCACCCCTTTAGTACCGGTTCGTGGCACAAACCGGTACTAAAGGTTCAACACGAACCGCCATTAATGCATAGCCGTTCGAACCGGCACTAATGGTACTATTAGTGCCGGCTCAAATTCAAACCGGCACTAATGTGCTTCATGTTTGACCCTTTTTCTACTAGTGATGCCTTGCTGCCCCTACTGTCACCGGGAAAGGACACCGCAAGATTGAACCCAAAGCTAAGCACTTCTCTCATTGCAAGAAAGATCAATCTAGTAGGCCAAACCAAACTGATAATTCAAAGAGACTTGCAAAGATAACCAATCATACATAAAAGAATTCAGAGAAGATTCAAATATTGTTCATAGATAAACTTGATCATAAACCCACAATTCATCGGTCTCAACAAACACACCGCAAAAGAAGATTACATCAAATAGATCTCCACAAGAGAGGGGGAGAACTTTGTATTGAGATCCAAAAAGAGAGAAGAAGCCAACTAGCTAATAATTATGGATCCGAAGGTCTGAAGTAAACTACTCACACTTCATCGGAGAGGCTATGGTGTTGATGTAGAAGCCCTCCATGATCGATACCCACTCCGGCGGAGCTCCGAAAAAGGCCCCAAGATGGGATCTTGTCGATACAGAAAGTTACGGCAGTGTAATTAGGGTTTTGGCTCCGTATCTAGTAGTTTGGGGGTACGTAGGTATATATAGGAGGAAGGAGTACGTCGGTGGAGCACCATGGGCCCCACAAGGGTGGAGGGCATGCCTGGGGGGGGAGGCGCGCCCCCTACCTCGTTCCTTCCTGGTTGATTGCTTGACGTAGGGTCCAAGTCCTCTGGATCATGTTCGTTCCGAAAATCATGTTCCCGAAGGTTTCATTCCGTTTGGACTCCGTTTGATATTATTTTTCTGTGAAATCTGAAATAGGCAAAAACAGCAATTCTGGGCTGGGCCTCTGGTTAATAGGTTAGTCCCAAAAATAATATAAAAGTGTATAATAAAGCCCAATAATGTCCAAAACAGGATATAATATAGCATGGAACAATAAAAAATTATAGATACGTTGGAGATGTATCAAGCATCCCCAAGCTTAATTCCTGCTCGTCCTCGAGTAGGTAAATGATAAAAACAGAATTTTTGATGTGGAATGCTACTTGGCATAATTTCAATGTAATTCTCTTAATTGTGGTATGAATATTCAGATCCAAAAGATTCAAGACAAAAGTTCAATATTGACATAGAAATAATAACACTTCAAGCATACTAACTAAGCAATTATGTTTCTTCAAAATAACATGGCCAAAGAAAGTTATCCGTACAAAATCATATAGTCTGGCTATGCTCCATCTTCACCACACAAAGTATTTAAATCATGCACAACCCCGATGACAAGCCAAGCAATTGTTTCATACTTTTAGTGTTCTCAATCTTTTTCAATCTTCACGCAATACATGAGCGTGAGCCATGGACATAGCACTATAGGTGGAATAGAATAGTGGTTGTGGAGAAGACAAAAAAGGGGGAAGATAGTCTCACATCAACTAGGCGTATCAAAGGGCTATGGAGATGCCCATTAATAGATATCAATGTGAGTGAGTAGGGATTGCCATGCAACGGATGCACTAGAGCTATAAGTATATGAAAGCTCAACAAAAAGAACTAAGTGGGTGTGCATCCAACTCGCTTGCTTACGAAGACCTAGGGCATTTTAAGGAAGCTAATCATTGGAATATACAAGCCAAGTTCTATAATGAAAAATTCCCACTAGTATATGGAAGTGATAACATAGGAGACTCTCTATCATGAAGATCATGGTGCTACTTTGAAGCACAAGTGTGGTAAAAGGATAGTAGCATTGTCCCTTCTCTCTTTTTCTCTCATTTTTTCCTATTTGGGCCTTTTCTCTTTTTTATGGCCTGTTTTTTATTTAGTCTGGAGTCTCATCCTGACTTGTGGGGGAATCATAGTCTCCATCATCCTTTCCTCACTTGGGAGAATGCTCTAAAAATGATGATCATCACACTTTTTTATTTACTTACAACTCAACAATTACAACTCAATACTTAAAACAAAATATGACTCTATGTGAATGCCTCCGGCGGTGTACCGGGATATGCAATGAATCAAGAGTGACATGTATGTAAGAATTATGAGCGATGGCTTTGCCACAAATACAATGTCAACTACATGATCATGCGAAGCAATATGACAATGATGGAGCGTGTCATAATAAATGGAACGGTGGTAAGTTGCATGGCAATATATCTCGGAATGGCTATGGAAATGCCATGATAGGTAGGTATGGTGGCTGTTTTGAGGAAGGTATATGGTGGGTGTATGATACCGGTGAAAGGTCCGCGGTATTAGAGAGGCTAGCAATGGTGGAAGGGTGAGAGTGCGTATGATCCATGGACTCAACATTAGTCATAAAGAACTCATATACTTATTGCAAAAATCTACAAGTTATCAAAGCAAAGTATTATGCGCATGATCCAAGGGGGATAGATTGGTAGGAAAATACCATCGCTCGTCCCCAACCGCCACTCATAAGGAAGACAATCAATAAATAAATCACGCTCCGACTTCATCACATACCGGTTCACCATACGTGCATGCTACGGGAATCACAAACTTTAACACAAGTATTTCTCAAATTCACAACTAGCAGGACTCTAATATCACCATCTCCATATCTCAAAACAATTATCAAGTATCAAACTTCTCATAGTATTCAATACACTCATAAGAAAATTTTATTATTAATCTTGAATGCCTAACATAATTAAAGCAAATTAACATGATGTTTGGTAGGACTCTAAAAATAATCTAAGTGAAGCATGAGAGAACAATAGTTTCTATAAAACAAATCCACCAACATGCTCTAAAAGATAAAAGTGAAGCACTAGAGCAAAAACTATATAACTCAAAAGATATAAGTGAAGCACATAGAGTATTCTAACAATTTCCGAATCATGTGTCTCTCTCTCAAAAGGTGTGTACATCAAGGATGATTGTGGAAAACTAACAAATAAAGACTCAAATAATACAAAACGCTCCAAGCAAAACACATATCATGTGGTAAATAAAAATATAGCTCCAAGTAAAGTTACCGATGGAAGTAGACGAAAGAGGGGATGCCTTCCGGGGCATCCCCAAGCTTTGGATTTTAGGTGTCCTTATATTATCTTGGAGGTTCCATGGGCATCCCCAAGCTTAGGCTCTTGCCACTCCTTGTTCCATAACCCATCAAAACTTTACCCAAAACTTGAAAACTTCACAACACAAAACTTAAAGTAGAAAATCTCGTGAGCTCCGTTAGCGAAAGAAAACAAAACACCACTTCAAGGTACTGTAATGAACTCATTCTTTATTTATATTGGTGTTAAACCTACTGTATTCCAACTTCTCTATGGTTTATAAACTATTTTACTACCCATAGATTTATCAAAATAAGCAAACAACACACGAAAAACAGAATCTGTCAAAAACAGAACAGTCTGTAGTAATCTGTAGCTAGCGCAAGATCTGAAACCCCAAAAATTCTAAAATAAATTGCTGGACCTGAGGAATTTATCTATTAATCATCTGCAAAAATAATTAACTAAATATCACTTTCCAAATAAAAATGGCAGCAGTTCTCGTGAGCGCTAAAGTTTCTGTTTTTACAGCAATTTCAACAAGACATTCCCCAAGTCTTCCCAACGGTTCTACTTGGCACAAACACTAATTAAACACAAAAAACACAACCTAAACAGAGTCTAGATAAATTATTTATTACTAAACAGGAGCAAAAATCAAGGAATAAAAATAAAATTGGGTTTCCTCCCAACAAGCGCTATCGTTTAACGCCCCTAGCTAGGCATAACAAGCAAGAATAGATCTAGGTATTGCCATCTTTGGTAGGCAATTCTTCGATGATGCATCTACCATCTTTAGGAATTTCTTTATTTTTATTAATTGTCAAACTTTTAGGAACAAGATCGAAAAATTCATTTGTAACAAATGGTTCCTTAATGATAGCAAAAAGATCGAAAAATTCATTTGTAACAAATGGTTCCTTAATTATCAAACAGAGTCCAAACAGAATGAAACATTTGGGAACGTGATTCTCTCAACAAATGTGATCCAGGAGACTTGGAGTGACCGTCAAGAAACAAGGGAGGAAGGCACGAGGCAGGGGGGCGCGCCCTCCACCCTCGTGGCCCCTTTGTTGCTAAACCGACGTACTTCTTCCTCCTATATATATCCACGTACCCCCAAACATCCAGGAGCACCACAAAAACCTAATTCCACCGCCGCAACCTTTTGTACCCAAGAGATCCCATCTTGGGGCCTTTTCCAGAGCTCCGCCGGAGGGGGCAGAGGGCCTCTACATCAACTCCATGGCCTCTCCAGTGATGTGTGAGTAGTTTACTTCAGACCTACTGGTCCATAGTCATTAGCTAGATGGATTCTTCTCTCACTATGGATCTCAATACAAAGTTCTCCTCGATTTTCTTGGAGATATATTCGATGTAATCTTCTTTTGCGGTGTGTTTGTCGAGATCCGATGAATTGTGGGTTTATGATCCAGATTATCTATGAACAATATTTGATTCTCCTCTGAATTATTTTATGTATGATTGGTTTATCTTTGCAATTCTCTTCGAATTATCAGTTTGGTTTGGCCTACTAGATTGATCTTTCTTGCAATGGGAGAAGTTCTTAGCTTTGGGTTCAATCTTGCGGTGTTCGATCCCAGTGACAGAAAGGGAACCGATACGTATTGTATTGTTTCCATCGAGGATAAAAAGATGGGGCTTATATCATATTGCATGAGTTTATCCCTCTACATCATGTCATCTTCCTTAAAGCATTACTCTATTCTCTTGAACTTAATACTCTAGATGCATGCTAGATAGTGGTCGATGTGTGGAGTAATAGTAGTAGATGCAGAATCGTTTCGGTCTACTTGTCTCGGACGTGATGCCTATATACATGATCATACCTAGATATTCTCATAACTATGCTCAATTCTATCAATTGCTCAACAATAATTCGTTTACCCACCGTAATACTTATGCTCTTGAGAGAAGCCACTAGTGAAACCTATGGCCCCCGGGTCTATCTTCCATCATATTAATCTTCCAATACTTAGTTATTTCCTTTTCCGTTTATTTTACTTTGCATCTTTATTTCTCTTTATCATAAAAATACCAAAAATATTATATTATCATATCTATCAGATCTCACTCGCGTAAGTGACCGAGAAGGGCTTGACAACCCCTTTATCGCATTGGTTGTGAGGTTCTTATTTTTTTGTGTAGGTGCGTGGGACTTGTGCGTGACCTCCTACTGGATTGATACCTTGGTTCTCAAAACTGAGGGAAATACTTACGCTACTTTGCTGCATCACCCTTCCCTCTTCAACGGAAAACCAACGCAGTGCTCAAGAGATAGCATAGTGCTGATCATAACACCTCTATTAAGATGGTTAAAGAAGTTATTTTTCCAAGGTTTGGAGTCCCTAGATATTTAATGACTGATGGTGGTTCACATTTTATTCATGGTGCCTTTCGTAAAATGCTTGCTAAGTATGATGTTAATCATAGAATTGCATCTCCATATTACCCACAGTCTAGTGGTCAAGTATAATTGAGTAATAGAGAGCTCAAATTAATTTTGCAAAAGACTGTTAATAGATCTAGAAAGAATTGGTTCAAGAAACACGATGATGCATTATGGGCCTATAGAACTGCATATAAAAACCCTATGGGTATGTCTCCGTATAAAATGGTTTATGGTAAAGCATGTCACTTCTTGAATTAGAACATAAGGCATATTGGGACATTAAAGAGCTCAATTATGATTTCAAACTTGCCGGCGAGAAGAGGTTATTTGACATTAGCTCACTTGATGAATGGAGAACCCAGGCTTATGAAAATGCCAAGCTGTTTGAAAAAAAAGTTAAAAGATGGCATGATAAAAGGATACAAAAGCATGAGTTTAACGTAGGTGATTATGTATTGTTATACAACTCTTGTTTAAGATTTTTTGCAGGAAAACTTCTCTCTAAATGGGAAGGTCCTTGCATTATCGAGGAGGTCTATCGTTCCGGTGCCATAAAAATCAACAACTTCGAAGGCACAAATCCAAAGGTGGTGAACAGTCAAAGAATTAAACATTATATCTCAGGTAATCCTATAAATGTTGAAACTAATATTATTGAAACTGTAACCCCGGAGGAATACATAAGGGACACTTTCCGGAACGTTTCAGACTCCGAAAAGGAATAGGTACGTGGTACGGTAAGTAAACCGACTCCAAAACAGTTCTAATGGCAATTTTTCTCCGTTTTGGAATATTTAGAAAATAGGAAAATAAGAAGCAGTCCGGGAAGGACATTGATATGTCTCCAACGTATCTATAATTTTTGATTGCTCCATGCTATATTATCTACTGTTTTGGACATTATTGGGCTTTATTATCCACTTTTATATTATTTTTGGGACTAACCTATTAACCGGAGGCCCAGCCCAGAATTGCTGTTTTTTGCCTGTTTTAGGGTTTCGAAGAAAAGGAATATCAAACGGAGTCCAAACGGAATGAAACCTTCGGGAACGTGATTTTCTCAACGAACAAGACCAGAGAGACTTGGACCCTACGTCAAGAAAAGAATCAGGAGGCCACGAGGTAGGGGGGCGCGCCTGCCTACCCTAGGCACGCCCTCCACCCTCGTGGGCCCCCTGTTGCTCCACCGATGTACTCCTTCCTCCTATATATATATATATCCACGTACCCCCAAACGATCAGATACGGAGCCAAAAATCTAATTCCACCGCCACAATTTTCTGTATCCACGAGATCCCATCTTGGGGCCTGTTCCGGAGCTTCGCCGGAGGGGGCATCGATCACGGAGGGCTTCTACATCAACACCATAGCCCCTCCGATGAAGTGTGAGTAGTTTACCTCAGACCTACGGGTCTATAGTTACTAGCTAGATGGCTTCTTCTCTCTTTTTGGATCTCAATACAATGTTCTCCCCCTCTATTGTGGAGAACTATTCGATGTAATCTTCTTTTTGCGGTGTGTTTGTTGAGACCGATGAATTGTGGGTTTATGATCAAGTCTATCTATGAATAATATTTGAATCTTCTCTGAATTCTTTTATGTATGATTGGTTATCTTTGCAAGTGTCTTCGAATTATCAGTTTGGTTTGGCCTACTAGATTGATCTTTCTTGCAATGGGAGAAGTGCTTAGCTTTGGGTTCAATCTTGCGGTGTCCTTTCCCAGTAACAGTAGGGGCAGCAAGGCACGTATTGTATTGTTGCCATCGAGGATAACAAGATGGGGTTTTCTTCATATTGCATGAGTCTATCCCTCTACATCATGTCATCTTGCTTAAGGCGTTACTCTGTTTTTAACTTAATACTCTAGATGCATGCTGGATAGCGGTCGATGAGTGGAGTAATAGTAGTAGATGCAGGTAGGAGTCGGCCTACTTGTCTCGGACGTGATGCCTATATACATGATCATACCTAGATATTCTCATAACTATGCTCAATTCTGTCAATTGCTCAACAGTAATTTGCATTGTTGAGGAAATCGTTAACTGGTAGCTGCTTGGTCGGCTGGTGAGTAGGGGATTAATAGGCTAATCAGCAAGTTAATCAGCCATTTAATCAATTAATCGGACAATTTATCGGGTAATCGGCTACTCGTGGACCCTATGAGTAGGGATTAATCGGCAAGTTAAGTAGTTAATCGGATGAATTCTTGAACAGGGGTAATTTGTTCACCCGCCGTAGAATACTTATGCTCTCGAGAGAATCCACTAGTGAAACCTATGGCCCCCGGGTCTATCTTTATCATATTGATCTCCTACTACTTAGTTATTTCCTTTGCTATTTCCTTTGCCTTTATTTTACTTTGCATCTTTATCATAAAAATACCAAAAATATTATCTTATCATATCTATCAGATCTCACTCTCGTAAGTGGCCTTATAGGGATTGACAACCCCTATTTGCGTTGGTTGCGAGGATTTATTTGTTTTGTGCAGGTACGAGGGACTCGCGCGTAGCCTTCTACTGGATTGATACCTTGGTTCTCAAAAACTGAGGGAAATACTTACGCTACTTTGCTGCATCATCCCTTCCTCTTCGGGGAAAACCAACGCAGTGCTCAAGAGGTAGCAAGAAGGATTTCTGGCGCCGTTGCCGGGGAGGTCTACGCAAAAGTCAACATACCAAGTACCCATCACATACCCTTATCTCCCGCATTACATTATTTGCCATTTGCCTCTCGTTTTCCTCTACCCCCACTTCACCCTTGCCGTTTTATTCGCCCTCTCTCTCTATCCTCCCTCTCTATTTGCCTCTTTTTGCCCGCTTGCTTTCTGTTTGCTTGTGTGTTAGTTTGTTTGCTTGTCGTTATGGCTAGTTCCTTATCTTCTTCGTTATCTCCTGAGAATGAAATTCTAAATTTTAAGCAAAGGGAGGGAGAAAATCTAAAAGATGCTTGGTATAGAATTTGCAATGCTCAAAATAGATCCACTAGGAAGCAATCTACTTTTGTTCTTCTTCGCAATTTTTATGTAGGCATTACTCCTTGGCACCGTTATGTTCTTGATACTATTACCGGAGGGAACTTTTTGGGTAGCCATACTTTTGATTCTTATAATGCTATGTTAGATTTATTTGGCTCACCCCCTCTCTTGGTTAATGGAACTATATTAACTTTGGAGCATGTAATGCAAAGGCTTGAGATTATTGGAAATAAGGTTGCTACCGTAGAGTAAATTGAAAATTTGGATAAAAAGATCCACAGCCGAATCTCTCAATATGGATCTAAAGTAGGAGTTACTTTGAAAGATATTAAAGAAAAGGAACCCATAGTTAATGAGAAAATAAATCACGATTCCGTTAGGATCGATAAACTTGAGAATATTATTACCACTTGGGAACCACTTTTTCTTCCATAAATAATACTCCAAGTCCTTCCACTAAAGTTGCAAAGCTTATGTACGTTCCTCAAAATAAGGGTGAATCATTTAGTAAGGAAAATGCGGATCTCAAATCTATAAGTATTCATCCCAATCTTTTTGCTATCATTAAGGAACCATTTGTTACAAATGAATTTTTCGATCTTGTTCCTAAAAGTTTGATAATTAATAAAAAGAAATAAATTCCTAAAGATGATAGATGCCTCATCGAAGAATTGCCTACCAAAGATGGCAATACCTAGATCTATTCTTGCTTGTTATGCCTAGCTAGGGGCGTTAAACGAGAGCGCTTGTTGGGAGGCAACCCAATTTTATTTTTATTCCTTACTTTTTGCTCCTGTTTATTAATAAATAATTTATCTAGACTCTGTTTTGGTTGTGTTTTTTGTGTTCAATTAGTGTTTGTGCCAAGTAGAACCATTGGGAAGACTTGGGGAATGTCTTGTTGAAATTGCTGTAAAAAACAGAAACTTTAGCGCTCACGAGAACTGCTGCCATTTTTATTTGGAAAGTGATATTTAGTTAATTATTTTTGAAGATGATTAATAGATAAATTCCTCACGTCCAGAAATTTATTTTTGAATTTTTGGGGTTTCATATCTTGCGCTAGCTACAGATTACTACAGACTGTTCTGTTTTTTGACAGATTCTGTTTTTCGTGTGTTGTTTGCTTATTTTGATGAATCTATTGCTAGTAAAATAGTTTATAAACCATAGATAAGTTGGAATACAGTAGGTATAACACCAATATAAATAAAGAATGAGTTCATTACAGTACCTTGAAGTGGTCTTTTATTTTCTTTCGCTAACGGAGCTCACGAGATTTTCTATTTTAAGTTTTGTGTTGTGAAGTTTTCAAGTTTTGGGTAAATATTTGATGCATTATGGAACAAGGATTGGCAAGTGCCTAAGCTTGGGGATGCCCATGGCACCCCCAAGATAATCTAAGGACACCTAAAAGCCAAAGCTTGGGGATGCCCCGGAAGGCATCCCCTCTTTCGTCTACTTCTATCGGTAACTTTACTTGGAGCTATATTTTTATTCGCCACATGATATGTGTTTTTCTTTGAGCGTCTTGTATTATTTGAGTCTTTGCTTGTTAGTTTACCACAATCATCCTTTCTGTACACACCTTTTGAGAGAGCCATACATGATTTGGAATGTTTTAGAATACTCTATGTGCTTCACTTATATCTTTTGAGTTATATAATTTTGCTCTAGTACTTCACTTATATCTTTTAGAGCATGGTGGTGGATTTGTTTTATAGAAACTATTGATCTCTCATGCTTCACTTAGATTATTTTGAGAGTCTTAATAGCATGATAATTTGCTTAAAATCCTAATATACTTGGTATACAAGATTAATAATAAAACTTTCTTATGAGTGTGTTGAATACTATGATAAGTTTGATACTTGATAATTGTTTTGAGATATAAAGATGGTGATATTAAAATTGTGCTAGTTGAGTAGTTGTGAATTTGAGAAATACTTGTGTTGAAGTTTGTGATTCCCGTAGCATGCACGTATGGTGAACCATTATGTGATGAAGTCGGAGCATGATTTATTTTTTGATTGTCTTCCTTATGAGTGGCGGTCGGGGACGAGCGATGGTCTTTTCCTACCAATCTATCCCCCTAGGAGCATGAGCGTAATACTTTTCTTTGATAACTTGTAGATTTTTGCAATAAGTATATGAGTTCTTTATGACTAATGTTGAGTCCATGGATTATACGCACTTCTCTCACCCTTCCACCTTTGCTAGCCTTTCTAATACCGCGCACCTTTCGCCGGTATCATACACCCACCATATACCTTCCTCAAAACAGCCACCATACCTACCTATTATGGCATTTCCATAGCCATTCCGAATATATTTCCATGCAACTTTCCACCATTTCATTTATTATGACACACTCCATCATTGTCATATTGCTTAGCATGATCATGTAGTTGACATTGTATTTGTGGCAAAGCCACCATTCATAATTCTTTCACACGTGTCACTCATGAGTCATTGCATATCCCGGTACACCGCCGGAGGCATTCACATAGAGTTATATTTTGTTCTAAGTATCGAATTGTAAATGTTGAGTTGTAAGAAAAATAAAAGTGTGATGATCATCATTATTAGAGAGCGTTGTGTTCGTCTCCCACTTCCTCCGAGGACTAGGCCTCGCTCTGGATCCCTTCGTTAGGGGTCTTATGTTCTATTTCGGGTGGGATTTTCACGATCTGGCCCCGGATTCCCTTCTTCACATCTCGTCATTTATTGTCATTTGTGAGGCCTTCCTCCGCATTACCCCTCACTTCGGCCTGTGGCTCAAGACCTTTGATGTGAAGCCGAAGACGATCGAGGGGCAGTACGCAACGTGCGGAGGTGCTCTAATAAGCAAAATTGCTGATGCTCCATGGCCAGAGGGTTCCTTTCCAGAGGTGTCCGGATTGTGGCAACGGGAGTGGTTTTACGTCACAGCTCCCCGAAGTGCCAAGTGGGTAGCTGCCCCCACCTTTCGCTCGGGCCGTCCACCACAACTGATGTCATGGATCAGCAGGGGGCTGAGCTGGGGTCCAGCCAAGGACGTGCCAATACTGCAGAGCCGTATCCGAGATCTCTTCGAGGGAGATTTCAGTCTGGTTATGGTAATGCAAGTTATGCTGGTTCGTCGAGTCCAGCCTTGCAAACGCCGGCCCCTCCGTATGTGGGAATTCAACCCGGAAGGATCGCACACTATTCAAAATTTCCTTGGCATGACAAACGAGGAGATGTACAAATCATTCTTCGGACCCCAAATAGAGTGTCCGGACACTACCGAGGACGTGGGCCTGAGCTGCAACCGCCCCGCTGCCCAAGTAAGTAATCCCATGGCCAAACACACTGTGCTTTTGTTTATCATGACATCATTCTGAAGAATCTCTCTTTGACCAGGACTGGATAACAAAGGCGAAGATAATCCGGTGTTCGGCCCCCCTTCCTGAAGGCTTGGACAATCCGGTGTTAGAAAAGATGCTCGAGCCAGCACCTTGTCTAGTGCCCTCAAAGGAAGATGAAGGGGGGAATAAAGAGGGAGAAAGCGGGCCTCCATCGCTACCTATTCCAATCGAGGGAATGAGCGCCTCTGCGAGGGAGGATAACCAAGGGGAAGAATCTGACATTCTCTCTCCCTGGGGAAGGAAGAGGACTACCTCTGAAGATCCGGAAACTAAGGTTTCCAAACGGGAGAAGAAATCTCTGCCAGAGGGTCCTGCCTCGGAGGGTATTCTTGCCGCGCAATGTCCGCGCGGGAATCAGCCCTCTACCGAGCTGTAAGTACTCAAAAGTACTTAATAGTGAAGGTATCCTACCTTACTTCCGAAGACAATAACCGATGCTTGTAAATTGTAGTCCGGATCACAGCCCTTCTCGATAGAGTTCATCTTCGGGGGATCTTCTTCCGGAGATGATGGAGAGTGAAACGCCTCCCCCGGACTCCCCAGCTCAAGAAGTGGGTGACCTTGAAGTGTCGTCGCGAAGGGTATCTCCGGATCCAATATCGCCAGAGGATAACCCTTTGGCTGCCCGGCATCCCCAGTATTCGGTCCTGAGGAGAGCGACAGCAAGGGTCCGTACTGTGTGCGGTCGGATGCGCTGAAGGATCTTCTGGGGAAAGCGGTCGTCTCGGAAGCGCATCGTACGCTAATGGGTACGGTAATTGAAAGGATTTCATCCGCCGAAAGCGGTTTGCACGAAGCTTTTATGAGTCTGCTGAAAGGCTTCGAGGTACGTAAAATGATGTACATTTTTGACAGTACCGCACATTTTTAGATGTGCCCCATGTAGATTGTAGCCCCTGAGACTCTGGTTGTCGTCGAAAACGGCGGCAAACAGAGGATCATAGTCCTAGGTAATAACCAGACCGCCTGTATGCGCAGGTGGTTGAAGATCCGGTGGCTAGCCGGACTGATGGGTTTGTCGAACTAAAGCGGCAACTGGATGCGGCAGATGCCAACATCGTGCTTGTTAACAAGCGGCTTGACGAGGCACAGGGTAGGTGATTTTTCTGGTGAATGTCACATAGTAAGAGCAGCATGATGCCAGTATCTTTAATATGTTGTGACTGCAGATGGAGCTGCCGCCATGGAGACCCTTCGGGCGGAGCTTGCTCGAGCCAAGGAGCAAGCAAGGAGTAGTAATGCGGCCGCTTTAAAGGCGGCCAAAGAGTTAAGGGCCGAACAGGCCGCACGTTGCGGGAGCAAAGAAAAAATTGCCAAGATGACCGTGGAGTTAAAAGATGCTGCTGACCGTTACCGGCTTCTTGAAGAAGAAAACCGGGTGAAGGCGACGGACCTGGAGAAGGCCCGGTGGCTGCCAAGGAAGCCCGCTCCAAAATTAGAGCGACGAAGGAGGAGATGAATCAAGCTGCGGATATCCTTTCTGGGAAGCCCTTCTTGTTGCGGACAAAGTTCGGAGATCCGAAATATGCTCCTCTTGACCGGCTATGGAGTTCTGCGGATGAGTACATGGATTTGGCTGCAAGTTCTGCGGATGCGACGGAGTACTTCAAGGATCAGAAAGGTCCTGAAGTGGAAAAGCTATTCTAGTCACAGTTTCACGCTCCAGTCCGTCTGCTGTTGCTGAATGAGCGATTGACCGGTTGGGCCGAGCTCCATAGATTATCCAGACTAGTCATGAGGTCCGTTGTGGATCATTAGTGGCCAGGAGGGCCAAGGCCGAGTAGCTATTTTAGCTTAGTGCAACAATTCCTTGAAGCTGTGCCACGCATCGGTGCTGTAAAGAGATCAGCGTGCATAGAAGGTGCACAGATGGCCCTTGCCCGTGTCAAAACATACTGGGCGGAGATGGAGGCCACCACTGTTGTGGCACAGGGTTCGGCCATAGGCCGAGTGGCTGCCGAGCACTACTTTGAAGAAGTCCTTGAAGGCGCTCATTTGATAGAGGCTCAATGCTCGAAGAATATTATGTTTGAGTAACATGTATTCCCATTGTAAAAACGATGTTTTATTGAGTTTATCAAGGCTGTATTTATACTTTTGCCCGAAAGTACTATGATGCCTCCTGTGCGGCCGTTTATGTATATATGTATATAACCTGAAAGATTGCAGTCGTCGGCTTCAACCCCCACGCATATAATGCGGGGGTGTTCACAGAAGACGCATGCTCACACTTGATCCAACGTCTTGGTCCATTAAGGAGGTGATAGCGCAGCGAACTAGGCAACCGGACTATAATGCTTTAACACTTTCACTTAGCCACAGGAGTTTGACAGTGGGGCTACTATATAGCCCCTGGTGGCTCCGCGCTCATCCGGATTCGGGGCGCGTACATGCCTGGCCGGGAAACGGCCCTTGTTAAGGCGGAGGAATCCCGAAGATTCCGCTAGGTCATCGAGTGGTTGACCAGTCTAACGCTATATCATGACAGTTAGTTTTTGGCTTCTCTACTGAGGTGCTCGTTCGGATGAACCAGGGCACAATCACAGTAATTCTCCTGGTGCCGCCTTAGCCGATAGAGCGGAACATAAGGCAGCAAAACACAGGAGCCGAGCAAACCCAACATTTGACCAAAGACATGATTCGGAGCTGATGCATATAAGGCCAAACTTGCGACGCCGAACACTCCCTAAGGTATTCGGTCTTTATGATGTAAACCGGGCTTAAGCAGTGCCCTTTGTAATAAGCCCCTGGTTTCCAGGTACGTGCTATATTCTAACGTGGCCACATGCCAATACGTCAGCATCCTTCTCAGTTGTACTGAGAATCCGAGGGATGTATATCAACAAGAGACAGTAAAAAAGGTTTACGCAGGGTCTTAATCTAAAAAGAATCCTTGGAACGGGTCCCTGCTGCACGTCTGTGCATGTGTCTCCGTTGTGCCGTATTCTGAACGGGTGTAGCATGATGGTCATCTGAAAAAGAAAGGAACTTAATTGAAAAGTTGTCGTGCAAAAGGTAGGTTATACTAAATAAACCATGTACAGTTTGAAATGAGTAAAGTTGAGCCTAATTGTCACTTGTTAGCGCGTGTTCAGCCCCCTGTATTGTAATAGGGGTATAGCCATCAAACCTGTATTAATTACATATAGCTGCGCCGGACTCGTCCAACCGCGTCCGTGGTCTTAACAACCTGTCAGATGTTTTAGTTGGTGAGGCCGTTTAGTGTGCGGCTGCCAAGGCAGCCACACGGTCTTCCGCGCGCAAGGAGCGCTCAATATTTCCATTTACTGTAATGATGCCACGTGGACCGGGCATCTTAAGCATGAGAGAAGTGTAATGCGGTATTGCGTTAAAGCGAGCGAAAGCTTTGCGTCCGAGTAGTGCTTGATAGCCACTTTGGAACGGAGTGATGTGGAACGTTAAATTTTTGCTCCGGAAGTTATTAGGAAAGCCGAATATAACCTCTAGTAGCAGGGAGCCTATGCAATGGGCCTCTGGGCCTGGCATTACTCCTTTAAAGGTAGTATTGCTGCGGTTAATTTTTGTTGGGTCTATCCCCATTTTGCGGACTGTGTCCTGATATATCAGGTTTAAACTGCTGCCGTCATCCATCAGGACTCGTGTGAAGTGGTATCCGTCATTTATTAGGTCTAGTACCAAGGTAGCCCATCCTGCACACCGGATACTTGCCGAGTAATCCCGATGGTCGAAGGTGATCGGTTGGGACAACCAGTGGCAGGACTCCGCGGTGATAGGCCCTGGGGCATGTGTCTCTAGGAGTGCCGCTTTGTTTCTCCCCTTTGTCACGTGTAACATGTTTACTGTTTTGACTTCTGGTGGGAATTTCTTCTGTTCCCCAGTGCTTTGCTTGCGAGGCTCGTCCTCGTCTTCGCTTGGTGTATCCTGCCCCATATGTTTGGCGTTGAGCTTGCCGGACTGCTTGAAGACCCAACATTCTCTATGGGTATGATTTGCAGGTTTATCGGGGGTGCTATGGATCTGACATATTTGGTCCAGAATCTTGTTTAGGCTGGACAGTTCGTCTCTGTTGCCTTTGGATGGCAGCTTTTGCTGACCTGGCCGAGAGCTTCTGAATCCGGCATTTACCGCCATGCTCTTCGGGCCGTCTTCTTTATTCCGGCGCTTGTTTTTGCTGCGTCGTGATTTCCTGTTTCCGTCCCTGACTTCGGATGTAGTTGGGTTGCTGGTGCTGCATCGGGCTAACCAACAGTCCTCGCCCGCGCAAAAGTGGGTCATGAGACTTGTTAATGCTGCCATTGTTCTTGGATTTTCTTGGCCTAGGTGTCTGGCAAGCCATTCGTCTCGAACGCTGTGCTTGAAAGCTGCTAAGGCTTCGGCGTCCGGACAGTCGACTATTTGGTTCTTTTTAGTGAGGAACCTGTTCCAAAGCTTTCGCGCTGACTCTTCGGGCTGTTGAGTTATATGACTTAAATCGTCTGCATTCGGTGGTCGGACATAGGTCCCTTGAAAATTTACCCAAAAGGCGTCTTCGAGCTCTTTCCAACTTCCAATGGAGTTTTCGGGGAGGCTTTTAAGCCAGTGCCGAGCTAGCCCTTTGAGCTTGAGGGGTAAGTATTTGATGGCGTGGAGATCGTCTCCTCGAGCCATATGGATATGGAGGATGTAGTCCTCAATCCAGACCCTAGGGTCTGTCGTTCCGTCGTATGCCTCTATGTTTACGGGTTTGAATCCCTCTGGAAATTCATGGTCCAGCACCTCATCGGTGAAACATAGGGGATGTGCGGCACCCCTGTATTTGGATGTACCGTGGTGTTGGGATGTTTGCTATGTTGCATTGCATGCTGGAGTGCGCTTGCGTGGCCCGTAGATGGATCTGGTTGCGCCGTCCTTTTGATGCGAGCCCTCACATGGATCGCGTACTCGCTTATGTGCGGCGTCGTTTGCCGCTCTATGTTGGCCACGAGGTCGTCTATCCGACCGGATGGCCGTTTTGTTTTTTGGTTGCGTGGGATCTAAGGCCTCCTCATCGAATTCAGGTAGCAACTTTCGCTTCGGGTAGCTCTTGGTGTGGCGATTACCGCCGTACTTTGCTGCAGTGTTGAGTACTTCACTCCATCTCATTCTGAGTGTGTCTTGTGCAGCCCTAAGCCTTTGCTTCTGCTTTTTCAGACACCTCGCAGTGGCGACAAGCCTTTGATGGGCATTTTGTTGCTCCGGGTGCATGTCCGGTGTGATGTCGTCCGGACTGTTATCTTTGACGGAGTCGGGTTGTTCGGTTTGATTCTCTGTGTTGCCGTGGTCGGGCGATGGTTCACCCTGCTCTATCGCTGGGTCCATATGATCGCTGTTTCTGCCGAGGCGGGATTTGGAGCAGCGCTTACACCGCCGCTTTGACTTCTTCTCGAGGGAACAACCCTTCGATGCGTCCTTCCGTTCCTCGTCGTCGTTTTCTTTGGGTGTGTCCACCATGTATACATCATATGATGAAGTGGGCATCCAGTGCCCTGTGGGCAGTGGTTCCTATTCGTCTCCTGCATCGTCGATGTCTTCGGAGTTGAAGTCGAGCATGTCGGTCAGATCGTCGACAGTGGCTACTAAGTGGGTGGTGGGTGGGCGGTGAATTTCTTCGTCATCCGCATCCCCATCCCGCCGAACATAGTTCGGCCAGGACTCTCTTGACAGGGAGAGAGACCTTAATGAGTTCAGTATGTCGCCGAAGGGCGAGTGCTGAAAGATATCCGCGGAGGTGAACTCCATGATCGGCGCCTAGTCAGATTCGATAGGCACGGGCGCAGGCGGTTCGGAGTCCGTGGCCAGGGAAGAATCTGGTAGTTCGGCGTCACGGCTCCCGTGAAGGGTAAGGTCGATACTCGGCTCGATTGCCGCTGAGAATACGGCCTCCGTGGCGGGGTCTATCCACCCGTCCATGCATGGCGCAATTGGCTCCGAATTGAGGGTCGGAGCGGTTGCCGGTGCGGTCTCTTGAACACTGTCCTATGGTAGAGCTAAATCATGCTCATCGTGACTGTGCGGCACACTCGGCCAGGGCTCGAATCCGTCGAAGATCAAGTCTCCATGGATGTCGGCCGTGTAGTTTAAGCTTCCAAACCTGACCTGGTGGCCAGGGGCGTAACTCTTGATCTGCTCCAGATGGCTAAGCGAGTTGGCCCGCAGTGCAAAGCCGCCGAATACAAAGATCTGTCCGGGGAGAAAAGTCTCACCCTGGACTGCATCGCTATTGATGATCGAAGGAGCCATCAAGTCTAACGATGACGACACAGAGGAACTCTCAATGAAAGCACCAATGTCGCTGTCAAAACCGACGGATCTCGGGTAGGGGGTCCCGAACTATGCGTCTAAGGCGGATGGTAACAGGAGGCAGGGGACACGATGTTTTACCCAGGTTCGGGCCCTCTTGATGGAGGTAAAACCCTACGTCCTGCTTGATTATTCTTGATAATATGAGTAGTACAAGAGTTGATCTACCACGAGATCGGAGAGGCCAAACCCTAGAAGCTAGCCTATGGTATGATTGTATGTTGTCCTACGGACTAAAACCCTCTAGTTTATATAGACACCAGAGGAGGCTAGGGTTACACAAGGTCGGTTACAAAGGAGGAGATATGCATATCCGTATTGCCTAGCTTGCCTTCCATGCCAAGTAGAGTCCCATCCGGACACGGGACGAAGTCTTCAATCTCATATCTTCATAGTCCAACAGTCCAACCAAAGGATATAGTCCGGCTGTCCAGAGACCCCGTAATCCAGGACTCCCTCAGTTGTCAAGGCCAGGCATCATGTCGTCCCCCTCCTCCAACAATGGTGACAACGATGCTTGGCTAATGAAGATAGAACTGAAGAGGGAAGAACCTATGGAGATCAACAAGGATGAAGGGATCAAGAAGGCCACGGAGGACCAAGTTCCGGCAGCAGAAGACATGCTTCAACTTGATCACAATCTTCTTACCCCAACTGAGATCGAAGCTTTCAAGATGATTGAGTTAGCTCGTATACAAAACAAGTATCTCACACGTGAATTTTTTTTGAAGGAGCATATCATCGCACTCAAGGGCATTATCCGCAAGTTGGAGGACATCCTACGCTCGATGTGCGACTATCCATCATCAACAACTCCACCTTCTTCACCAACAAAGAAGAATTGAGCATCGGGTATGGGCACTCCCCTTGGCAACTGCCAAGCTTGGGGGAGTGCCCCGGTATCGTATCACCATCACTTTTATCTTTACCGTTTTCCTTACTTCGATCCTTTTAGTAATATCTTGATCTAGTAGAATAAAGTTTTAGTATGATCTAGTTGTGAGTTTTGCTTTATGACCCCTCTATGTAATCGAGTCCGTGAGCTATATCATAAAGATTAGTGTTGAGTCAAGGGCTTGATTATTTTGCTATGATCTTGAGGGAATTAAATAAAAAAAGAGAGAAAGAATAAAAAGAAACAAAGAGATCATATGGAGAGTAATGAGCTCACATATAAAGAGTATGATGAATAAAAGTTGTTGAGTGTTGACAAACATAGTTTTGGTCATCGTTGCAATTAATAGAAAAAAGAAAGAGAGGTTCACATATAAATATACTATCTTGGACATGTTTTATGATTATGAGCACTCATTAAAATATGACATGCTAAGAGTTGATGTTGGACAAGGAAGACAACATAATGGGTTATGTTTTCTTACATATGAGATAAATTATACTGTCATGGATCATCCAACATGTTGAGCTTGCCTTTCCCTCTCATGCTAGCCAATTTCTTCGCACCAAGTAGATATACTACTTGTGCTTCCAAATATCCCTAAACCCAGTTTTGCCATGAGAGTCCACCATATCTACCGATGGATTGGGTAAGATCCTTCAAGTAAGTTGTCATCGGTGCAAGCAATAAAAATTGCTCTCTAAATATGTATGACTTATTAGTGCGGAGAAGATAAGCTTTATACGATCTTGTGATATGCAAGAAATAAAAGCGACGGACTGCATAATAAAGGTCCATATCACAAGTGACAATATAAAGTGACGTTCTTTTGCATTAAGATTTTGTGCATCCATCCATAAAAGCGCATTGACAACCTCTGCTTCCCTCTGTGAAGGGCCTATCTTTTACTTTTATCTCTACCTTACATAAGAGTCATGGTGATCTTCACCTTTCCTTTTTACGTTTTATCCTTTGGCAAGCACAATGTTTTGGAAAGATCCTGATATATATAGCTAATTGGATGTGAGTCTTCATGAACTACTATTGTTGACATTACCCTTGAGGTAAAACGTTGGGAGGCAAAACTATAAGCCCCTATCGTTCTCTGTGTCCGATTAAGACTTCATACCCATAAACATTGCGTGAGTGTTAGCAATTGTGAAAGACTAAAATATGGTTGAGTATGTGGACTTGCTGAAAAGCTCTTATATTGACTCTTTCCTATGTTATGATAAATTGTAATTGCCTCAATGACTGAGATTAGAGTTTGTTGGTTCTCAATTAAGTTTATGATTCATATTTGAAATTGTGATTGAATTGTTACTTTAGCATAAGAGATCATATGACAATATATATATATACACTAGCACAAATGTCTGTGCGTTGCAACAGGAGAAAATTTGGAATCCCACGTTAATTACTCTCAACGGACCCACATGCCATCTCCAACCTCTTCCCACATTCTGCTCCTCTTTGTCCTCTCTATCTTTTTATTTTGATAGATCCATCAATACAATAAAGCCTACGACCGGCCAGGTTGGCTGCTATTGGCATTTCGTTCCACACTGCCGCGGAGGATGGTGGGCGCCTCCACCCTCACCGCCGGTGGTGGAGATCCCGCTGAGTTTCTCTTTATTACTCAAGGCCATGCCCGCGAAGCCTCCTGTTTTCTTCCCCCATTTCTTCTCTCATTAAATCTGTAATTATACCCACAGCCTATGGAAAGCACGAGCATCTCTTTAGGTTTTTTCTCTCGTCAAATAAATCCTATTTAATTACCATAAATTATGTCTGCCTCTAGTTGCTCCCTGGGTACTGGATGCCTTATTTATTTCTGGAAGGACAAGTGGTTGCCTGCTGGACGTTTGTGCCATGAATTCCCAGTTCTTTTTTCTTATGTCAAGAGCCCTGGGTGTAGTGTTGCCTCACAATTCTCTAACAACTGTTGGGACATCTAGCTGCACCCAAATCTATCCCGAATGGGAGCTCGAGAGTTGCAGCTTCTTCAAGCTTTATTACTGGGTGTTCAACCTTCCTCTGCCAGTCAAGATCACCGTCTCTCATCTCTCTACAACAAAGAAGTGACTGCTGCCTTTTTTACCATCTCCTCACCTTCAGAGGCATCAACAGCAACTTCCAGCAGTGGGTCTGGGATCCTGTTATCCCCTTGAAACATAGAATCTTCCTTTGGCTGGCTTTTTGGGATCGCCTGAATACCCGTGACAATATGGTAAAGAAGAATTGTCTACTTTTGCTACACATGCCTGCTGTGATATGTGCCCGGATATCGAGTCCATCAGTCATCTAGCTTTGAGATGCATTTGTGCCCTTGCTATCTGGGACATGTTTGATCTGCTTGACACTGCTTATAACTCCATGGATTTATTGGAATTTGTTCAACGCGCTCATCTACACTGGCCTACATCCCCCAAGCTGCATATTCTGATTGCTGCTGGTCTCGTCACTCTTTGGCATGCCAGAAATGACCGGATCTTCAATCATAAGTGCTGGTCTCCGCTTTATACGAGAATGTACGCAGCTGAACTGTTTTCTTTATGGAGCCACCGTGCTCGGCACCCTCAAGATAGAGCAACCATCATGTCTTGGTCGCAAACTTTGTTGGCATAATTCCCCCCGGTTCTCTCTTCCAGGCTTCTCATGGCCTTGCACCATGGTGCAAATATGAGCCCCATGTACGGATCTCATGATCCTTAGGCTTTGGCCTTTTGAAATATATAAGGTAGAATATGATCTACCTTTTCTTTTCAATTTTTTTTACTATAAATCCCTTTTAATTACCCCCGGCATGTAGCACATCTTATTTGATCTCTAGCGGCTCCTTGCTTTTTGAAGTAAGTCTTGGCTGTATAAAAAATTGGTGAAATTTTGTTTCAAAAGGCGAGCTGGTACTAATTACTAAAGGAACCTTTCATATAACACAATCATCATCTAGACCAGTTGGCTGGTTGTTATGTTGTTGGGAGGTGAGGTAGGCTTTTGATGCAGCTGGACTTTTTGCTCAAATCTTGGAGGCAGAGTGCAACGGCTGCTACAATACGGAAGAGTCCCACCTAGTTGAACCGACCAGACTAACAGGAGAAAACATACGGATCAAAATAATACAATGAAAGCAGTACGAAACCCATAATATTACCTTGTTTATAGGAAACAAAAAGTTGGTTATGTTGAGAAAACATACGGACAAAAATAATACGATCAAAGTGGGACGAAACCAAGAATATTACCTTGTTTCATTAGTAGGTATAGGTATATATAGGTATATGTGTGTTGCAATGGGAGGAAAAAAAGTTGGTTATGTCAATAAAATATTCTTATAAACATGTAATCTGTAAAAGTTCCTAGTGAATTAAAATATAAGAAAAGAGAAACTTATCAATTATGCATATGCGGTCTATGGCCTAGCTATGATAACTTAGATTTCAACCAGTACCCATTTAAAAGGAGGTTAAATTGCAAAATTTCACCTCAGTCAGCTCGCAATGTTCAGCGAACGGAGAGTTTTGCCCACGCCATTCTTATTGGGGCTAATTTGAACAAACATCAAAGTTTTGGAGTCTGCACCTGCAGTGCCTTGTGCATTAGTTCCAGCCAATCATTTGTTCCATCCACGTAAACATATGTATCAACCAGCACCATGCGCCATTGTCCGAAGAAAGTAATTAAACAGAAGGGTTAGCTTGGAGACATGATGAAACTGCAATTAACTTAGTAGCTGACATAGATTAATATTCAATGTCATTTCCTTTGTTGCCTGCATGACTGCATACAGACACATGGGCGCCAAAGTGTAGCTCTCATCTTGGTAATCCTCGTGCTTGTAATCGGTTGGGAACTATCAAAAAGCATGTGAACACATTAGGAAAACATCAAAGCAGAAGCATGGTTGTTTCATATTTTTACTCTGCCTACCTAATCTACTGATCATCATGATGCCATGTAACATGGTTCCAATTGGAGGTCAGGTGAGGACACCCCCATTAGCACGAAGACAAAGACAGCGAAAGCAATTAACATAGAAAGCCTATATCTGGTAGCCAAGCGACACCTGCTCGAGAATCGAGGTGCATGGATTGATCAAGGAGTTGGGGGTGTGTTGAGCAGGTCAAACGCCTATCTAACTTACTTTGCAATGCAATTTCTTTGCCAGCTGGTGCTTATGGCCGAGAGAAACCAACACGTACAAGCTAGCCTAGCTAAGCTAACACGCAGGTGGATGGATTCTTCAAAGGACAGCTACGTACAAGCATAAGCTGGTGGATATGGATTGATCCCAGTGTATGCTACCAGGCTAGAGCTAGCCGACGGCTTCTCGCCCGATGGAAACGAATAGGCCAAGTCTTGGCGAGACACGCACATGACCCACGGAATTATGGCAACTGACGTCTACAACACGGGAACGATGCAATGGGTGTTAGCGACGAGTTCCTGCAATAACCCACCAGCATGGAGTCCCTGCTCAGCTTCTAGGACGCCCCGGTCCTTACCTTCCTCATGGCCTTCCCTCCTCTATGCCAATCCAAAATTTATGGAAGGGGTTAGGGAAGTCGGCGAGGGTGGAGTTCAACTCGACCAAGAGTTTGCGTCTGGAGGAGAACCGATTGTGGAAAAGTTGGAGAAGGAGGCGGAACGGATCGCGAGAACTTCTTTTTTATAAGGAAAGGACAAGGTTTTGATCGTGGTTTATGTTGTGCGGCTGTTTTTTATCGATGTACGGAAATCTAGGCTGGACTATTAATCATTGAAGCGGGACCAGACTTACGTAAAGCCAACTCGGTAAAAAAAGTAGGCGACGGTGAATCCGGAGACTCAATCCATGCTTTATTATTAGGGATATATATATATATATATATATATATATATATATATATATATATATATATATATATATATATATATTGCTGTTCTAAGAATGATCATGATGCCCTCATCTTCATATTTTATTTTTATCGACACCTCTACCTCTAAACATGTGGACATATTTTTTGATTTCGGCTTTCGCTTGAGGATAAGCGAGGTCTAAGCTTGGGGGAGTTGATACGTCCATTTTGCATCATGATTTTATATCGATATTTATTGCATTATGGGATGTTATTACACATTATGTCACAATACTTATCCCTATTCTCTCTTATTTTACAAGGTTTAAATGAAGAGGGAGAATGCCGACAGCTGGGATTCTGGGCTGGAAAAGGAGCAAATATTAGAGACCTATTCTGACAGCTCCAAGAGTCCTGAAACTTCGCGGAAGCTATTTCCAGAATATATAAAAAATACTGAGCGCAAGAAGTTCCAGAGGGGGGCCACACCCTGGCCACGAGGGTGGGGGTGCGCCCCCTGCCTCGTGGGCTCCCTGGTGGCCCTCCGATGCCCATCTTCTGCTATATGGAGTCTTTCGTCGAGGAAAAAATCATAAGCAAGCTTTTGGGATCAGACTCCGCCGCCACGAGGCGGAACCTTGGCGGAACCAATCTAGGGCTCTAGCGGAGCTGTTCTGCTGGGGAAACCTCCCTCCGGGAGGGGGAAATTATCACCATCGTCATCGCCAACGATCCTCTCATCGGGAGGGGGTCAATCTCCATCAACATCTTCACCAGCACCATCTCCTCTCAAACCCTAGTTCATCTCTTGTATCCAATCTTTGTATCCAAACCTCAGATTGGTACCAGTGGGTTGCTAGTAGTGTTGATTACTCCTTGTAGTTGATGCTAGTTGGTTTACTTGGTGGAAGATCATATGTTCAGATCCATTATGCATATTAATACCCCTCTGATTATGAACATGAATATGCTTTGTGAGTAGTTACGTTAGTTCCTGAGGACATGGGAGAAGTCTTGCTATCGGTAGTCATGTGAATTTGGTATTCGTTCGATATTTTGATGAGATGTATGTTGTCATCCCTCTAGTGGTGTCATGTGAATGTTGACTACATGACACTTCACCATTGTTTGGGCCTAGAGGGAGGCATTGGGAGGTAATAAGTAGATGATGGGTTGCTAGAGTGACAGAAGCTTAAACCATAGTTTATGCGTTGCTTTGTAAGGGGCTGATTTGGATCCATATGTTTCATGCTATGGTTAGGTTTACCTTAATACTTCTGTTGTAGTTGCGGATGCTTGCAATAGGGGTTAATCATAAGTGGGATTCTTGTCCAAGTAAGGGCAGTACCCAAGAACCGGTCCACCCACATATCAAATTATCAAAGTACCGAACGCGAATCATATGATCATGATGAAAACTAGCTTGACGGTAATTCCCATGTGTCCTCGGGAGCGCTTTCCTTCATATAAGAGTTTATCTAGGCTTGTCCTTTGCTACAAAAAAGATTGGACCATCTTGCTGCACCTTATTTACTTTTACTACTTGCTACTCGTTACCAATTACCTTATCACAAAACTATCTATTACCGATAATTTCAATGCTTGCAGAGAATACCTTGTTGAAAACCGCTTATCATTTCCTTCTGCTCCTTGTTGGGTTCGACACTCCTACTTATCGAAAGGACTATGATAGATCCCCTATACTTTTGGGTCATCAAGTGACTATGTACTTTCCTTCTAGCTGGATTGTAAAACGATTGTCATGGCCGCCCTTTTCGCTTCGACCTCTGTACCCGAAGGTGCGGAGTGTTTCCGAATACCCTAACGGTAGAATATACCGGGGTATGCATGGGAACCAGGCATATGGGTCATAGTTGCTTGAACAGACAATGTGTGTCCGGCTAGTTATGTTATATTACATTATGTAAGAAACATCTTCCAGAGAGAATAGTTCCGTTAAGGGTTCCTTTCCCTGGGTGTGCATGTTCGAACTGTGATTGAAAAAATCATAGAGTAAGTAACTTCTGGGGTTTCACAATGGAGTGAATGCGGAAACATATTTAATTCACCGACCGAATATTCCCTTAAGAACGCTAGCTTTCGGCTTCACCCAGTCTGAGGTACACATCCGGATGACCCGGCAGTAACAATCGCAGAGGTGCTCCCTTTGTGCCCTAGCCAACCTAACGGGAACGTAGGGCATAAGCACAGGAGCCAGGCAACCCTGCTTGGCCAAAACTTAAGTCATATCGATGCATATAATGGCGAAGAAAAGGTACATATGAAAAAACTCATATGTGGTGAGCTTGATGCTTGAAGATTAATAACAAGCTTCTGTACTAGAAGCCCCCAGGTATAATGAATGTACATATGTGGAGATGTACGCATCAGGGGAGGACGGTCTAGCATACTAAAGCCGTAGGGCTAAAGAGCAAAACAAAAAAAAGATAAAAAATGAAGAGAGAAAAAACGTTAATAACAGGAGGAAGGAGACGAACACAGAGTTCAGCGCTAGGCCTAAAATCGTCGGAGTCTGGCCGCATTCCAGGGGTTCGGCTCCAGGTGATTGTCTGACGCATCACGCAGGCGATACACTCCTCCGGTGAGAACTTCGTCAATGATGAAGGGACCCTCCCACTTGGGCTTGAGTTTGTCCTTTTTCTTCTCCGACAGGCGTAGAACGAGTTCACCAACGTTGTAAGTCTTGGCCCGCACTTCTCTGCTTTGATACCTGCGAGCCTGTTGTTGATAAAATGCGGAACGGGCTTTTGCAACGTCGCGCTCCTCCTCCAGGGCATCTAAGATGTCATGCCGATCAAGCTCGGCTTCTCTCTCTTCATACATGCGCACTCAAGGTGAGTCATGAATAATATCACAGGGTAACACTGCTTCTGCACCGTACACCATGAAGAAAGGTGTATATCTAGTAGTGCGGTTGGGCGTGGTCCGCAGCCCCCAGAGTACGGACTCAAGTTTCTCCACCCAGTGCTTGTCTGATTCTTGCAAAGACCGCACTAGTCTAGGTTTGATGCCGCTCATGATAAGACCATTAGCCCGTTCGACTTGACCGTTTGTCTGTGAGTGATAGATAGAGGCGTAATCGAGCTTAATGCCCAGATTAGCACACCAAGTTTTCACTTCATCGGCTGTGAAATAAGAGCCATTATCGGTGATTATGCTGTGTGGGACACCATAATGGTGTACCACACCGGATATGAAATCTATTACCGGCCCCTCTTCGGCCGTTTTGACTGGTTTGGCCTCTATCCACTTAGTGAATTTATCCACCATGACCAGCAGATACTTTATCTTATGGCTTCCTCCTTTAAGGGGTCTGTCGGTGTCAAAACCAGCGGATCTCGGGTAGGGGGTCCCGAACTGTGTGTCTAAGGCGGATGGTAACAGGAGGCAGGGAACACGATGTTTTACCCAGGTTCGGGCCCTCTTGATGGAGGTAAAACCCTACGTCCTGCTTGATTTATTCTTGATGATATGAGTATTACAAGAGTTGATCTACCACGAGATCGCAGAGGCTAAACCCTAAAAGCTAGCCTATGGTATGATTGTATGTTGTCCTACGGACTAAAACCCCCCGGCTTATATAGACACCAGAGGGGGCTAGGGTTACACAAGGTCGGTTACAAAGGAGGAGATATACATATCATTATTGCCTAGCTTGCCTTCCACACCAAGTAGAGTCCCATCCGGACACGCGACGAAGTCTTCAATCTTGTATCTTCATAGTCTAACAGTCCGGCCAAAGGATATAGTCCGGCCGTCCGGAGACCCCCTAATCCAGGACTCCCTCAGTCGCCCCTGAACCAGGCTTCAATGACGATGAGTCCGGCGCACAGTATTGTCTTCGGCATTGCAAGGCGGGTTCCTCCTCCGAATACACCACGGAAGAATTTGAATACAAGGATAGTGTCCGACCCTGGAAAATAAGTTCCACATAACACCGTAGAGAGAATAATATTTCCACAAATCTAATCTGCTGATACGCTTCGGCAACATGAAATTATGCCATGGCCCGGTGATTATTCGAACCGTTTCCTTTAACTAGCCCCGCACATAACGCGAGGCAGTTTCTTGATACGTCTTGTCAACACAGAGATCGTGTCCCCCTTATTACAGGATTCTCATCAATACGGGTGTGGGTAACCCAACCGCGGCATCGATTATGGTGCTTGGGGGATAAGCGAGTTTTACCAGGCTAGTGGGGGCGCATAGTTTCGGCCGCCCGTATAAAGGGACAAGGTTTAACCTTTTTCTACCCACGCCTTCTTCCTCCTTGCTCATCCATTCTTGCGCACTCGAGCTCCAACGCCCAAGTCCACATCCTTCCCCTCAAGCTTCTCCAATCATGTCCGGAGCGGGAGGCAAATGGATGGCTTCCTCCGTTACGAAGGGACACATCAAGAAGCTGCGCGGAGCCGAATACTTAGCCGCGAATATCGCACGTCGGCTGCCCGCTGCGGGGCAGATCGTTCCTACCCCTGAACCTCACGAGAGGGTAGTTTTCCTCCACCACTTCCTCCGCGGACTGGGGTTTCCCCTCCATCCATTCGTCCATGGTCTCATGTTCTACTATGGGCTGGACTTCCATGATCTGGCCCCGAACTTCATCCTCAACATTTCGGCGTCCATCATTGTGTGTGAGGCTTTCCTCCGCATCCAGCCCCACTTCGGCTTGTGGTTAAAGACCTTCAATATCAAGCCGAATGTGTTGGGAGGCCAACAAGCAGAATGCGGCAGAGCCATGGTGGGTAAAATGCCCAATGTTATATGGCTTGAGGGCTCCTTCATGGAGACCATAAAGGGGTGGCAATCGGCGTGGTTTTACATCACCGAGCCGCGCGACACCAACTGGGTGGCTGCCCCCGAATTTCGATCCGGAATCCCCACGCGGCTCACCTCCTGGAAAGAGAAGGGCCTATCCCGGGGTTCATCGGTGGAGCTGGACGGACTCCAGAAATGTATCCGGAATATGGCAAGCAAGAAGCTCAAGCTTGTTAACATAGTCCAGGTCATGCTCATCCGTCGGATCCTCCCGTGTCAACAATGGGATTTCAATGTGAGGGAGTTCGACCCGGCCCAGCACCAGACTCTGAGCGAGCTCTTCGACACGACGCACAAGGACGTCTGGAGGGTGCTGTTCAAGGGCACCGAGGTCCCTCCCTCTCTCAACGAGGACCGCGGGCTAAGCGCGAAGTGCAGAGCGCATTCGGTGAGTTCTATACATCCGGTAGGATATTTATTTCCCCTAGCTTAACCATGTGCGTGGTCTGAGCTCCATGCCTTTGACAGGACTGGGTGGAGACGTCGGGGCAGATTAACTGGCCGACCCCTCTGCCCGAAGACACTACGGACGCTCTCCTGACGGAGATGCTGACTCCGGCTCCTTACAAGGTGCCGGAGAAGACCAAGAAGGCCAAGGGAACCCGAAAGAGTTTCTGACGCCAAGTGTTGTCGGACTCATCGTCCGATAACTCCGCGACGCACTCCTCCCCCGAAGACGAGGAGGAAGATGAGGATGCTCCCCCTTCAGTCGGGGAAGACAAGAAAAGGAAGGCCGCCCCAACCGTGTGTCAGGACCCCGACTCAACGCCACACCGATCTAGCATGTAACAGATCATATCACTTTGCGGCCTCACGCACGGTATTCCCACGGGTGCCACCTTACCTGGCCCGGGACCGTTTGCGCCTTTTGGCTCACGTATATGATAGGGTCGCTAGCATCCATATGACAAAGAACCCGGGCTGACATGGCTAGTCGTGAACCCAAAGTGGCACTAACTTACAGGGACAGGCATCCATGACCCAGCATCGAACGTGTCGGTCATCAGCGAGTGAATCCAGGCTGTAGCACTGGGCTAGCAGGACTCCGGTGCACCGGGCTGTAGCGGGCTAACATGACTCCGGTATTCATCGCGTGACATTTCCCCGAAGGGACAGACACAGGAACGAAGAAGGACACATGCCGGCCAGCCTAAGTGTTCCGGAGCAGTAGCAAGCTACCATGGCTCGGTGGAAACACTAGGAGACATTTCCCGGTAAGAGAGGCTACTAAGGATAAACAACTAGATAGTCAGATCCCACACATACCAAGCATTTCAATAACATACACACAATATGCTCGATATGTGCAAATACAACATGGCATCACAACATGACTCTACAACTCAAGTATTTATCAATAGGCTCCGAGGAGCGAGATATTACAAACATGGGTCTCATGACCCAACACTCAGAGCATACAAGTCAAAGCACATGCGGAAGCTTAACATGTCTGAGTACAGACAACTATAAATGAAAAAGGCTGAGAAGCCTAACTATCTACCAGATCCTGCCGAGGGCACAAGATCGTAGCTGAGGTAACAAGCTAAACGTCGAAGTCCACGTGGAACTACTAGTGAGACTGAAGTCTCTCTGCAAAAACATAAAATAGGCAAACGTGAGTACAAATGTACCCAGCAAGACTTACATCAGATCTATCTACATATGCATCATTATCAACAAGGGGACGGTGGGGTTTAACTGCAGCAAGCCAGCTTTGACTCGGTGGCTATCCTGAACTACGACTGCAAGTAACTCTTTTGAGGTGGCGCACACGAGTCCACATATTCACCATATCAATACACCACTATGGATCCGCTCCCGTCTCCCTACGAGAACGCCATCCATAGCACTCACGCTTATCTTGCGTATTTTAGAGTATCCACTTTCACTTGTCTATGAACTATGCAAGGGGTCCAAGTTTCCATATCCGAGGAATCCGGCTATTCGAATAGATGATGTTAACCCTGCAGGGGTGTACTTCTTCACACACGCTTTCGCCACTTATCGCCCTGTACACGTCATGTACCTCGGCAACCTTCAAGCGGAAGCCGGGCGAGGGAGTCGGCCACGACCTGACTAACCGAACAAGTCTCTAGTCCAGGTTTATCGCCTATTCGGGTTCCATCCGCAAGGAGATCCGGCCGGGGTGTCGCTTACGGCCCCAAACGATGTGTGCAGGGTTCCCAAGCCCACCAACCGGGTGCCACTTGGTACACCGGGCCACTGTGCCTAGTCTGTCCCAAGCCCACCTGTACCGTGTGCCACTTGGTAGACTACTAACACTACCTACAAACACCAGAAACTAGTTGCAACTCCTGGACAGAGATCATGTTGATTAATAAGTCGAGAGGGGTCGAGTTATCGGAACCCAATGTGTGGTAGTAACTGGTCATGGATCACAAACACAGAACTCAGTTCCTGAGGACGGCTGCAATGAGACAACCCACCATGTACTCCTACATGGCCTCTCACCGCTACCTTTACCAAATCGTGTTCACACACTTAGCTCACACACAGTAGGACATGTTCACACGCCTCTGATTCATCCCCGATGAATCAGACCTGACTCAACTCTAAGCAATAGCAGGCATGACAAACAAACATGAATGAGTAGGCACAACAGGGCTCAAACAACTCCTACTCATTCTAGTGGGTTTCATCTATTTACTGTGGCAATGACAGGTCATGCAGAGGATAAAGGGGTTCAACTACCGCAGCAAGTAACAAATATGTCGTTGTTGTCCTAATGCAGTAAAAGAGAGCAGGAGCGAGAGAGTGGGATTTTATCGGAATGAACAAGGGGGTTTTGCTTGCCTGGCACTTCTGAAGATAGCATAGCTCTTCATCGGTGTCAACGATCACATCGTCGGTACAACGTCTACCGAGGGGGAGCAGCACCGGCAAACACAGAAGAAACACGATCAATGCAATGCACAGTATGATGCATGCTATGACATGGCAATATGAATGTGTTTTGAGCTAATGCAACTAGCAGCAAGTTAAATGGAGTTGGTTTGAACCCTAGGTTCAAATTCAAACTCCACATGTGATTATTTAAATGCCATTTAATTGATTTGTGCTAAACAGCAGCTATAGGTTGTTCTAACATGCATGAAAATGGTACAGATGGATTCCTTGAATTTTTCTGATAATTTTTCATATATA
This sequence comes from Triticum dicoccoides, assembly GCF_002162155.2. Lineage (NCBI taxonomy): Eukaryota > Viridiplantae > Streptophyta > Magnoliopsida > Poales > Poaceae > Triticum > Triticum dicoccoides. The sequence goes on from NC_041384.1 coordinate 84,247,104, forward strand.
AATTATTTCATTTGGAGCTACGGTTGAATTTCTATGAATTTTAGAAGTTTATACAATTTTCTGGAATTTTCTGAATTATAATAATTCCAGTAATTCATTACTGCGTCAGCCTGACGTCAGTGTGACGTCAGCAGGTCAACAGGGACTGGTCCGGGTCAAACCTGACCAGTGGGGCCCACTGGTCAGTGACTCAGGTGACTAATAGAGTTAATTAACTCTAACTAATCAAATTAATAGCCACGGGGCCCACTGTCAGTGTCAGCAGGGGGTAATTAGTTTAACTAATTCGATTAGTGCTAATCCTAATTAGCTAACAGGGCTGGGCCCACCTGTCATGGACACAGGGGGGTCCCGCCGTGGTCAGAGTGGGTCAAACCCACCGGCGACATGACGCCGGCGAGGCCCGAGACGGCGGCGCGAATCGGAAACGCGCTACAGGGCACGGACGAGGCCGTGCTTGGGCTCGTTGGAGGGCCCTTGCTGGTGCGCATCGAACGGTGGTGGTGGCCGTGCCGGTGGTGGCCGGTACCGACGACGGCGAGCTCGTGAGCGGCGGCCGGAGTTCGGGTGCGGTCGGGTTCGGCGCTGCTGCTCACAGACGAGGGAACTGAGGCGCTGGAGGGGCTCTACGGGTCGCGGCTAGCGCAACGGGTGCACGCCCGTGACCAAATGGTCACCGGGATTTCGCCGGCGATGAGCTCGTGCGGCGGAGCGTCTCGGCTCCGGTGGAGGGGGCGGCTAGAGCTCGAAATCAGACATGGGGTTAGGGGAAAACGAAGCAGGGGCTCACGGGGATCGTGCAGGGAGGGTCAGCGAGCTCGGGGAAGCGACGACGGTGGCGAATCGACGGTGAAGATCCTCGGCGGCCGGCGATGGAAACGGCGATGCCGGCGACGTTGTGGCGCGTCCGTAGTTCCATTGCTTGGTGGAGAGGATGAGGAAGGCGCGACGGTTCTTCTGGAAGCATCGGCGAGGCGAGGGGTGGACATTGGCCGCGGTGGAGCTCGTCGGTGCTCTCGGGTGCTCGTGGTCGATCGCGCGAGAGAGAGAGAGCAGAGGAGGAGGAGGGGGTCCAGAGCGAGGGGGGGATCAGGGGAAGTGTCGTGGCGTCGCGGAGGAAATCCAGGGCGATGAGGGGGCAGCAGGAGGTGGCCAGGGAAGCAGGAGGTGGCCGGGGCGGCGTCGGCGCTCGCCACCGAGCAGCTTCGGGGCGAGGGGGAGGAAGACGACAGAGAGGAGGAGGTGGGCTGGGCCGGCTTCTGCAGCAGGCCGCACAGGTGAGTGGGCCTCAGGTAAGCGTCAGGTAAGTTCCTTCTCTCTTTTTTAATTTTTCTGTTCTGTTTGTTTTATTAATTTATTTTGCCACTGTTTTGAATTTAAAATAATTCAAACAATGCCAAAAACTCCTCTGAATATTTTTATTTTGCTAGATGGACTTTTCCAAAAGCTTATAAAATATTCCAGGGATATTTGAAATTATATTCTAATTATATGAATATAATTCAAATTCAAATAGCTAATGAATTAAATTCAAAGTCCCAAAATAAATCCTTAAAAATGTTCAATATTTTGGTTGGGACCAGAACCCTTGCCAAAAATTATCAAACATTTAAGAAGAGCAATTTGGAACAATGAATGAGATTTTTAGGGTTTTTGCCCTTCTTTTATTTAGGGTTTTGAGGCTTCCAATTTCCCTCAGTTCAAGTTTCAAAAATTTAAACATGATGCAAACACCAGGAAGC
>NC_041384.1:84249079-84265338 GCF_002162155.2 Triticum dicoccoides
CCTTCCGGACTACTCCACCACCGCCGCCGAAGGCGAAGACGAGTGGCTGCTCAGGGCCAAGCCCCTGGCGAAGTCGTAAGTATTCGGATGCCAGAGTAACTCATAGCATACCTTTGTCGCACTGCTTCTCCTAACGCCGAATTATGATTATGCAGACCGCCACGAGCCTGTATCGACGTATCTTCGCCGGACGGCTCCTTGGGCTCGTTGGATATGGATAGCGATCCACTTCCGACCGCCACCTCCCCTTGCCCTACGTACAATGCCGAGGTACTGTCTCAAGAGGCACCGGATTTAGGGGAGACAGTCCCGGAGGCGCCTCAAGGTGACCTTCCAGATTCCGGGAGCAGAGGGAGCAAGGCTCCCGAGGGCTCCGAGTTCGGCCCTCAGTCGAACACCGTGCTGGAACCTCCAGTGGTTCCGGACTCAAGCAGGCGGCCTCCTTCCAAAAGGGGAAAGACGCCTGTGCCGGTGACCTCTGTCCATCCAGAGGCACCAGACAGTCTGCTGGGAGCGCTTCGCAGCGCTTCCATTGATGAAGAGCACTGCACTATTATGAGTGTGGTGATCCAGAAGGTTCAGTCCGCCAAGAGCGGACTGACTAAAGCCTGTGCCAGCCTTCTAACAGGCTTTGAGGTAAGTATTGGAAATATAGGAAAAATATTACCGCATAGACAGTAGCCCCTGATGCTCTATTCGGTGTTCACAAAGAAACGCCAAACAGAGGATCAAACAATATCGCATGAGTCTAATATAAGTATGTCTATATGCGTATGCAGGCTTCGCTGCTAGCCTCTGCCGCACTGACTGCGGAGGTCATCGCACTAAAGCAGGACCTCGAAGGGTCCAAGAAAGAGCTCGGCCTTGCCAAGAGGCAGCTCAAGGAGAACAAAGGTAAGTAGTACCTAGTCTATGGATATATATATATACAAAGAATGCGATTGCAAAATGACAGGATCATCATAAATTTGCCAGGGGCCACGACTGAGGTGGCGACCCTGAAGCAAGCGCTATCCGAGGCCGAAAACAAAGCGGCCAAGGAGCGCACCGAGAAGGAAAGGCATGAGGCCTGGGTGGGCGAGGTGTAGCAAGAGCTCCACGCTCTCGTGACGAAGCACGAGGCCTTGGAGCTTGACTTGAAGACGCGAGAGTCCGAGCTTGCCGCGGCCCTCCAGGAGATTGATGCGATGAAGAAGATAGCGGCGGGTAAGGCATTCTATATGCAAAGCAAGCATGTGAAAGTAAATTACTTGTTACTTACCCGAATCCGGAGCTCTCCAGGAGCATTCGCGGATTTGCCCTGCAGCGTGTCGGTTGCCACACAGTTTTACCAGGCCGAGGAGGGACGCTCAACGGAGAAGCTGTTCTGGTCTCAGTATACTGGGACCGAACACCTGATGCCTCTGAGCGACCAACTGAAGCAACTGGTCGAACCACACAAGGCGGCCGAATAGGCCATGAAGGGCTTTATAGTCCGGATGTGGCCTGGCGACGCCCTTCCCAACAGCTACTTCAGCCTGGTGAGGCGGCTTGTGGATGTCTGCCCACGGCTGGAAGTCATCAAGCAGTCCGTCTACATCGAAGGTGCACGCCGGGCTTTCGCCCGTGTGAAGGTGCAATGGGCCAAGATGGACGCCGTGAAGCTGGTGAAGGAAGGGCCACCGTAGGGCAAGGAGCATCGCCACCCCGAGATGTACTATGAAGGTGTCCTGAAGGGTGCCCGTCTCGTAGCGGATGAGTGTACGAAAGATGTAATATTTGAGTAAACTTGCTCGTGTGATCCTGTATTATGAAAGCTTGTTCATATGCGCTATGCAACGCTTGTATGAATTTAAAATATTGCCTTCTGTTCGGCTGTTAATCAAATCTGAGAGATGGCTAGTCGTCGGCTTCTACCCCCACGCCACGAGTGCTGGGGTGTTCGGGATAAACATGAGCACTCTTGTTCCCATTGTTGGGTCCTTCGAGGGAGGTGCTCAACACAACGAACAAGGCAATCGGATCATAATGCGTTATCACTCACTTAGCCATAGAATTCTATAAAATTTTAAATTTCGACGAAGCCCCTAGTATTCGGAAGGCTGAATTCGATCGGGGCGCGATACACGCCTTAAGCCGGACAGGGTCGACTCCTCGCTCTAAGTGGCATAAGTCTTTAGGGACATGAAACCTCTCGAACAGTGACCAGTCTCTCGCCTTATCATGACAGTCAGTTTTAGCTTTCTCTACTAAGGTGCTTAGCCCAGCAGAACCGGGGCACAATCGCAGTAGTTCTCCCAGTGCTACCTTAGCCAATATAGCGGAACATAAGGTACCAAAACATGGGAGCCGGCCAAACCCAACTATTGACCCAAGACATGATTCAGAGCTGATGGATATAATGCTATAAGTTCGGGGTGCCGCACTGTCGAAAGTGTTCGGACTTCTCACGCCGCATTATGGGGTATGCTTAAGCCCCTAGCGTATTGGCCGTACCAGAGTGTACGGGTGCTAGATGTCGTGAATGAACATATATATAAAAAGGAAGAATGCAATAATAGTCTTAATGATATGCATTGCTTATTCAAAAAGGTGCGCTACAGCAGAATGATACAAGTAGTGCGATAAGCAAAAAGTAGGACTGTTTGACATGTCCCTTCCAAGGGCAAGCTGAGGAATAGTATTAAAGCAAATATTTCACTCATTATCATAATCCACCTGGGAGTTCCGTGGTGTGACGTAGCTTTCTGCCTCCTTGGTTGCTGCATCATGTGTTCGGCAATCATGCTGCCGGACAGGGTTTCTAGAGATTAAAGTCCTGAAAGAGAAAAATAACAAAGCGGGAAGCCCCTAGTGCGGTTTAAGCCGCGACTTGGGGCGTGCCGCAGTCATGCCCCCCTCCCCGCCTGTGCCCATGGTATTTTAATGCATAATTATGTACGCGTGGCACGGATTTTGCCGTTTGGCTGGGACCGGGGTGGGGGCCGCATTGCTATGCGAGCTCGGAACGTGCCAGGCGGTCCTGCTGCCGATTACTCCGGGCGCGCTTGAAGGTGTCCGGGTCCTTAATCGCCGAACTAGTGGATTGCCTTAAGAGGCTGCTTTGTGCTTCTGCTGCGAGGGCCGTAGTGTGCTCCTCCATGCGGAGAGAGCGCTCTGTGTTTCCATTGACTGTGATGACCCCCCGAGGTCCTGGCATCTTGAGCTTGAGATATGCATAATGCGGTACGACATTGACTCTTGCAAATGCGGTTCGCGCGAGCAGTGCATGGTAGCCACTGCAGAACGGGACTATGTCGAAGATTAACTCTTCGCTAAGGAAGTTATCCGAAGATTTGAAGACCACTTCCAGGGTTACTGAGCCTGTGCAATGGGCCTCTACACCTGGTATGACGCCTTTAAAGGTCGTTTTAGTGGGTTTGATCCTTGAGGGGTCTATACCCATTTTGCACACTGTGTCCTGATAAAGCAGGTTCAGGCTGCTGCCACCATCCATAAGGACTTGAGTGAGGTGAAATCCATCAATGATTGGGTCTAAGACCAATGCGGAGAATCTGCCATGACGGATACTAGTCGGGTGGTCCCTGCGGTCGAAGGTGATCGGGCAGGAAGACCATGGGTTGAACTTTGGGGCGACTGACTCCAACGCATATACGTCCCTGAGCGCACGCTTCCGCTCCCTCTTGGGGATGTGGGTTGCGTATATCATGTTCACCGTCCGCACTTGTGGGGGGAACCTCTTCTGTCCTCCGGTGTTCGGCTGCCGGGGCTCCTCCTCGTCATCGCTATGTGACCCCTTATCTTTGTTTTCGGCATTTATCTTGCCGGCCTGCTTGAACACCCAACAATCCCTGTTGGTGTGGTTGGCTGGCTTGTCGGGGGTGCCATGTATTTGACATGAGTGATCGAGTATACGGTCCAAACTGGACGGGCCCGGAGTGCTTCTTTTGAATGGCTTTTTCTGCTGACCGGGTTTAGAGCCTTTGAATCCGGCATTGACTGCCGTATCCTCGGTATTGTCACTGTTAATGCGACGCTTATGTTTGTTGCGACGTGATCTGCCATTGCCGTCCTTGGTATCCGAAGTACCATGGTTCTTTGATATGTTATTGCTGCGAGCCAGCTAGCTGTCTTCTCCCGCACAAAAGCGGGTCATGAGTGTTGTAAGGGCTGCCATAGATTTCGGCTTTTCCTGACCAAGGTGCCGGGCTAGCCACTCGTTGCGGATGTTGTGCTTGAAAGCTGCTAGGGCCTCTGCATCCGGACAGTCGACGATTTGATTTTTCTTTGTTAGGAACCGTGTCCAGAATTTCCTGGCTGATTCCTCTGGCTGCTGAATTATGTGGCTCAAGTCATCGGCATCTGGTGGTTGCACGTAAGTGCCCTGAAAGTTGTCGAGGAATGCGGCTTCCAGATCTTCCCAACAGCCAATGGACTCTGCTGGCAAGCTGTTGAGCCAATGCCGAGCTGGTCCTTTGAGTTTGAGTGGGAGGTATTTGATGGTGTGTAGGTCATCACCGCGGGCCATGTGGATGTGTAGGAGGAAATCCTCGATCCATACCGCAGGATCTGTTGTGCCGTCGTATGATTCTATATTTACAGGTTTGAAACCCTCTGCAATTTGATGATCCATTACTTCGTCTGTGAAGCATAAGGGGTGTGCGGCGCCTCTGTACTGTGCTATATCGCGACGCAACTCGAATGAGTCTTGCCCACTGTGTTCGGCCCGGCCGGACTTACTTTTACTGTATCCGGCATGAAGATTATCGTCTCGCATAGTGGCGCGCCCTCGTGATCCGTAGATCGATCTTACATGTTTTGCTTTGTCGTCCAATACATCTCGCAGGTCTGGCGTATTTCCCCATGCCTTTTTATTTGAATGACGTCAGGGTGCGGGCTGAGCTTTTGGCTGGAATGTCTCTCTGTCGTGGCCACGAGGTGGCCGATCGGCCGCGTCATACGCCGGGGATGTAGGTTTCGGTGCTTCCTCCTCCAGTCGGGGTAGCAACCTGCACTTTGGTAACTCTTGGAGGGGCGTTCGAGTTTATATTCCTCGGCCGCCAAGACTTCAGTCCATCTGTCAGCTAGCAAATCTTGATCAGCTTGAAGCTGTTGCTACCTTTTCTTAAGGCTATTTGCCGTGGCTATAAGCCGGCGCTTGAAACGCTCTTGTTCGACGGGATCCTCTAGCATGACGAATTCGTCATCGCCGAGGCTTGCCTCGTCTTCAGAGGCAGGCATGTAATTATCATCCTCCGCCTCTCCATCTGCCGCTCTCTCAGCAGGGCTGGCTCCTCCATCCTCCTATTCTAAATCTTGCTGGAGGGGATTGTTGTTGTCTTCGGCACTATCCGGAGTGCTATTATCTCTGGTACTGGTATCACCACTTTTGCCTTGGCGGGACTTACAGCGGTGTCACTAACGCCAGCGCTTGGGTTGCTTCTTGGAGGGGTCATCCTCCGTTGTCTCGTCGCCATTGCCTTCTTTGGGTGTGTCCACCATGTATATATCGTATGATGAGGTGGCTATCCAGTGCCCTGTGGGTAGTGGTTCCTCTTCGAATCCCGCATCATCGTCCATACCGTCGATGTCTTCGGAGTCAAAGTCGAGCATGTCGGTTAAGTCATCGACAGTGGCTACTAAGTGGGTGGTGGGTGGGCGGCGAATTTCTTCGTCATCCACATCCAAATCCTGCCGGACGTGGTTCGGCCAGGATCCTCCTGACAAGGAGAGAGACCTTAATGAGTTCAGTATGTCGCCAAAGGGCGAGTGCTGAAAAATATCCGCGGAGGTAAACTCCATGATCGGCGCCCAATCGGATTCGACAGGAACGGGCGCAGGCGGTTCGGAGTCCGTGCCCGGAGAAGGATCCGGCAGTTTGGCAACACGGCTCTCGTGAAGGGTAAGGTCGATATTTGGCTCAATCGCCACTGAGGATACTGCCTCCGTGACGGGGTCTATCCACCCATCCATGGATGGCGCAACTGGCTCCGAATTGAGGCTCAGAGCGGCTGCCGGTGCGATCTCCTGAATACGGTCCAATGGTAGAGTTAAATCGTACTCATCGTGACCGCGTGGCGCACAAGGCAGGGGCTCGAATCCGTCGAAGATCAAGTCTCCGCGGATATCGGCCGTGTAGTTTAAGCTTCCAAACCTAACCTGGTGGCCAGGGGCGTAACTTTCGATCTGCTCCAGATGGCCAAGCGAGTTGGCCCGTAGTGCGAAGCCGCCGAACACAAAGATCTGTCCGAGGAGAAAAGTCTCACTCTGGACTGCATCGCTATCGATGATCGTAGGAGCCATCAAGCCTAATGGCGACGACACAGAGGAACTCTCAATGAAAGCACCAATGTCGGTGTCAAAACCGGCGGATCTCGGGTAGGGTGTCCCAAACTGTGCGTCTAAGGAGGATGGTAACAGGAGGCATGGAACACAATGTTTTACCCAGGTTCGGGCCCTCTTGATGGAGGTAAAACCCTACCTCCTGCTTGATTTTATTCTTGATGATATGAGTATTAGAAGAGTTGATCTACCACGAGATCGGAGAGGCTAAACCCTAGAAGCTAGCCTATGGTATGATTGTATGTTGTCCTACGGACTAAAACCCTCCGGTTTATATAGACACCAGAGGGGGCTAGGGTTACACAAGGTCGGTTACAAAGGAGGAGATATACATATCCGTATTGCCTAGCTTGCCTTCCACGCCAAGTAGAGTCCCATCCGGACATGAGACGAAGTCTTCAATCTTGTATCTTCATACTCCAACAGTCCGGACAAAGGATATAGTCCGGCCGTCCGGAGACCCCCTAATCCAGGACTCCCTCAGGGTCTGAACATATCGAGTCCCCAGACCGCAAAAGGCCAAGTGATGGGGATTGTTTGTAAGGCAGTGGGGGATATGGCTTTGGTTGGCGAAGAGTTGGCATCCAACGCAACGTTGGACAAGGTCCAGTGCATCCGCTCGGGCCATCGGCCAATAGAACCCTGTACGGAAGGCCTTGCTAACAAGGGCTCGAGCTGCAGCGTGGTGCCCGCCGAGACCGACATAAATCTCAGCCAGGAGCTGCCCCCCTCCTCCTCGGAGATACATCTTTGAAGGACTTCGGTAGAGCTTTTCTTATAGAGATCTTCGTCATGACCCTTGTAGGCCTTCGAACGTCGGACAATGCGGCGGGCCTCATTCTGGTCCTCAGGAAGCTCCTTCCTGTTAAGGTAGGCCAGAAGGGTTCGGTCCATGGGGCAATGACTGCCATGATGAGATGTACCGACAGTGTTATTTTGGTGGCTGAGCCTCCAATGATGTTGGTGTTTTTAGAATCAGGGGTCATGTTTGGATCCGGACTAGTGTCGCCATTTTCCCCTGCCACACCACGGATGGCTTAAAAAGCCTTTCCAGAAAGATATTAGGTGGGACGGGGTCGCGCTTAGCACTAATACGAGCAAGAACGTCCGCTGCTTGATTACTTTCTCGAGCCACATGATGGGACTCGAGCCCCTCGAACCGGGCCAACATTTTTCACTACCGGACTCGCGGACTATGCCTACGGCCCAGGGCCATCGGCAAGGTCCTATGCCGTCGGCATAGATCTATGGCTACGGCTGCCGTCGGCATAGACCCGTCAGCGTAGATCACGTCAGCGTAGTCTTGTCAGACCTTCGGCGTAGTATAGCCGTCGGCATAGGGGCCTATGCCGACGGCCCGGCGTCAGCCGTCGGTATAGTATAGCCGTCGACACTGTTTTTCGTCTGACGGCAACGGACGACGCCGTCAAAAGCACGGACGAATCATGGAATGCCACGTGGCAGAGGTATGCCTATGCCGACGGCAGCCGTCGGCATATCAGTGCCACGTGGCATCCTGTGGTGCCTCCTGGTGGAAGGTCTATGCCTACGGCAAAGCCGTAGGCATAGACAAAATCTATGCCGACGGCTTTGCCGTAGGCATAGTTCTGCCATATGTCGGCCCCTGGTTTCTCCTGGCGGCAGAGATATGCCTACGGCAAAGCCGTCGGCATAGACCGAAAACTATGCCGACGGCTTTGCCGTCGGCATATCTCTGCCACGTGGCGCGTCCTGGTATCTCCTAGGCTTATATATGCCGACGACTTTGCCGTAGGCATATTTTCTTTTTATTTTTTTATTTTCTCTGTTTTCTCTTTTTCAATTCATTTGACAACATTTCAAAGCAGAATAATATAGAAATATGCAGAAATATGACAGTTTATCATCTAAACATACTCAAGTTCATCATCATCATCTAAACATACTCAAGTTCATCATCATCATCTAAAGATCATCACCGGCGAAAGTTCATGAACATAAAACTAGTGCAAGACATGGAACATAATAAAAGTAGGAACATGAAAGGCATGGCACGACGGCCACATGCACGGAATCATCATCGACATCAAACAAGACCACCTCCGCCAAAACCACCACCACCAATACCACCTCCGCCAAAAGCACGACCACCAAGACCACCTCCAACAAAAGCACCACCGCTAAGACCACCTCCGCCAAAACCGCCACCGCGACCACCATCACTCTGGAAGATCGGAGTGACTGGGGTCGACGGAGCAGGAGTCGAGCCACCGGTCCCGTACATGTTTGAGAGAAGATTCTAATGGTAAATATGATATGATAGTGTTGAATGAACAAGAACTAGTTTGTCAGTAGTTAGGCAAATGTACTAACCGGACTATCACTGCCTAGTGCCACCCATTCATCGAACGTGGGCACGTGTGGGGATTCTCCCGCAGGTGGTGGTGGGGGTCCCATTTGTGGTGGACCCGTGCGGTTACTCCAAGACGCCAACATATCCTGGATTTAGTTAAACAAGCAAACTAGAAGGTCAGAAGGAATGAAAGTGCAAAATTTTAGCTTGGTTTTAAGAGGGAAAAACTAACCGCCATCATCTGACGGTTGTAATCATCATTTGCCTTCACTCGTTGCAAGTACTCTCGCACCTCGAGATTCCTATGCTCGACAAAGGCCTTATATGCCTACATAATTTAGGTTGTTTCTAAGTGAGCAATGCTGAAAATGAACTGAGAATGCTAGAGAGAAAAAGATAAAGGGGAAGTACTTACAGCATGCTGGTGGGCTAAGGGAGTCTATGAACACCCCGTACTCTCTAACTGGCTCGGGTTGGTAGACCGAAGCCGTGTGTACGAGATCGAAGGAGTGATCAAGCCATCAAAACACAGATTCCGGCCATGTGACTTCCCCTGGATGGCCATCACCGCCGTGTCGTTGATCTGAGATTGGGCGACCTCAGGAACAGGAACATCCGGATGCAACTTCTGATAGTGCTGAGTGTAAGACTCCAGGTGCTCCTTGGTCTTGCCGTAGTACTGGCTCTCGCCCTCCTTGGGATGACTCCGCTCGCGGGCCAGCTTCCACGACTCAATGTCTGAGAGCGGCCTCTTCAACATGTCCTCCTGCAACGTCAAACAGAAGTTAGCCATACATAAGAACATGACGGTAAAGAAGAACAAAAATGCATCATGCATATAGATATACCTTCATGGCCTTGAAGCCCCAGTGGTTCCTGTTTCCTTGGCCGTGTGTCCCGTCTTTTCTACGGTTAGCCCGGGCCTTGATGCTCTTGGCAGCAAACTCTGCATCATCGCCAAGCCACCTATCCACCAAACTCGCCCATCCGTCATGCCTTCCATAGCACCAACGAGGAACAACCTATGCAAATTTTGGAAGCATGACATGTGAGCATGAAACATATAGTTGACTGCTTGAAACAATGAAAAGTTAGTAATAGTTACCATCATGAACTGCTCCCTGTTCAAGGTAAGTCGTTGCTTCTGCGCTTGAGTTTTGGTCATCTTTTGTTGCAGGTAGATGTGGTAGTACTACGAGACGGCAATGCAACGCACCTCGTACTACAACTGACGAGCTTTCTTCTTCACAGCCGCAAGCAAGACAACGTCGGCTCTGGCCTTGTGCTCGTCTAGAACTCTATAGAGTTGCTGCAATCATGCATAAACCAGATGCAAACAAGGCATGAGTTGAGTGATTCAATGATAAACTATGAACGAAACTGAAGACAAGTGATTCAGAAGAGAACTTACCCAAAATTTGGTGATCACGGCCTTAGCGGCCGTCCCATACTCCGCATTGCTGCAAGCCTCGTAGTGGGCCCAGCTCGTGGCCAAAACCCGCAACTGCGGGTCCCTGTCTGGCCGCGGGTAGAATAGGCCAGGCCAAAACTCCTTCAACATGACAGTGATAAGGCCGTTCGGTTTACGGCCCTTTCCGCGAAGGATCCAGTTTCTGCAAAAGAATCAAAGGATTGCCATGTGTACAATAAGAAAGTGTTGTCATGTGTTGAAAATATGATTGAGAGGCACTTACTCTGTCCCCGCAGGTTCAATGAGCCACTTGTGCGCCTCGATAGAATGTGGTGTAGGTAGTCCGGCATTACCACGCAGCCACCCCTGCGGAGCACCAGGTGGCAAGTCACCCCACAACTCGGGATCAACCTCCCCTCCACCACCCTCCTCGCCCTCCTCCTCACCCTCCTCCTCGGCCTCCTCCTCCTCGGCCTCCTCCTCCCCGCCCTCCTCCTCCTCACCATCAGGAACATACTCCTCCTCCTCAGACTCAGAAGGTGCCTCTATATAGGAGGGCATCGAAGAAGACCCTCCTATTTCGGACACGGCCCGGAGTTTTTTGCTCCGGCTGCCTCTCCCCCCACCGCCTCCTCCTCTAGGGGCTCTGCCCCCACTGCCTCCTCCTCTAGGGTCTCCTCCCTCGACCCCTCCACCTCCCTGTGAGGTGTCATCCTCGCGTAGTCGGGAGGGAACCTTGTGGGCTCGTCCACTCCAAGTAAGTCCTTTGAATTTACTGAGGTAATAGTGAAGTGTGAAAAATTACTTTCTCCATGAACCACGCAACGAAATTTTTCCTTCCATCAGCACCCTTTCGGAGAAGAGCAAGTGCCTCCGCTTCAGTCGGAGGCAGCATTCCCGTCCACTCTTCTTCAACGAATCGACTAGAATAAGAAAAGCGGTATAAGAACTAGGCAAAGTGAACATAACGAATTGACTAAAAGAATGGTGCAAAGGTATTACCTCATCCACTCATCCTCAACTTCCTTGATGTTGTGCAAGATATAGAACATGACATCCTCCCACTCATCTCGTGGCATGAGATAAGGTGTCGAGCATCCAGCCCTGCCACCTTGCCCGATGAATAGAGGCAACTTGGGTTTATACTTGGGTTCTTCTGTATTGTATCGAGACACCTTATTGTGCAACGTGGAAACATGGTCCGGATAGTAGGCTGTCCTGAGGTCTGCCACCTCCTCTAGGATAACCGCCTCAGCTATGGAAGCTTCAATCTTAGCTTTGTTTCCACATTTCTGTCTCAGATGCTTGTTCTGTCTCTCAGGGCCGTACTGCCAACAATTCTGCACAGGCTCCCCCAACAATACCTCGTTCGCGAGTTGCAAAATGAGATGTGTCATCGGAGTAAAGAATCCTGGTGGGAAGATCTTCTCTAGCTTGCATATCAACTCCGCGCATTCTTATGCATTTCTTTTATCTTCTCAAGACATACTTCTTTAGCACAAAGCGTGCGGAAGAAATGGCTTAACTCCACAAGCACACGCCAGACACGCTCGGGAACATAGCCCCGAACCATCACCGGCATAATCCGCTCAATCCATACATGATAGTCATGACTCTTGAGCCCGGTCACTCTGCCCGTTGAAAGATTGACCCCCTTACTTATATTCGACGCATAACCATCAGTGAACTTCACGACGTGTTTCAGCCACTTGAATGCCTCCATCTTATGATCCTTTTTAAGTACGAAGTCAGCATCTGGCTTGAACCAAGATTTTCGATTGCCTGTGGGAGGCTGCATGTGTAGACGTGGTCTATCACAAATATTCTATTGATCGACTCTTGCATTAATATTATCCTTTGTCTTATCAGGAATGTTGAGGATCGCGTGAAAAAGGGACTCTACGACATTCTTTTCGGTGTGCATCACGTCGATGTTGTATGGAACTTTGAGGTCCTTAAAATAGGGAAGCTGCGTGAAGGGGGTAATGTGAGTCCAGTTGTGCATCTCACCATATCCTTAAAAAAAATTTCCCTTTATCTTTTCCTTTGCCCTCACCCTCGTCTTCGCCTGTGGCTTTGCCTTTGCCTTTGCCTTTCCCTTCACTGGCAGGCTTAAGAGCTTTCAGCTGAGCAAGCACATCTGCACCACAAAAAGTTGGAATCTCGTTTACTTCATGGACAACTTTGCCTTTTGTGAAGTTCTTCTTGTCTTCCCTATCAGGATGGTCTGGAGGGAGGAACTGTCGATGTAGGTCAAAGGCAACATACTTGCCACCCTTCTTCAGCCAAATGAAAATCAAGGCCTGCATGCACACTGGGCAAGGCATCTTTCCACTTGTACACCATCCGCAGAACAGGGCATAGCTGGGAAAGTCATGCATGCAATATTGTAGCCAAACTTTCATCAAGAAAGTTTTCTACAGATGTCGGTCGTATGTCAACCTCGGGAAGTACCAAGAATGGTGCAAATCATCCACCAACGACTGCATAAACACACTCAAATTCTTCCCCGAATATTCAGGCCCCGGAATTATAAGTGACAGGAACATGGTCTTGCGTTGCATTATGGCGCCGGGAGGGAGATTGAGTGGAATAACAAATACGGGCCAACAGCTGTATGGATTAGACGACATACCATATGGATTGAACCCATCACCTGTTATAGCAATTCTGACATTCCCAGCCTCGGCTGCTTCCTCCGGGGACTCTATATCGAATGACTTCCATGCTTCACCTTCTGATGGATGTACAATTTTTTTTGGATTGTACCTTTTCCCTTCCTTGTGCCACTTCATCATTTTGGTAGACTCCTCGGTGACGAAAAGGCGCTGCAGTCTTTTTATAAAATCAAGATACCGACGAACCTTCACAGGGATTTTTAGTTGCTGCTTCTGACCATGCTTATGGACCACCTCAATATACCGAGAGGAACCACACTTCCTACAGTACTTGTCATCCGCATACTCATGCCTAAACAAAAGGCAATTCTTTGGACAAACATGTATTTTCTCATAGTCCATGGAGAGCGCCTTCATGATTTTCTTTGTAGCGTACATGGTTTTCGGCAGTTCATGGCCCTCAGGCAGACTGTTAGCCCATACTCCCAGAAATGCTTCGAAGCAACCTCGGCTACAGCCGTACTCAGCCTTGACTGCCATCAGTTGCGAGATGGCATCCAGCACAGACAGCTTGGCATCCTCATAGAGAGGTTTCTTTGACGAGGCCAAGATTTCCAGGAAGGCCTTTGCGGTTTCCTCTGGCTCCTCCGGTTCATTGGCCGAATGTGACGGAGGTGTCGGCTGTGCAGCAAAGACATCATCTAGCATGTCTCTAACCCCATCGTCCTCATAACCAATGACGCGTTGTCGTATCACATCCTCTCTACCACTGTCCCGCTGGGCAAAGTTTATCGGCATATTAAAGTTGGGCATAAATCCATGCGTGCGAAGGTGCTTAGTCATCTCACTCTTATCTCTGCGGATACGTCTCTTACATTTGGCACACGGGCATTCTGGCACCATCCTCATTCGACTACGGAATATATCTTTCAAAAACACATCAATTTTCTCGACCCACTCTGTTGTTACTTGATTCCGACGGAAAAAACCCACTATATATCCACTGATTATCTACCATCTCTGCTTTATTGGAAGCCACACAACAAAATTAAGGATTCATTTAAATTACTCACATCAATATTTTATTTTTACAAGCTTTACGAGAAACAACATTTAATCCACCTACATATGTAATAGGTAAAGATGGGTCCTAATCCCACCCGAGAATGTGTAGATTGAGTACGTTGTCCATGCTATACCCCATTCCGAGACAAAATTTCGGCAGCACCTCCCCGCTGTTCTCCAAATACACATCTTGGCAAAATGCCAAGAGAATGTGCATCCGGAGAACAACAGGGAGGCGCCGCTGAAATCCTGTCTCAGAACGGGGTAGAGAATGAACAACGCACCCAATCTACACATCCTCGGGTTGTCCGTGGAAAGCGCTGGACAATCCGAAAGAGCTGCGGTGATAAATATGCAATTGAATGCATATTTATCGATGCAAACCTTTCGGATGGGAGACCTAGGTTACGCGACTTGATATGAAAATTTAATCTAGTGACATGGAAAAAATGGACGAGGGCATGGAATTGTTGCTCACCCTCCGATGTAGTCGATCAAAGGAGAGGGACGATCATGGACCAACACCTCCAACGTCGACGATCACTCCACGAAGATGGAAACACCACAAATCCTGTTAATTACACCGAGTGAAAAAAATTAGGTCATCACCTCACATTAAGCATTGACACTTTAAACTATAAAGAAAAATCATATTTTGTCAACTGTCAAATTTGGAAGCACTTATCATATCGCAATTTAGGTCATCACCTCACATTAAGCATTGACACATCAATTTTTTTAGCAAGATCATCATGATGAAATAATCACTTATCATATCCCAAATTTGAAGCACATCTCACATAGCTACTTAACAACATCACAAACTGAAAATAAAATCTTCGTTAACAATTTTATAAACTAAGTGACTCAAGTTGCTTTTTTAACTATGATAATTCATTTTGCCGAGATTCATCCATCTAGCAACCTAACCGTAGCAAAATAATTCATTTTGCCGAGATTCCTCCATCCATCTAAGACACATACAACATTCATCCATCTAGCAACCTAACAACATCCAACATCCATCCATGCATCCATTCATACATCCAACAGTAGCTAAATAATGCAAAAAAATGAAAAAAGGAGTGTTAGCTCACCGGGCAGAGAGGCGTCACGGTGGTGGAGTTGGAGGCAGGGGCCAGCGGTGGAGGTGACGGGAGGGCCGGGGCGGGGCTGGGCCGGCCGGAGAAGCCCGGCCAACACAGCAGGGGTGCAGGCCGGTGAGAGCCGCGGCCAGCCGTGCTCGGGACCATCGCCGGCGCCGCACAGGGTCGAGGAGGAGGCGGTGTAGTCGGGGCGGCGGTGGGGTAGGGAGGAGTCCGGGATGGCGGTACGGCCGGCGGGGCGGTCGGGGCACGGCCGGGGTTGGAGAGGGCAGGCCGGGGAGGGGTCGAGGCAGTGGGGGGTTGGAGAGGCAGGGGCGGGGCTGGGCCGGGGTGGAGGCGAGGCGGCGCGGGTGTGGAGGAGGCGACAACGTGGGCCGGTGGAGGCACGCAGCGGCGGCGATGCGGGTTCGGAGGCGCGGGAGGTCAGGGAGAGACGAAGAGAACGAGTGGACAGGGCGCCCCGGGGGATGGATAAGGTTATATATGCCGACGGCTAAGCCGTCGGCATAGGGGAAGGCGCCACGTGGCACCTATGCCGACGGCTTAGCCGTAGGCATATAATTTTTTTTATTAGCAACAATTTTTATACATGTTTAACATTTTCCAAATATATTATTAACTGTCTTAAAATATATTTTTAGTGTATATTATTGTCATATGCATTGAAAAGTTTCATGTACATATAAAAAATTTGTACGCACATATTAAATATTTCCAAATACACGTTCTTGAATTTTTTTGAATGATACATGGCATATAATTATATTAAAAATGATACATGGTATACATATTTTTGACATGCATGAACATTATTTAAAATGTACCATACATTTTCTTTAATGGTTTGAAACATTATTTTTAATTACATGATCTTTTTTTATATTGTACACCAAGTTTCTAAAATATCACGTATATTTTTTTCTAAACCAAATTTTTTCTATGGTCAGCAACATTTCTTTATGATACAATTACTTGCTAAATTGTACCATTAGCGAGTGCGTGATCCGGTAACTATGCGAGTGCCCGATCCGTCTACTACCGTGTCATCGCCGTCTGTGAAGGGGGGCACACCCCGGAGACGCGTGCCGCCTCTTCGGACATGCCACCACACCACCCCGCATGTATGAGGGGCCGATGCGACGCTCCGGTGGCATTGCTACCCCCAGGGCCCCCGTCCCGCCTAACCCTGGAGCGGTTGACCACGAGATCTAGCCCTTTGACTTTCCACGGACGGGCTTTGAACAGTGGACCTCTCCACCCGGTTGTGTCAGGTCAGCTCAGAGGGACACCTGGGAGCAACATCCGGGCCAAAACCACAGCTACATCCCCTTCGTGTAGACCCGACACGTCCGTTTCCTCCCTCCAGGTGCTCGCGGCGGCGCCATCCGTGAGGGAGGCCACATCCC
>NC_041384.1:84265697-84266111 GCF_002162155.2 Triticum dicoccoides
TCTACTACCGTGTCATCGCCGTCCGTGAGGGGGGGCCACGCCCCGGAGACACGTCCCGCCTCTTCGGACATGCCACCACACCACCCTGCATGTATGAGGGCCCGTGCGACGCTTCGGTGGCATTCTACCCCCCAGTGCCCCCGTCCCGCCTAAACCTATCGCGTTTGACCACGAGATCTAGCCCTTTGACTTTGCACGGACGGGCTTTGACCAGTGGACCTCCCCACCCGGTTGTGTTAGGGCAGCCCATAGGAACACTTTGGAGCAACATCCGGGCCAGACCCACAGCAAGATCCCCTCCATGTAGACCCGACGCGTCCGTTTCCCCCCTCCAGGAGCCGGCGGCGGCGCCTTCCGTGAGGGGGGCACACCCCGGACACGCGTGTCGGGCGTTTGCAACCTCCACAACACTTC
>NC_041384.1:84266852-84368113 GCF_002162155.2 Triticum dicoccoides
AACACCACCCAGCATGTATGAGGGGTCGGTGCGATGCTTCGGTGGCATTGCTACCCGACCCCCCAGGGCCCCCGTCCCGCCTAACCCTGGAGCAGTTGACCATGAGATCTAGCCCTTTGACTTTCCACGTATGGGCTTTGAACAGTGGACCTCTCCACCCGGTTGTGTCAGGTCAGCTCAGAGGGACACTTGGAAGCAACACCCGGGCCAAACCGACAGCTACATCCCCTCCGTGTAGACCCGACGCGTCCGTTTCTCCCCTCCAGGTGCCGACGGCGGTGCTGTCCGTGAGGGGGGCCATGTCCCGGAGACCCGTGCCTTCTCTTCGGGCATGCCACAACACCACCCGGTTGTGGTAGGTCATCCGATATATATATAAACACGTGGGAGCAAAGTCCCCTTCCTATATATAGACCGGATGCGGCTGTTCCCCACTCCAGGTGTCGGCCAGCGGCGGCACCGTCCGTGAGGGGGGTCACACCCCTTCGTATAGAACCAAAAATAATGTATGTATGCTTATATTATGCTATATGTAAGTTAGTCAAATAATAATATGTAAGAAAACATAAAATATAGCTATGAAAAAAAGAAAAAATATATATATATGCCGACGGCAATAGTTGCGGCCAGGGAAAATGGCCGGCACGGTGCGGATAGATGACGTGTCATCTATGCCGACGGCAGCCGTCGGCATAGGCCTTGGTCGGTGCGCTTTGGGTCGATGATGTGGCGTTCATATCTATGCCAACGGCCGCCCGTCCCCTCTATCGGCATAGATCTGACGCCGTTAGCCGCCTGTCACGGGCATGGTCGCCGGGCCCGCAGCTTTGCCGACAGCCTATATATGCCGACGGCGGCTGTAGGCATAGATTGGTCTATGCCGACGGGGGCCGTCGACGTATACTGGGATAGCTCGACGGCCGTTGTACGCCGACGGCCTGGGCCAGCTGTCGGCATAGTCTAGAATAGGCCGACGGTGGCCGTTAGCATACTTTTGGCCATCGGCATCGAGCCCTGTTCCGATAGTGTTTATGACGCCATTACGATAAGCTGCCATTTTCGGATCTTTGGTGTCGAAGTCTCCATTGATTTGAGATATTGCAAGGTTTGAGTCCCGGCACACTTCTAGGCATTGTATGCCCATGGAGACAGGCATCCAAAGACCATGCAACAAGGCCTCGTATTCGGCTGCATTGTTGGAGTCTGTGTATAGTATTTGGAGTATGTACTGAACAACGTCTCCAGTAGGTGACGTTAAAATGACGCCCACCTAGCCCTGCCAGCATTTTGGAGCCATCGAAATACATAACCCAATTGGAATATGCGCCGTACTCTTTAGGGAGTTCGGCCTCTGTCCATTCAGCGACGAAGTCAACTAGTACTTGGGATTTAATAGCTCGACGTGGTTTGTATGTAATATCAAATGGAAGGAGTTCAATGGCCCATTTGGCAATCCGGCCCGTGGCATCGCGGTTGTTTATAATGTCATTGAGTGGTACTTCGGAAGCCACCGTGATCGAGCACTCCTGGAAGTAGTGACGGAGCTTTCGGGATGCCATGAAGACCGCATATGCTATCTTTTGATAATGGGGGTACCGGGATTTGCATGGTGTAAGGACAATGGATACGCAGTATACTGGCTTCTGAAGCGGGAATTTGTGTCAGTCATGTTCTCGTTCAACGACGAGCACGGTGCTCACCACCTGATGTGTTGCCGATATGTATAATAACATCGGTTCACCGACGTTTGGCGCGGCTAGGATTGGGTTGCTCGCAAGAAGGGTTTTTATTTCCTCCAGCTCGGCTGTTGCCGCGTCCGTCCACTCGAAGTGGTCTGTTCGCCGTAGAAGGCGATAGAGTGGCAGTGCCTTTCCTCCAAATTTGGAGATAAAGAGGCTTAGAGCTGCCACGCAACCTGCGATCTTTTGGACTTGTTTAAGGTCTGCTGGCATAGCCAATTGTGACAGAGCTCGGAATTTGGCTGGATTTGCTTCAATTCCTCTGTTGTAAACGATGGAGCCCAACAGTTTTCTAGAGGGGACACCAAAAACACACTTTTCCGGATTGAGCTTAATGTCATACGCGCAGAGGTTATCAAATGTGAGACGTAAATCATCTATTAGTGTTTCGATGTGCCTAGTTTTGATGACGACATCGTCTACATAAGCTTCAACTGTCTTGCCGATCTGTTTCTCCAGGCATGTTTGAATCATGCGTTGGTATGTGGCGCCGGCGTTCTTGAGCCTGATACGTCTCCAACGTATCTATAATTTTTGATTGTTCCATGCTATTATATTATCTGTTTTGGAAGTTAATGGGCTTTATTTTACACTTTTATATTATTTTTGCGACTAACCTATTAACCGCAAGCCCAGCCCAAATTGCTATTTTTTGCCTATTTTAGTGTTTCGTAGAAAAGGAATATCAAACGGAGTCCAAATGGAATGAAACCTTCGGGAACGTGATTTTTGGAACAAACGTGATCCAGAGGACTTGGAGTGGACATCAAGCAAGCAACGAGGCAGCCACGAGGCAGGGGGGCGTGCCTACCCCCTGGGCGCACCCTCCACCCTCATGGGCCCCTTGTTGCTCCATCGACCTACTTCTTCATCCTATATATATCCATATACCCCGCAAACATCCAGGAGCACCATGAAACCCTATTTCCAGCACCACAACCTTCTGTACCCAAGAGATCCCATCTTGGGCCTTTTCCGGAGCTCCGTCGGAGGGGGCATTGATCACGGAGGGCCTCTACATCAACTCCATGGCCCCTTCGATGATGTGTGAGTAGTTTACCTCAGACCTTCGGGTCCATAGATAGTAGCTAGATGGCTTCTTCTCTCTCTTTGGATCTCAATACAAAGTTCTCCTCGATTCTCTTGGAGATCTATTCGATGTAATCTTCTTTTGCGGTGTGTTTGTCGAGATCCGATTAATTGTGGGTTTATGATCAAGTCTATCTATGAACAATATTTGAATCTTCTCTGAATTCTTTTATGTATGATTGGTTTATCTTTGCAAGTCTCTTCGAATTATCAGTTTGATTCGTCCTACTAGATTGATCTTTCTTGCAATGGGAGAAGTGCTTAGCTTTGGGTTCAATCTTGCGGTGCTCGACCCCAGTGACAGAAAGGGAAACGACACGTATTGTATTGTTGCCATCGAGGATAAAAAGATGGGGTTTACATCATATTGCATGAGTTTATCCCTCTACATCATGTCATCTTGCTTAAGGCGGTACTCTGTTCTTATGAACTTAATACTCCAGATGCATGCTAGATAGCAGTTGATGTGTGGAGTAATAGTAGTAGATGCAGAATCGTTTCGGTCTACTTGTCTCGGGCATGATGCCTATATACATGATCATGCCTAGATATTCTCATAATTATTCGCTTTTCTATCAATTGCTCAACAGTAATTTGTTCACCCATCGTAATACTTATGCTATCTTGAGAGAAGCCACTAGTGAAACCTATGGCCCCCGGATCTATTTTCCATCATACAAGTTTCCAATCTACTTTATTTTGCAATCTTTACTTTCAATCTATATCATGAAAATACCAAAATTATTTATCTTATTATTACCATCTCTATCAGATCTCACTCTTGCAAGTGGCCGTGAAGGGATTGACAACCCCTTTGTCGCATTGGTTGCGAGGTTCTTATTTGTTTGTGTAGGTACAGGTGACTCGCGTGTGGTCTCCTACTGGATTGATACCTTGGTTCTTAAAAACTAAGGGAAATACTTACGCTGCTTTACTGCACCACCCTTTCCTCTTCAAGGGAAAACCAATGCAGTGCTCAAGAGGTAGCAAGAAGGATTTCTGGCGCCATTGCCGGGGAGATCTACGCCAAGTCAAGACATACCAAGTACCCATCACAAACTCTTACCCCTCGCATTACATTATTTGCCATTTGCCTCTCGTTTTCCTCTCCCCCACTTCACCTTTGCCGTTTTATTCGCCCTTTTTCATTCGCCTTCTTCCCATATGTATCCTTGTTTGTGTTTCCATGTGCCTTCTATTTGCTTGCATCTTTGCTTGCTAAAAATCTATTGATATGGATCCACTTAAAGTGTTCTACTTGGATCATCTTCGATCCTTATGCACTCGTGCTGAAACCCCAACTAGCCTAGTTGATGGGAAATCTTTAGATGAGCATGCTCATTTTGTGCGTCACCGCTTGTCTGAAAAAGGAAGACTCTTATGGGATCAAATAAACAGATTGCTATGTTATGCTTGGAATCTTTGTGAAATTTGTGATTTTACTTGTTGCTCTAAGAACCCTAAAAAACACCTCCCCTACCTATGTGAGTTTAATGATAATGAAACCTTATCTTCTTATGCAAAGGTTGTTTATAGTTACTACGGTATCGAACAAATTGAAGAATTTGTTGCTTTTAAGGGTGCTTATGAAGTTGCTTCTTTGATTGAAAAGTATGACATTACTCTCTATGAATCTGAAAATTTTGACATACTTAAATATTGCTATGAAAACTATGCTCATAATGTCTATGTCAAAGAATTTATTGAAAGAATGACCGTTGCTTCCAAAGAAAATAATGATATGCATGAATCTATAGATAATTATGATTTCGATGATTTGATTGAAATATCCCTTGATGAACATGATGCTTGCTATTCTTGTGGCCATGATGCCAATATTTATGAAGATGAGTTTGCTATAGTTCCTTATGTTAAACGTGAGATCATTGCTATTGCACCCATACTCGATAGTTCGTTCGATGAAAAGCATCATTGCGATGATGTTATCATAAATTCTCTTAATCTCAATTGTGTCAATGATATGCAAAACCTCAAGCTTGGGGATGCTAGTTTTGCTATGACTACTATTTGTTGCAATGATCATGATTGGGGTGATTCTTCTTTTGATCTTGAAAATTTATTTAAGCCCCATGATGAATTTGAGATTGATAATGGTGTTTGCAATATTATTGAGAGTGGGTTTGGAAGAGTGTCAACTTTAGATCCCATACATTTGGAGAATGTTCAATCTTATGAAATTTTTGATAAAAGTGGGTTTGGAGAGATCATGACTTTAGTTAATGTTAATCCCACTATTTTAGAAGAGTGTCAACTTTGCATGCATGTGGATCGCATTGAAAATATTTTATGTGATAGCTATTTTGTTGAATTTTCTTATGATACCACATGTAATTATTATGAGAGAGGAAAATATGATTGTAGAAATTTTCATGTTACTAAATTACCTCTCGTGATGTTGAGATTGCTATTGTTTCTTTCCGCTTCCTTCCATATGATAGTTTTTGCTTGCCTTGATAATTTGTTTGCCTATAAGATGCCTATGCATAGGAAGTATGTTAGACTTAGATTTGTTTGTCACATGTTTCATGATGCTCTCTTTGTGTTTCAATAATTATCTTTCATGTGAGCATCGTTGAAATATTATGCCTAGCTAGGGGCGTTAAACGATAGCGCTTGTTGGGAGGCAACCCAATTTTATTGTTGTTTCTTGCTTTTTGATCCTATTTAGTAATAAATAATTTACCTAGCCTCTGTTTTGGTTGTGGTTTTTGTGTTTACTTAGTGTTTGTGCCAAGTAGAACCGTTGGGAAGACTTGGGGAAAGTCTTTTTGATCTTGCTGTAAAAAACAGAAACTTTAGCGCTCGCGATAATTGATGCCATTTTTTATTGGAGAGTGATATTTAGTTCATTATTTTTGCAGATGATTAATATATAAATTCCTCACGTCCAGAATTTTTTTTAGAATTTTTGGGGTTCCATAAGTATTCGAAACCTACAGACTACTACAGACTGTTCTGTTTTTGACAGATTCTGTTTTTGTGTGTTGTTTGCTTATTTTGATGAATCTATGGCTAGTAATAGAGTTTATGAACTATATAAAAGTTGGAATACAGTAGGTTTAACACCAATATAAATTAAGAATGAGTTCATTACAGTACCTTGAAGTGGTGGTTTGTTTTCTTTTACTAACGGAGCTCACGAAGATTTTCTTTTAAGTTTTGTGTTGTGAAGTTTTCAAGTTTTGGGTAAGGATTTGATGGATTATGGAACAAGGAGTGGCAAGAGACTAAGATTGGGGATTCCCAAGGCACCCCAAGGTAAAATCCAAGGACACCAAAAATCCTAAGCTTGGGGATGCCCCGGAAGGCATCCCCTCTTTCGTCTTCGTCTATCGGCAACTTTACTTGGACCTATATTTTTATTCGCCACATGATATGTGTTTTGCTTGGAGCGCCTTGTATGATTTGAGTCTTTGCCTTTTAGTTTACCACAATCATCCTTTCTGTACACACCTTTTGGGAGAGACACACATGAATTGGAATTTATTAGAATACTCTATGTGCTTCACTTATATATTTTGAGCTATATAGTTTTTGCTCTAGTGCTTCGCTTATATCTTTTAGATCACGGTGGTGGTTTTGTTTTATAGAAATAATTGATCTCTCATGCTTCACTTATATCATTTTGAGAGTCCTTTAGAACATCATGGTAATTCACTTTGGTTATAAATTTTAAATGCTAAGAGAAGTTGGATGCTTGATAGATGGTTTTGAGATATAAAGGTGGTAATATTAGAAGTGAGCTAGTTGAGTAATTGTGAAATTGATGAATACTTGTATTGAAGTTGGCAAGTCCCGTAGCATGCACGTATGGTGAATGTTATGTGACAAATTTGAAGCATGGGGTGTTCTTTGATTGCTTTCCTTATGAGTGGCGGTCGGGGACGAGCGATGGTCTTTTCCTACCAATCTATCCCGCTAGGAGCATGCACATAGTGCTTGGTTTTGATGACTTGTAGATTTTTGCAATAAGTATGTGCATTCTTTATGACTAATGTTGAGTCCATGTATTATACGCACTCTCACCCTTCCACCATTGCTAGCCTCTTCGGTACCGTGCATTGCCCTTTCTCACCTTGAGAGTTGGTGCAAACTTCGCCGGTGCATCCAATGCAAACCCCGTGATATGATACACTCTATCACACATAAGCCTCCTTATATCTTCCTCAAAACAGCCACCATACCTACCTATTATGGCATTTCCATAGCCATTCCGAGATATATTGCTATGCAACTTTCCACCGTTCCATTTATTATCACACGCATCATCATTGTCATATTGCTTTGCATGATCATCCCGGTACACCGCCGGAGGCATTCACATAGAGTCATATTTTGTTCTAAGTATCGAGTTGTAATTCTTGAGTTGTAAGAAAATAAAAGTGTGATGATCATTATTAGAGCATTGTCCCATGTGAGGAAAGGATGATGGAGACTATGATTCCCCCACAAGTCGGGATGAGACTCCGGACGAAAAATAAAAAAGAAAGAAATAAAAGAGGCCAAAACAAAAGAAAAGAAGGACCAAATAAAAAAATGAGAGAAAAAGAGAGAAGGGACAATGTTACTATCCTTTTTCCACACTTGTGCTTGAAAGTAGCACCATGATCTTCATGATAGAGAGTCTCTTGTTTTGTCACTTTCATATACTAGTGGGAATTTTTCATTATAGGACTTGGCTTGTATATTCCAATGATGGGCTTCCTCAAATGCCCTAGGTCTTCGTGAGCAAGCGAGTTGGATGCACACCCACTGAGTTTCATTGATGAGCTTTCATATATTTATAGCTCTAGTGCATCCGTTGCATGGCAATCCCTACTCCTTTCATTGACATCAATCGGTGGGCATCTCCATAGCCCATTGATTATCCACGTCAATGTGAGACTTTCTCCCTTTTTGTTTCTCACACAACCTCAATCATCATATTCTAGTCCACCCATAGTGCTATGTCCATGGCTATCGCTCATATATTGCGTGAAAGTTGAAAGAGTTTGAAAAGGCTAAGTATGAAACAATTGCTTGGCTTGTCATCGGGGTTGTGCATGATGGGAGCATTTTGTGTGAAGAAAATGAAGCATGGCCAAACTATATGACTTTGTAGGGATAAGTTTTCTTTGGCTATGGTATTTTGATAAGACATAATTGCTTGCTTAGCATACTTGGAGTATTACTATTTTTATGTCAACAATAAACTTTCATCTTGAATCTTTCGGATCTGAACATTCATACCACAATAGAGGAAAATACATTGAAGAATTCCACATCAAAAATTCTGTTTTTATCATTTACCTACTCGAGGATGAGCAGGAATTAAGCTTGGGGATGCTGATACGTCTCCAACGTATCTATAATTTTTGATTGTTCCATTCTATTATATTATCTGTTTTGGATGTTAATGGGCTTTATTTTACAATTTTATATTATTTTTGGGACTAACCTATTAACCGAATGCCCAGCCTAAATTGCTGCTTTTTTGCCTATTTCAGTGTTTCATAGAAAAGGAATATCAAACGGAGTCCAAACGGAATGAAACCTTCGGGAACGTGATTTTTGGAACAAACATGATCCAGAGGACTTGGAGTGGACGTCAAGCAATCAACGAGGCGGCCACGAGGCAGGGGGCGCGCCTACCCCCCTGAGCGCGCCCTCCACCCTCGTGGGCCCCTCGTTGCTCCACCGACCTACATCTTCCTCCTATATATATCCATATACCCCGCAAACATCCAGGAGCACCACGAAACCCTATTTCCACCGCCGCAACCTTCTGTACCCAAGAGATCCCATCTTGGGGCTTTTTCCGGAGCTCCGCCAGAGGGGGCATTGATCACGGAGGGCCTCTACATCAACTCCATGGCCCCTCCGATGATGTGTGAGTAGTTTACCTCAGACCTCCGGGTCCATAGCTAGTAGCAAGATGGCTTATTCTTTCTCTTTGGATCTCAATACAAAGTTCTCCTCGATTCTCTTGGAGATCTATTCGATGTAATCTTCTTTTGCGGTGTGTTTGTCGAGATCCGATGAATTGTGGGTTTATGATCAAGTCTATCTATGAAAAATATTTGAATCTTCTCTGAATTCTTTTATGTATGATTGGTTTATCTTTGCAAGTCTCTTCGAATTATCAGTTTGGTTTGGCCTACTAGATTGATCTTTCTTGCAATGGGAGAAGTCCTTAGCTTTGGGTTCAATCTTGCGGTGCTCGATCCCAGTGACAGAAAGGGAAACGACATGTATTGTATTGTTGCCATCGAGGATAAAAAGATGGGGTTTACCTCATATTGCATGAGTTTATCCCTCTACATCATGTCATCTTGCTCAAGGCGTTACTCTGTTCTTATGAACTTAATACTCTAGATGCATGCTGGATAGCGGTCGATGTGTGGAGTAATAGTAGTAGATGCATAATCGTTTCGGTCTACTTGTCTCGGACGTGATGCCTATATACATGATCATGCCTAGATATTCTCATAATTATTCGCTTTTCTATCAATTGCTCGACAGTAATTTGTTCACCCATCGTAATACTTATGCTATCTTGAGAGAAGCCACTAGTGAAACCTATGGCCCCCGGGTCTATTTTCCATCATACAAGTTTCCAATCTACTTTATTTTGCAATCTTTACTTTCAATCTATATCATAAAAATACTAAAAATCTTTATCTTACTATTATCATCTCTATCAGATCTCACTCTTGCAAGTGGCCGTGAAGGGATTGACAACCCCTTTATCGCGTTGGTTGCGAGGTTCTTATTTGTTTGTGTAGGTACGAGGTGACTCGCATGTGGTCTCCTACTGGATTGATACCTTGGTTCTCAAAAACTGAGGGAAATACTTACGCTGCTTTACTGCACCACCCTTTCCTCTCCAAGGGAAACCAACACAGTGCTCAAGAGGTAGTAGAGCCCGAAGGGCATGGTGTTGAAGCAGAATGACCCATATGGGGTAATGAATGTTGTTGTAGCTTGATCAGAGTCCTTCATTTTGATTTGATGGTATCCGGAATATGCATCAAGGAAGCACTGTGAGTCGTGTCCTGCGGTAGCGTCGATGATTTGATCAATGTGGGGGAGGGGGAAGGGATCCTTAGGGCGAGCCTTATTGAGGTCTTTAAAATCGACGCACAACCGCCAGGATTTGTCCTTCTTTGGTACCATCACCAGGTTTGCAGCCAGTCCGGATGTTTTATTTCTCTGATGAATCCGACCTCAATTAGTTGGCCAGCTCCCCCCCATAGCTTGGCGTTTGGGCTCGGAAAAGCGCTGCAGTGCTTGTTTGATTGGTTTGTATCCCTTTAAGATATTAAGGCTATGTTCGGCCAGCTCACGTGGGATTCCACGCATGTCAGAAGGGTGCCAGGCGAATATATCCCAGTTTTCGCGAAGGAAATCCCTTAGTGCGGCGTCCATCATTGGGTCTAGTTGTGCTCCAATAGATGATGTCTTCTTGGGGTCCGTTGGGTGGACCTGGAATTTGACTATCTCTTCCACCGGTTTGAAGGAGGTGGATTTGGGTCGTTTGTCTAAGATCACATCGTTCCTATCCACCGTGGAGCGCAGTGCGGTTAATTCTTCGGCCATGAGGCCTTCAGATAATGCCTCAAGGGCCAGGGATGCGGTTTTGTTTTCGGCACAGAGTGCTATGTCCGGATCACTGATAAGAGTGATTATGTCATTTGGTCCGGGCATTTTGAGCTTCATATACCTGTAATGAGGTATAGCTTGGAAGCATGAAAAAGAATCCTGCCCCAACAGGGCGTGGTATACGCTGCTGAAAGGAGCCACTTGCAAGGTGATTTCTTCAGACCGATAATTCTCCGGCGTGCCGAATACCACATCAAGTGTGATTTTTCCCGCACACCGCGCCTCCCGACTGGGAATGATTCCTTGGAAGGTCGTGCTGCTTTGCTTGATGCGGCTCCTATCTATTTCCATTTTGTGGAGTGTATCCTCATAGATGAGGTTTAGTCCGCTGCCACCGTCCATGAGGACCTTGGTGAGTCGAAAGCCATCCACGATGGGACTGAGGACTAAAACGGCTGGTGCTCGGGCTGTCCTGTATTTTGGTTCGTCGCCGGCATTAAAGGTTATAGCCGTGTCGTTCCAAGGGTTTACTATGGCGATTTGACAAACTTTGGTGAGGCCGCAAAGTGCCCTTTTGCGCTTATTGTTTGAAGCGAATGTCTCAAAGACCGTCAGTACTCTGGGGTCGTCGTCTTCTGGAGGGTGTTGCTCTGGGGTGTTTTTGGTAAGGATGTCCTCGCCGCTTTTGGCTACCTGCTGGAGTATCCAACATGCTCTAAGGTTGTGGGTTGGTATGGTATCCGGTGTTGTGTGTATTTTGCATGGGCCATCAAGCCATCCCTCCAGAACGGTTCCGCGCCGCGTAATGGGTTTGTATTTCTTGGCTATTGGGCTGGGCGCATCACGGGGATGTGCCCTTTTCGCCTGGACCAGTGGTTGAGTTGGGTTCGATGGCTCCCAACAAGCTGCCTGATCCCTCCAAGCGCTTTCCATTGCACTGTACTTCTATACGATAGTTGCCAAGTCAGCGAAGTGTAGTATGCGGCGGCGATTAATGGCGTTGAGGATTCCTTCGTTCGTGCAATTGTTGCGGAACGATGATATTGCGTCCTCGTCGCGGCAATCTTTAACCTTGTCCTTGACAAGGAGGAATCTGGCCCAGAAGTGGTGGACCGTTTCCTGAGACTGTTGTTGTATGCTCGTGAGAGCGCTTATGTCTGGGTGGGTGGGTGGAATTGGATCTGGACCCTGACCCGATCGATGATCCGGAGTCTGAAGTTTTTCCACACTTAACAGTCCGGGCTCCGGAGTATCTTATGGTTGCCTTTGCTCGCCATCCGATTCTATGTTCGGAAGGCCGGTCACCTCCTTTTGCGGGTGGGTATCCGGCTCTGTAGGGTCGGTGATCTGGACGTAGTCCGTCTTCAGTATAGGGGAAGAGTCGCCGTCTTGCACCTTGACTACCGCAATCTGGTGGGTGATCGGTGGATATTTGATTTCTCTTTGGTCGGGTTTAAGCCCGATCCGATTGTAATCTGTGGCGATTCCCAGGGCGGCGATACGATCAAGGAGCTCGTTTAAAGATGAAAACTCCACCAGATCCATCAGCTTGGAGTGTTTGGGGTCGATACGAAGAGGATTTTCGGTGGCCCGAGAGGTCATCGTCGGCTTAACGGCCGAACGGGCGGTCATGGTAAAGCTGCCCAACCGGAGGGTTTGGCCTGGGGCCAGTTCTCCTCTGATAGTGATATTGTCTTTAAGGACGAGGCGAGTCATCGATCCTGTCGTCAACGGCACAGTGAAACTCTCAATGAAAGCACCAATGTCGGTGTCAAAACCGGCGGATCTTGGATAGGGGGTCCCGAACTGTGCGTCTAAGGTCGATGGTAACAGGAGACAGGGGACACGATGTTTACACAGGTTCGGGCCCTCTCTATGGAGGTAATACCCTACGTCCTGCTTGATTGACATTGATGAATACGAGTAGTACAAGAGTTGATCTACCTCGGAATCGTAATGGCTAAACCCTAGAGATCTAGCTTGTATGGCTAAGGTAATGAGTATTTGGCCTATCTACGGACCTAGCCCTCCGGTTTATATAGACACGGGATGGATCTAGGGTTACATAAGGTCGGTTACAGAGAAAGGAATCTACATAGTTGGCCGCTAAGCTTGCCTTCCACGCCAAGGAAAGTCCCATCCGGACACGGGTGCAGTCTTCGGTCTTCATATCTTCACAGCCCATCAGTCCGGCCCATGGCTAACAGGCCGGACGCCCGAGGACCCCTTAGTCCAGGACTCCCTCAGCCGGGAAGTTGGGATCTCGTACCGCCGCCTTCTTCTGCCACACTCAGGGGCACTGCCGTCCTACGCCAGACGTGTCCTCCTCTGCTACCTCGTCATCATCCCCTTCTTCGGCTCCTCCACTGCCCGCTCCGGCCTTCGACTCCAAGCCCTAGCTCAAGAAACCGATGCGGCAAATGTATTTGAGGAAATTGTTCATCCATTTTTTTACGTTTCGAATTTTTTTGTATGACAACTAGGGTTATCATCAAGATATGTTTGGTCCTTTGGATTATAGTACATTACTATGCAATTGTGGATAATAATCTAATAGTTACTGCTTCATGTTTCTCCCAACGTCACGGGTATTGATAGTGTTAAACCATTTTTGTACATGGGACAATAAGGCCTTCGTGGACAAGCAAAAAGTAAGCATACTAGAAAGCTCATTTCGAGAAGGAGACGAGTTGTTCCACTCTTATGTTTGCACAATACACAAGACAACAGTCAAATATAGGATGGTATGAACTAGCTATCCAAGTTATTTCTTATGCACAACAACTGAAATAACAATATCTGTTTTTCTCCTTCTTGGCACTTCTCATTGAAGTTCACTTTGGATAACCTGACACACTACCTTCTTGATTAGATATGGAACTTACAAGTATTTCACCCATAGCATGATGCTGATTTTGAAGTCCCCATCAATATGTATAAAAATGAGGGGCAGGTGATCATCACAAGTGGTTGGACACATCCAAGAGGAAACAATACGGGTCTCTTACCTATTTATGATGTTGATGATATTAATGGTTTTGTACTCAAGTGTGAAATGCTACCGTTTTATTACTTGTTTTTGTGCTTTTGAAACAATATGGCATTGTTCATATGGTGCTTGAGTTTATGTTGGATATGTTTGATGAATATGAAATATGTTGTGTTTCATATATGTATTACGTTCAAATTATTAGCGAATTTTCTTATTGCATGGACTAAATTATAGAAAAAAACATTTTGTAATGGTCATTGAGTTGCACATGGTTTAGAAACACAAACCATGCATGTTCAATGAAACCTCTACATCGCACGGAGTTATTCTCCCCGCGACGTGTGTGATGCCCACCTAGTCGCACATGTTTCCTTGTTTCTGACCATGTGCGCCAGACCCCCCTACCGCACATGTTCGGGCATAGTTCTGGTCCACAGGGTTTAGAAACACAAACCATGTGCAATAAACCCCTACATCGCACACAATTGTTCCTTGCACAACACGTTTCAGAAACTTTTCTCAACTCTCTAAAGCTGTGTGTGATGCATGTTCTCAACTTTGTGTGAATCTTGTATTTATACCATTGGATTTATTTATTGCGAAATTTATGCTTTATTCAACATTGCAAAGGCAAAGAACAAAATATGATAATCCATGCTTGACCACGTTGATAGAAGATGTTGTTCTATGCAACGTGTCTCCCTTATTCTAATGCATAAAGATACAATGTGATGCTTCATGGCACAAGTATGTCGACATGCATCACCATTTTCCGTGGCAGCTCCAAGTATGTCCTGAAAATGATGGTTGCGGTTCTTAGAATTAAACATATTGCTAATAGAGGCAATTAACTATATTGATACGAATATACCATAGGACATACTAGATTGTATTTTGAACAATTGCCACCACGCATAGTCTAGTCTATGTCGACACTAAAAGTTCTATAGTTACTTAAGCAAGACAAGTTGATTCTCAATAAAGATGGAACAATGATGCACATTTACCAAATCAATACAATTCTTTGTTAGCTTTGATTTCTTTACTCGGATTTGACCAATGGGAATATGGAAATACTCCTTCTCTTTGTAAATAGATGACATTTTAAACATTGACACTTCTTTAACATGTATCTTTGACTAATACTCCCTCCGTCCAATAATATAAGATCGTTTTGCAAGCTAAAACAGCTTGC
Organism: Triticum dicoccoides; assembly: GCF_002162155.2. NCBI lineage: Eukaryota > Viridiplantae > Streptophyta > Magnoliopsida > Poales > Poaceae > Triticum > Triticum dicoccoides. The sequence continues at coordinate 84,281,470 of NC_041384.1, forward strand.
AAAACGATCTTATATTATGGGACGTATATTTTCAACTATTTTACACAACAATTCTTAGTATATTGCTTTTATCCACCCAACACAAATATCACTATCTTAAAAAAAGATTTTATTACACACTTTCTAGAGAGTCGTATACTTATGAATGGAGATTGTATTTGTGGATCATTAAAGAATTAAATTTGTCACCGAAACTGTATATATCTGTAGAACTATTTGCCTTTATATATGTTGATGAAAATGTACTATTAGTGAGTTGAAATCAACAGTAAAGACCAATATTACTTTATCAAATTAAGATGTTACAAGTAAATTTCATCTTATAGCTGCATGTTTAGTTTCCCCCAAACAAGTTAAGTCGGTGGTGGGCAGCAAATCGGAGGAAGTGACATAAGGTGAACGAACAGCATGACCGGCAGACTATGTGTGTATGGTCTTCCTCCGTTTCTAAATATAAGTCTTTGTAGAGATTTTACTATGAACCATATACGAAGCAAAACGGTTGAATTTACATTAAAAATACATCTATATACATCCGTATCCGTATATGGTCCATAATGAAATCTTTACAAAGACTTATACTTAGTATTTAGAAAAGGAGGGAGTATGAGTTAAAAAAAGTAAGAATACTCACAAATAAGATGGTGCCTATTGCGTCTGTGGTTAGCGGTGATGCTAACGAGTCCTCCTGCATCCTGAGCAGCGCGTCCAGCAGGCCCTCGTCTTCGGTGCTGCAGGCGCCACCGGCGAGGCGCTCAGCCTTGCGCCTCTCGATGACGTCCTCGATGATGCGTCGGATGCTGCCGTAGCTCTTCTTCATGCGGCGCTCGCCGTTGCTCAGCCACTGCACCAACCGGGACGACGGGAAGAGGTCGACGAGGCAGAAGCCTCCCATCAGCTCCATGACTTGGTGGAACTCCCGCAGGTACACGTCCTGCTGCGCCAGCTTGCCGCCGAAAAATGCGCGCGACGCGACGGAGTTGCTGAGCGCCGACACCTTCTCGCTGACGTTGACGACGGCGCCGTCCGAGGCTGCGATGGAGCGGAGGAGGTGGCCCACCTCCTCCGCCCTGACGCCCTCCATGCGCTTCACGCACTTGGAGCTGAGAAGCTCCGTGACGCAGATCCTGCGCATCCGGCGCCACCGGTCGCCGTAGGGGGCGAAGAAGATGCCGTTGCCGCCGCAGGCGGCGATGTCCAGCGTCACGCTGCTCTTCCGGTTTGCGAACGCGACGTCGTGCGTCTTCATCACCAGCGCAGCTGCCTCGGCGCTGGAAACCACCACCGTGGGGAGCTCGCCCAGCTTAAGGAGCATCAGCGGCCCGTACCGGCGAGAGAGCTCTGTCATCGTGTGGTGCGGGAGGACGCTCACGATGTGGTGGAGGCTGCCGATGATCGGCAGGGTCCATGGCCCAGGTGGCAGCCGCTTGCCTGGCTTGCTCTCGCCGCTGGAGAGCTTGAGAAACCAAAGGGCTAGTACCGCGGGCAGGGCTATGAAACACAAGCTTAACCACGCTTCCATGGCAGCTAGCTAGGCAGCCAGCTTGTTGGCTTTCAGCTTAAGCATGGCGCATCATAAGTACTATTACCGGGACCGGGACGTTTGGATCTGAGACAGGCAGAATCCTAGCCTTGGTCGGCGAGGGATGACATATGGTATCATTTAAGTTAGTGTCAAAATACTTCTATATTATGAAATCGGAAGGAGTAGTTTGTGGCCGCTAAGGGTCAAACTTTCGTCCAATTCGTATGCATGCAGATTGTGGACGAGATAGTCACCGAGCAAAAACATATCCGGTCCATTCCAAGTTTTTATGTAACCGTGCAACCATCATTGAAAATATATTTTACAAGCTCCTATGAAATCTGAAATTGATTAAATAAGTAGATATAGTGTATATCTAGCATGTCACAAATTTTCAGTTAATTCAACTCAAAGCTTGATAAGCTTAAAGTGAAAAATTCAATAGTGGTCGTGGGGGCCATGTTGTGGCGGGGTTTGGTCGTGTACTGATGTGGCGAGTGCGCCGTGGGTAAAGCATGATTGGATGGTGGCTTGGTTGCGTGCTTTTGGTACTCTATGTACCACCTCCGTTCCAAAATACTTAGACTTCTATTTGTTTAAAAATGAATGTACCTATATACTAAAACATGTCTAGATACATCTATATTTTGATAAATAGAAGTCATGTATTGTGGAACGGAGGAAGTATCTTGGTTGAGACGGTGAGGCGGCTGCAGCATTGTCCCAGTGTAGCAATAGTGTCTTTCTTGTCATATCCCCGTTTCATCGATGCGATTAGTATCGCCAAAGGTCATGTGATGGTGTTTTTTCGGCAAATCTTCGTAAATCCGGTTGGTTCCGGTCTCCATAGATTTGTTTGGATTTGGCTGACGCTCGTGATTTTTGGAGTATATGCAGGATCCCTTTGCCGTTCTTCTTTCCGCTGCGGCAATTTGCTACGCAAATCATGGTCATCGATCTCTTCTGGTCTACGTCGACGCGAGCTGCTTCTTCTAGAAGCTTCTAGGTTAAACAAGTTTGCTTCATCGAGACAGACAGGCCTGGAGGCGGCAATAAGTTTTGCTCACGACGTGCCGCTGATGGATGCAGAAGGAAAAAAACTTTGGCACCGCCAAAGATTTGAATGTATTTTTATTTGTAAGGATGTGTATGTAAGGACATGTGATCCAAAAATTGTGGTATGTTCATCAACGTGTCCAACTCATAGCTCAGTTTAAAATAACTACTATTCATAACGTGCGCTACGAGAATCGACCAGATTGTCGAGTTCTTGCGGGATTGCCGAGTGCATTAGGCAGGGAACTTGGGAAAGGACCGTCTAATCAAGTGCAGAGGAAAAACACTCAGCAAAGTCGTATCTTTGTCGGCTGGGTGCCAAAAAACACTCAGCAACACAATGGCACTCGTGAAAGCCACACCTATGTCGAATGTCTACTGACAGGCACTCGGCAAACAAGGTGACATGTGATCGCCATCGTGATGGTTGACGGAAGAGTGATGGTGCGGTCACCTTTGTCAAGTGCCCGACAAAGAAAACTCGGCAAACCCCATTTTGTTTCTTGCATTTTCTTTGCTTTCTTCTCTTGTCTTTTCTTGTTCTCTTTGCTTGCTTTCTTCTCTTTCTTTCTTTCTATTTTGTTTTCTTTACTTTCTTCTCTTTCTTTTTCTTCCTTTCTTCTTGGGTTAGGTTTGCATGCAAAATGTCGGGTCACTTCATCCGTTGGCCTAAAAAAATTCCACACGCAATACAACCATTACATGTGATATATAAAATTTGTCATTTTTGGATCTGTTTGCTATATTTAAGTCTTTAAGTGCATTTTAAGCATTTAATTGATGTAATTTAAATTTGAATTGTGGATGCATTAAAATAGGGTTAGGAATGGGTTGAAAGATCTTAGTGGTGGTTTATATTCTATTTTCAAGCGTTATAGAATAGAAGAAAGGGGGTTTCAAACACCAGGGGCCTAGCATCGACATGGATCCTAGTGCTTTATTAATTATGAAAATTCAAAGCCAGTAAAACACGAAACTTGACATCGTGTCAGGATATGACCCCAAGAGGCGGTGATAGAATTTTGAGAATGTTTCACATATTTACTCATGTAGACTGCTTATAAACCGGACCATCTCTAAGTAAGAATCTAGGTTTCAAGGAGGGACGAGTTAGCTTGGAGGCAAAACGGTTGCTGCTACATCCATTGGCCTTGTAGCTTGTTTTAAAATCAACAAACTCCATTACATATAACATGTTTAAATTTTACATTTTTCAGGTCCAGTTGCTATATTATGAGATTGAGTGCATTTATGGGGATTTATGACATCAACGGCAGCACTGGACAGACGTGACGGCGGTGCTGGCCAAAAATGATGACAGTGACAACGACACTAGCTAGGGGTTTTGGCAGAATGAAAGGGGGTCGGGCCATCTGGTTTTGATTGAAATGGATAATGCCTACGTTGTTGAAGGGTATGTCCCAACCAATGGCAGGCGAAAAGTAGAGCCCGCCACACCTAACAACATTAGCAGTGGCATGTGTAGCGTAGTACCCGCCAATAAAAGGCTTTTCTAGTGGCGGGTGTTTTGTGGTGCCATCCGCTGCTACTTTTTGGCACATTTTTTGTAATTGTCAGGTTTTATTGGTTTAGGGGTAGAGTTTTGTTCACATTTCTGTGTGGCGTTGAAGTTATTTCATAAGTCGAGTCAAGTGAAACTTTACCCACTTTTGGGTTGATTTACTATTTTTAAAGCATTAAATGAATTCTTACCTATTAAGATGAGCTAAATGATTTGTTATTAAATAAAAGATGTAAAAAAACATTGAAAATGATATGGTGTCATTATATGACCCATGTAGGGTGTGGTAAAATTTTGAGAGAGTTACGGGAAAATGTTGATGCACTTCGCATAGAAACTAAAGAGTCTCTGGGGAAGTATCAGGGTTTCGAAAGAAAATTGTCGGGGTTTTGAACTGAAACTTATTTTGTCATCATTTCCCTTTTGTAACTTTTTCCTATGTTGAATATACACGATTGCAAGTTTCATTGTCAAATCTGGGACCATTCTAGGTTAATATGGTGTATTTAGGTCATTTAATGGACATAAATCACAATTGAACTTCATGTACATTAAAAAGGCCCAAATATTTGTGAAAATACCAGTTAAGATCATAAGAAAAATAAAAACACTACTTTATAAAAAAAATACAGGGAACTAAACAAAATATCTACATGTTTCAGCAGTGGCGGGCAAGGGTAGGCGCCCGCCACCTCCGACCACAACTAAAGGGGGCCAAATCGTTGGCTATTGGCAATGTCGGGCAAATAACTGGGACATCTGTTGCTGATCTAACTATCAGTGGCGGGCAGTCGTATGACACCCATTAGTGGCATTGTTTGCCCACGGCTAACCTAGCCCCAGAAAGTTAGTGGTGGGTTAGAATGTGTACCCGTAACTGGTAACAAAATACCACCACCCGACATCTTTCAATAATGCTACACGCACGAATAGCTTACATGGTTTTACTAAGAGGCTTAATTTTTCACCTTATGATTGGTTAATAGGTGAGGGATCCAGCCCACCCCATGAAATTTGAAGGTGCAAGTTTGTGATTGGTTATTAGATGAAAATAGCCTATAAAATTCCGTATTTGTTCGTGCGTCTAGAATTTTTGGACATCTTCTCTAACCTGCCAATGTCATTTGGCCAAAATAGCAGTGGCGGGCCCTCGGCCTGGCTGCAAGTAATGTGAGTCCATCAATAAACATTTTTCTAGTCGTGGATGCCCATGACACGACGCTCAACTAGTTGCCGCCATTCCACACCGTGGTGAACCTACCTTCAATGTCCACCATGATTCAAGGATGTTGTCCTGGCGTCCTCCTAGTGAATGATCTTGCCAAGAACAGTCTTGCTATACTTGTTCGGCCTCGACATCCTCCACGGGAAACACACATGATCTAGCCAACGACGAAGGGACGCAAATGTCATTTCGCCCGATGCCAATAGGGAGTCGCTGGTGCTATCCTGCCTCATCAACACAGAGTCCGCTGCCCGCACACCGATCATCGGAAGTAAAGTCGCTAAGACTACCCATAGTGGGAGTAATTTAGACTAGTAACATGCACATATTAGTAGTTTATGTTGTTACCTCTATAATGAGGAGTAACATATGTATGGTGTCATGCAACACTTCGTTTATTACGTTGTGGACTTATCATGTCTTGGTATGTGAGATGTTACTCATAGTGTGAGTAACATACTATGTTACCACATGCCTTGTTTTCCTTATTAATTACTTGTCATACTATGTTACCACATATATGTGTGACGTTACCACTTACTCCCTCTGTTTTTTAGTCTGCATATAAAATTTGGTCAAAATCAAACTTTGTAAAGTTTGACCAACTTTGTTGGACAAAATATCAACATCTACAATACTAAAGTTATATGGTATGACAGTTAATTTTATGATGCATCTATCAATTTTGATTTCATATTATGAATCTTGATTTTTTTTCTATAAACTTTGTCAAAATTGACTAAGTTTAACTTTGACCAAATTTTATATGCAGACTAATAAGAAACGGAGGAAATATGTTACTCCCACTATGGATAGTCTATAGCCATGAACATCGATAATTTGATTGTCAGGCCAAGCTATTATTTGGAATTTATAAAACTACGGTAATTAATGGGCATAGCCGTCCCTGCATTTACTGAACAAAGCCACCACCACATTTACTGAAGAAAGCCGCCTGGTGAGAAGGCCTTGTTTTTACGATAATTCATCTTGGAGCCCGGGCTCAGTTGCTCCCGGTCAGAAAAAAAATCAAAAAAATACTAGAAAAATTCAAAAAAAATCCATTTTTTTGTGTGGTAGATAATTTGATGCGTGAGGCCCGCTCCAAATTTCAATTCATTTGGATATCTGAGTAGGTCTCGGCAAAAAAGACAAATCGGGTCAAAACAGCTCATGAACAGTAAACTTTTTTACAGACCCCGATTTTGTCTTTTTTGCACAGACTTGCTCAAATGTCCAAACGAGTTGAATTTTTCAGCGAACCTCACGCATCTAATTATCTATCACACACAAAAAATTTGGAATTTTTTGAATTTTTTTGTATTTGTTTTGATTTTTTCCGTGAGCAGGGGTGCAGCTGAGCCCGGGTGCAGATTCACCGCACTCTTGTTTTTAAGCCATCACCACATTTACTGAAGAAAGCCGCCTGGTGAGAGGGCCTTGTTTTTTTTTAAAAAGTGTAAGGCTAGTCATAGTGGGAGTAACTTAGCAAGTAACATAGCGCACTTCGAGAAATTTTTGCTTATGTGGCATGTAGTTAATGAGAAGTGGTAACATAATATGTTACTATAATATATCGTTTTTCAAGACAAGATGAGTCTACAAGCTAATTAATGAAGTCCTCTATGACACTACTACTATGTTACTTTGCACTATGAAGGTAATAATTTAGACTAGTGTCATACTCCCTCCGTCCATGAATAAGTGTACTTCTAGATTTTGTCTTAAGTCAAAGTTTTAAATTTATAGGGAAAAGTAGCAGCATTTATGACGCTAAATTAGTATCACTAGATTCGTTTTGAATTGTAATTTCATAATATATCAATTTTATGTCATATATGTTACTACTTTTTTTGTATATATTTGGTCAAAATTTTAAAATTTTGACTTAGAACAAAAGCTAGAGGTACACTTATTCGCGGACGGAGAAAGTATGCATGACACTAGTATAAGTTACTCTCCACTATGACCAGCCTAAGGCTGCTCATGAGAGGAGTATTAAACAGGTCCCCTCCATCAAAACGCATGGACCAAGGCAAGAATCTGACTCTAATGAGACACGATTTCCTAGCAATGCACGCAGGTAGTTATTGCATGAAACACTTTGATTTCCACCCCTAATTTCACTCGCATGCGTGCAGGGAGATGTACGTAGTCCTGAGAAATTAGGCCCTTCTCAGTGCTCCACTTTGTACAGGTGTTAAGTTTGTCATGTAGGCAAAAAATCTGATATGACAATGTCATAAAGAGAAGAGACGTGAGTTTGATGATTCCAGAAAGAACCAACGGCAAGCACGTGAACCTAGGCAAAAACAATTAAATGACATAAATCCATCAATGCATGAAATACTTTAGAGGTTGTTTGGATATATTTTAGTTCCATGACTAAAAATAGTGGGACTAAAACTTGCTAGCCTTATCCATGTTTGGATCCAAATACTAGAAAGACTAAATTCAAGTTAATGAGCATTTATTATCCTCCAAACCCTCCAATCCAGAACTTGCCTGTGTTAAAGAAGAGGAGTTAAATGAGCAGAGAGAGGACTAATCCACATTTTAGTAGGGGTACCCCTGACTAAATTTTTTTAGTCTTAAGACTAGTTTTAGCCCCTCTTTAGTAAGGGGTGCTTGGAACTTTAGCCTCTTAAAGAGACTATTTTTAGTCAGACTAAAATAAGTCCCTTGAATCCAAGCACCATCTAAATTATTAAAGCATTAAATAAGAGGAACTTAGCACCAACAAATGAAGCACTTATGCATTATGAACATTACTAGTTGCTAAACTTTTTACTAGCACCTTATCTAAGCATCTATGCATTGAAAATGGCCTTAGCACTTTCTCATTCCTGTGGACAACATCATCCAATCAACGAGCTGTCTACCCATGAATTGGTCCACATCTGTTTACTAAAGGATGGAGATTAAGGCTGCTCCCAATGGACCTGTGCTTAGATGGGATGCTAAGCATATTAAATAGCTTAGCAACTAGACTCCCCAATGCATAGGTGCTTAGCTTCTTGTAGCTAGCTCCCTTCATTTAATGATTTAGCTACTAAACTCTCTCATGCATTGTTGAGTTTGCTTCATTTAGATATTTTGCCTAGTTTCGCACGCTTGGCATTGGTTCTTCCTAGGCTCATCAAACCCATCTCTCTTTTCTCTTAATTACCTTGCCACATCAGATTTTTCGTCTACATGGCATGCTTAGCACCCGTACAAGATGGAGCATTGGGAGGGGCCTAAAAGAGAAATTAATTGTGTGTTGGGAGACGTACAAGCATGGGGTGTCTGATCGAGGCAGAGGTAATACTGACCTACACTGACTGCCCGACCTGTAAAGCAGGACCGAGGTAATACACCTCTTATTTTTTTTCAAACAAGGCCTTCTCACTAGGCGGCTTTCTTCAGTAAATGTAGTGACGGCTATGCCCATTATTTATCGTACTTTTATAACTTTCGAAAAATACCTTGGTCTGGCAATCAAATATCGATGTTCATAGCCAACATGGTTTATGAAGATTCCTTTCGTATTTTATGACTTTAATTAATCTATTGAGAACAGCGACGGCTACGCCCATTTGTATGGTTTAATCACAGGATGCATGTGCCATGGGTTCTAATAAATTCTGACTTCCTTCCATATGTTACTCACCCATTGGCTGTTGATATGTGGAAGGTTGAACAGGTCTAAGGCTAGCCACAGTGGGGGTAACTTACGTAGTAGTAACTTAACGCATCTTAAGACAATTTTGCTTATGTGGCAAATATTTAATAAGGAAAGAGGTGCTTGTGGTACTACACAGCGCTTCCTAAGGCAAAATGAGTGTATGAGCTAATAAATGACACTAGTATTACTATGTTACTTTGCACTATAAAGATAGTAACTTAGACTTGTGTCATATGCATGGCACTAGTATAAGTTACTTCCCACTATGACCAGTCTAAAAGTGTACTTATAGTAAGTCAAAGCGGAGTTTCTAAACTTTCTGGCTGGTGTTTGCCCAACCGTGATCTAAGCATACAAATCTGTGTATGTTTCTTAATAGTTGCAATAGTCCTATTATGTGTCAAATTTGATGGTGGTGGGAGGCAGATCTACCAATGCGTAGATGCACCATTTCTCTTCGTCAACATACGAACAGACGACACCACAACGGTTCCACACAAGTTCTACAAATCACAATAGTCTACAGTCGCACCAAGTTAAATTAATGTGTTTTTCCTCCAAAAAATATTACATCAATGTTTTTAATCAAGCCTCATATAAACTTCACAAAGCTCCACATTAATTACTCAAAAGATCTCGAGTACACACATAAGTCTTGAAACAGGCTTTCACCCAAGCCTAATCCATACAAAGTGGTGAGAAAATCTCCATACAAGGAGCTCAAAAGGGAAAAACGACATCCGAGATATAAGCGGAAACGCCCGAGCATAAAAGTTGTAGGCCCTGCACCTAACAAAAAGCGACCTAAAATACTAGACAGGGACAAAACATCGCCACTTTGGAAAACCATCAAACCCTGTTGCACCGAACACACCAAGCTATTGTTGGGGAACGTAGTAATTTCGAAAATTTTCCTACGCACATGCAAGATCATGGTGATACATAGCAACGAGAGGGGAGAGTGTGATCTACGTACCCTTGTAGATCGACAACGGAAGCGTTAGCACAACATGGTTGATGTAGTCATACGTCTTCACGGCCCGACCGATCAAGCACCGAAACTACGGCACCTCTGAGTTCTAGCACACGTTCAGCTCGATGACGATCCCCAGACTCCGATCCAGCAAAGTGTCGGGGAAGAGTTCCGTCAGCACGACGGCGTGGTGACGATCTTGATGTACTACCGTCGTAGGGCTTCGCCTAAGCACCGCTACAATATTATCGAGGACTATGGTGGAAGGGGGCACCGCACACGGCTAAGAATATGATCACGTGGATCAACTTGTGTGTCTAGGGGTGCTCCCTGCCTCCGTATATAAAGGATCAAAGGGGGGGGGTGCGGCCGGCTAGGAGAGGGCGCGCCAGGAGGAGTCCTACTCCTTCTGGGAGTAGGATTCCCCCCCTTTCCTAGTTGGAATAGGATTCGGGAGGGGGGAAAGAGGAGAGAGAGAAGGAAGGGGGGCGCCGGCCCCCTCTCCTTGTCCTATTCGGACTAGGGGGGGGGGGAGGGGCGCGCGGCCTAGCCCTGGCCACCTCTCATCTCTTCCACTAAAGCCCACTAAGGCCCATATACCTCCCGGGGGGTTCCGGTAACCTCCCGGTACTCCGGTAAAATCCCGATTTCATCCGGAACACTTCCGATATCCAAATATAGGCTTCCAATATACCAATCTTTATGTCTCGACCATTTCGAGACTCCTCGTCATGTCCGTGATCACATCGGGGACTCCAAACAAACTTCGGTATATCAAAATGCATAAACTCATAATATAACTATCATCAAAACCTTAAGCGTGCGGACCCTACGGGTTCAAGAACAATGTAGACATGACCGAGACACGTCTCCGGTCAATAATCAATAGCGGAACCTGGATGCTCATATTGGCTCCTACATATTCTACGAAGATCTTTTATCGGTCAGACCGCATAACAACATACGTTGTTCCCTTTGTCATCGGTATGTTACTTTCCCGAGATTCGATCGTCGGTATCTCAATACCTAGTTCAATCTCGTTACCGACAAGTCTCTTTACTCGTTCCGTAATACATAATCTCACAACTAACTCATTAGTTGCAATGCTTGCAAGGCTTATGTGATGTGCATTACCGAGAGGGCCCAGAGATACCTCTCCGACAATCGGAGTGACAAATCCTAATCTCGAAATACGCCAACCCAACATGTACCTTTGGAGACACATGTAGAGCACCTTTATAATCACCCAGTTACGTTGTGACGTTTGGTAGCACACAAAGTGTTCCTCCGGCAAACGGGAGTTGCATAATCTCATAGTCATAGGAACATGTATAAGTCATGAAGAAAGCAATAGCAACATACTAAACGATCGGGTGCTAAGCTAATGGAATGGGTCATGTCAATTAGATCATTCACCTAATGACGTGATCCTGTTAATCAAATAACAACTCTTTGTCCATGGTTAGGAAACATAACCATCTTTGATTAATGAGCTAGTCTAGTAGAGGCATACTAGTGACACTCTGTTTGTCTATGTATTCACACATGTATTATGTTTCCGGTTAATACAATTCTAGCATGAGTAATAAACATTTATCATGATATAAGGAAATAAATAATAACTTTATTATTGCCTCTAGGGCATATTTCCTTCAGTCTCCCACTTGCACTAGAGTCAATAATCTAGATTACACAGTAATGATTCTAACACCCATGGAGCCTTGGTGTTGATCATGTTTTGCTCATGGAAGAGGCTTAGTCAACGGGTCTGCTACATTCAGATCCGTATGTATCTTGCAAATCTCTATGTCTCCCACCTGGACTAGATCCCGGATGGAATTGAAGCATCTCTTGATGTGCTTGGTTCTCTTGTGAAATCTAGATTCCTTTGCCAAGGCAATTGCACCAGTATTGTCACAAAAGATTTTCATTGTACCCGATGCACTAGGTATGACACCTAGATCGGATATGAACTCCTTCATCCAGACTCCTTCATTCGCTGCTTCCGAAGCAGCTATGTATTCCGCTTCACACGTAGATCCCGCCACGACGCTTTGTTTAGAACTGCACCAACTGACAGCTCCACCATTTAATGTAAATACGTATCCGGTTTGTGATTTAGAATCGTCCGGATTAGTGTCAAAGCTCGCATCGACGTAACCAGTTACAATTAGCTCTTTGTCACCTCCATAAACGAGAAACATATCCTTAGTCCTTTTCTGGTATTTCAGGATGTTCTTGACCGCTGTCTAGTGATCCACTCCTGGATTACTTTGGTACCTCCCTGCTAGACTTATAGCAAGGCACACATCAGGTCTGGTACACAGCATTGCATACATGATAGAGCCTATGGCTGAAGCATAGGGAACATCTTTCATTTTCTCTCTATCTTTTGCAGTGGTCGGGCATTGAGTCTGACTCAACTTCACACCTTGTAACACGGGCAAGAACCCTTTCTTTGCTTGATCCATTTTGAAGTTTTTCAAAACTTTGTCAAGGTATGTGCTTTGTGAAAGTCCAATTAAGCTTCTTGATCTATCTTTATAGATCTTTATGCCTAATATGTCAGCAGCTTCACCGAGGTCTTTCATTGAAAAACTCTTATTCAAGTATCCCTTTATGCTATCCAGAAATTCTATATCATTTCCAATTAGTAATATGTCATCCACATATAATATCAGAAATGCTACAGAGCTCCCACTCACTTTCTTGTAAATACAGGCTTCTCCAAAAGTCTGTATAAAACCAAATGCTTTGATCACACTATCAAAGCGTTTATTCCAACTCCGAGAGGCTTGCACCAGTCCATAAATGGATCGTTGGAGCTTGCACACTTTGTTAGCTCCCTTTGGATCGATAAAACCTTCTGGTTGCATCATATACAACTCTTCTTTCAGAAATCCATTCAGGAATGCAGTTTTGACATCCATCTGCCAAATTTCATAATCATAAAATGTGGCAATTGCTAACATGATTTGGAAAGACTTAAGCATCGCTACGGGTGAGAAGGTCTCATCGTAGTCAATCCCTTGAACTTGCCGAAAACCTTTTGCGACAAGTCGAGCTTTGTAGACAGTAATATTACCGTCAGCGCCAATCTTCTTCTTGAAGATCCATTTATTCTCAATTGCTTGCCGATCATTGGACAAGTCAACCAAAGTCCATACTTTGTTCTCATACATGGATCGCATCTCAGATTTCATGGCTTCAAGCCATATTGCAGAATCTGGGCTCACCATCGCTTCTTCATAGTTCGTAGGTTCATCATGATCTAGTAGCATGACTTCCAGAACAGGATTACAGTACCACTCTGGCGCGGATCTCACTCTGGTTGATCTACGAGGTTCAGTAGTATCTTGTTCTGAAGTTTCATGATCATTATCATTAGCTTCCTCACTAATTGGTGTAGGTGTCACAGAAACAGGTTTCTGTGATGTACTACTTTCCAATAAGGGAGTAGGTACAGTTACCTCGTCAAGTTCTATTTTCCTCCCACTCACTTCTTTGGAGAAAAACTCCTTCTCCAGAAAGTTTCCGAATTTAGCAACAAAAGTCTTGCCTTCGGATCTATGATAGAAGGTGTATCCAATAGTTTCCTTTGGATATCCTATGAGGACACATTTCTCCGATTTGGGTTCGAGCTTATCAGGTTGAAGCTTTTTCACATAAGCATCACAGCCCCAAACTTTCAGAAACGACAACTTTGGTTTCTTGCCAAACCATAGTTCATAAGGCGTCGTCTCAACGGATTTTGATGGTGCCCTATTTAACGTGAATGCGGCCGTCTCTAGAGCGTGTCCCCAAAATGATAGCGGTAAATCAGTAAGAGACATCATAGATCGTACCATATCTAGTAAAGTATGATTACGACGTTCGGACACACCATTACGCTGTGGTGTTCCGGGTGGCGTGAGTTGCGAAACTATTCTACATTGTTTCAAATGTACACCAAACTCGTAACTCAAATATTCTCCTCCACGATCAGATCGTAGGAATTTTATTTTCTTGTTACAATGATTTTCAACTTCACTCTGAAATTCTTTGAACTTTTCAAACGTTTCAGACTTGTGTTTCATTAAGTAGATATACCCATATCTGCTTAAGTCATCTGTGAAGGTGAGAAAATAACGATATCCGCCACGAGCCTCAACATTCATCGGACCACATACATCTGTATGTATGATTTCTAACAAATCTGTTGCTCTCTCCATAGTACCGGAGAACGGTGTTTTTGTCATCTTACCCATAAGGCACGGTTCGCAAGTACCAAGTGATTGATAATCAAGTGGTTCCAAAAGCCCATCAGTATGGAGTTTCTTCATGCGCTTTATACCGATATGACCTAAACGGCAGTGCCACAAATAAGTTGCACTATCATTATCAACTCTGCATCTTTTGGTTTCAACACTATGAATATGTGTGTCACTACTATCGAGATTTAATAAGAATAGACCACTCTTTAAGGGTGCATGACCATAAAAGATATTACTCATGTAAATAGAACCACCATTATTCTCTGATTTAAATGAATAACCGTCTCGCATCAAACAAGATCCAGATATAATGTTCATTCTTAACGCTGGCACCAAATAACAATTATTTAGGTCTAATATTAATCCCGAAGGTAGATGTAGAGGTAGCGTGCCGACTGCGATCACATCGACTTTGGAACCATTTCCCACGCGCATCGTCACCTCGTCCTTAGCCAATCTTCGCTTAATCCGTAGTCCCTGTTTCGAGTTGCAAATATTAGCAATAGAACCAGTATCAAATACCCAGGTGCTACTGCGAGCATTAGTAAGGTACACATCAATAACATGTATATCACATATACCTTTGTTCACCTTGCCATCCTTCTTATCCGCCAAATACTTGAGGCAGTTCTGCTTCCAGTGACCAGTCTGCTTGCAGTAGAAGCACTCAGTTTCAGGCTTAGGTCTAGGTTTGGGTTTCTTCTCTTGAGCAACAACTTGCTTGCTGTTCTTTTTGAAGTTCCCCTTCTTCTTCCCTTTGCCCTTTTTCTTGAAACTAGTGGTCTTGTTGACCATCAACACTTGATGCTCCTTCTTGATTTCTACCTCCGCAACTTTCAACATTGCGAAGAGCTCGGGAATAGTCTTATTCACCCCTTGCATATTATAGTTCATCACAAAGCTCTTGTAGCTTGGTGGCAGTGATTGGAGAATTCTGTCAATGACGCAATCATCTGGAAGATTAACTCCCAATTGAATCAAGTGATTATTATACCCAGACATTTTGAGTATATGCTCACTGACATAACTGTTCTCCTCCATCTTGCAGCTATAGAACTTATTGGAGACTTCATATCTCTCAATCCGGGCATTTGCTTGAAATATTAACTTCAACTCCTGGAACATCTCATATGCTCCATGACGTTCAAAACGTCGCTGAAGTCCCGATTCTAAGCCGTAAAGCATGGCACACTGAACTATCGAGTAGTCATCAGCTTTGCTCTGTCAGACGTTCATAACATCTGGTGTTGCTCCAGCAGCAGGCCTGGCACCCAGCGGTGCTTCCAGGACGTAATTCTTCTGTGCAGCAATGAGGATAATCCTCAAGTTACGGACCCAGTCCGTGTAATTACTACCATCATCTTTCAACTTTGCTTTCTCAAGGAACGCATTAAAATTCAACGAAACAACAGCACGGGCCATCTATCTACAATCAAACATAAATAAGCAAGATACTATCAGGTACTAAGTTCATGATAAATTTAGATTCAATTAATCATATTATTTAAGAACTCCCACTTAGATAGACATCCCTCTAATCCTCTAAGTGATTACGTGATCCAAATCAACCAAACCATGTCCGATCATCACGTGAGATGGAGTAGTTTCATTGGTGAACATCAATATGTTGATCATATCTACTATATGATTCACGCTCGACCTTTCGGTCTCCGTGTTCCGAGGCCATATCTGTATATGCTTGGCTCGTCAAGTATAACCTGAGTATTCCACATGTGCAACTATTTTGCACCCGTTGTATTTGAACGTAGAGCATATCACACCCGATCATCACGTGGTGTCTCAGCACGAAGAACTTTCGCAACGGTGCATACTCAGGGAGAACACTTCTTGATAATTAGTGAGAGATCATCTTATAATGCTACCGTCAATCAAAGCAAGATAAGATGCATAAAAGATAAACATCACATGCAATCAATATAAGTGATATGATATGGCCATCATCATCTTGTGCTTGTGATCTCCATCTTCGAAGCACCGTCGTGATCACCATCGTCACCGGCGCGACACCTTGATCTCCATCGTAGCATCGTTGTCGTCTCGCCAATCTTATGCTTCCACGACTATCGCTACCGCTTAGTGATAAAGTAAAGCATTACAGCGCGATTGCATTGCATACAATAAAGCGACAACCATATGGCTCCTGCCAGTTGCCGATAACTCGGTTACAAAACATGATCATCTCATACAATAAAATTTAGCATCATGTCTTGACCATATCACATCACAACATGCCCTGCAAAAACAAGTTAGACGTCCTCTACTTTGTTGTTGCAAGTTTTACGTGGCTGCTACGGCTTAAGGAAGAACCAATCTTACCTACGCATCAAAACCACAACGATAGTTTGTCAAGTTGGTGCTGTTTTAACCTTCGCAAGGACCGGGCGTAGCCACACTCGGTTCAACTAAAGTTGGAGAAACTGTCACCCGCTAGCCACCTTTGTGCAAAGCACGTCGGGAGAACCGGTCTCGCGTAAGCATATGCGTAATGTCGGTCCGGGCTGCTTCGTCCAACAATACCGCCGAACGAAAGTATCACATGCTGGTAAGCAGTATGACTTATATCGCCCACAACTCACTTGTGTTATACTCGTGCATATAACATCAGCATATAAAACCTAGGCTCGGATGCCACTGTTGGGGAACGTAGTAATTTTGAAAATTTTCCTACGCACACGAAAGATCATGGTGATACATAGCAACGAGAGGGGAGAGTGTGATCTACGTACCCTTCTAGATCGACAACGGAAGCGCTAGCACAACGTGGTTGATGTAGTCGTACGTCTTCACGGCCCAACCGATCAAGCACCGAAACTACGACACCTCCGAGTTCTAGCACACGTTCAGCTCGATGACGATCCCCGGACTCCGATCCAGCAAAGTGTCGGGGAAGAGTTCCGTCAGCACGACGGCGTGGTGACGATCTTGATGTACTACCGTCGTAGGGCTTCGCCTAAGCACCGCTACAATATTATCGAGGACTATGGTGGAAGGGGGCACCGCACACGGCTAAGAATATGATCTCGTGGATCAACTTGTGTGTCTAGGGGTGCTCCCTGCCTCCGTATATAAAGGATCAAAGGGGAGGGTGTGGCCGGCTAGGAGAGGGCGCGCCAGGAGGAGTTCTAATCCCTCCGGGAGTAGGATTCCCCCCCTTTCCTAGTTGGAATAGGATTCGGGAGGGGGGAAAGAGGAGAGAGAGAAGGAAGGGGGGCGCCGGCCCGCTCTCCTTGTCTTATTCGGACTAGGGGGGAGGGGCGCGCGGCCCAGCCCTGGCCACCTCTCCTCTCTTCCACTAAAGCCCACTAAGGCCCATATACCTCCCGGGGGGTTCCGGTAACCTCCCGGTACTCCGGTAAAATCCCGATTTCACCCGGAACACTTCTGGTATCCAAATATAGGCTTCCAATATATCAATCTTTATGTCTCAACCATTTCGAGACTCCTCGTCATGTCCGTGATCACATCCGGGACTCCGAACAAACTTTGGTACATTAAAATGCATAAACTCATAATATAACTATCATCAAAACCTTAAGCGTGCGGACCCTACGGGTTCGAGAACAATGTAGACATGACCAAGACACGTCTCCGGTCAATAACCAATAGCGGAACCTGCATGCTCATATTGGCTTCTACATATTTTACGAAGATCTTTTATCGGTCAGACCGCATAACAACATACGTTGTTCCCTTTGTCATCGGTATGTTACTTTCCCGAGATTCGATCGTCGGTATCTCAATACCTAGTTCAATCTCGTTACCGGCAAGTCTCTTTACTCATTCCGTAATACATCATCTCACAACTAACTCATTAGTTGCAATGCTTGCAAGGCTTATGTGATGTGCATTACTGAGAGGGCCCAGAGATACCTCTCAGATAATCAGAGTGACAAATCCTAATCTTGAAATACGCCAACCCAACATGTACCTTTGGAGACACCTGTAGAGCACCTTTATAATCACCCAGTTATGTTGTGACGTTTGGTAGCACACAAAGTGTTCCTTCGGCAAACGGAAGTTGCATAATCTCATAGTCATAGGAACATGTATAAGTCATGAAGAAAGCAATAGCAACATACTAAACGATCGGGTGCTAAGCTAATGGAATGGGTCATGTCAATCAGATCATTCACCTAATGATGTGATCCCGTTAATCAAATAACAACTCTTTGTCCATGGTTAGGAAACATAACCATCTTTGATTAACGAGATAGTCTAGTAGAGGCATACTAGTGACACTCTGTTTGTCTATGTATTCACACATGTATTATGTTTCCGGTTAATACAATTCTAGCATGAATAATAAACATTTATCATGATATAAGGAAATAAATAATAACTTTATTATTGCCTCTAGGGCATATTTCCTTCAGCTATCACCAGAGAGGGTCGCTTGCCTTCTTGCTCCCGCTGTGGGGCACCGACCCTACCAGCGCATATCGAGGACCGATAATGGTGACAACAAGGACACATGTATGGTAGGAGACCAACTAATCCACAACACACCAGTCAAAGAAGCTTCACGCAAGGGTCAAAGCAAATCTAAAGTTGGCACACTGCAACCAGTAGGTACCCGAGCTCCCCAGTGACACCCCGAAGGGGGTAACGATGCAACATGCACCTACCATCAAGCCTGAAACACTCACGCGAATAGGGGAGACACACTCATGCCCCTAGAGGGAAGAGACAACCGCATGCATCACCATCGCCAGCGTGGAGCTTTCGCTCATAGCCTCATTTGCACACCCGAGCTACCAAACCGAGCCAACCCGAGGGAAGGGTCGCCGTGCTAGCACGGGTCCCCTAAATCTTGACCATGGAGCCGTCATTGTCGAAGCCATAATGACAACAGGATCTCCCAGCGCCCCTCACCTCCTTACCCTCATAGCCATGGAGAATATTGTCGTGTTGCTCGCCGCAAAGCCAACCGCACAGCCACAATAACCGCGGTCGTCAGCCCGGCATACAAGAGCTCCCAACCCCGCACCACCGCTCGTGCCACCACCTGCTGCCCGCTGCCATGGCCATCGACTACCACGACGGGACGGAAAGGTGCCTCCTTTCACACCCAAGGGGACTCCCCACCTAGATCTGGGCAATAGAGGAATCCACCAGCGGTATACCACTGTCCAAGAACAGGATCGAGGAACTACAACCCATCTGGCCGAGCCCACCCAATCCCGAGTCAAGCGACCCCCATCAAGCCCCTCCTGGGCGAGACAAGCTCCAAGCAACGACCACACGCTGATGAGAGGCCACCGACCCACCTGGCCATGGCCACGGCGAAAAACGAGAATGTGGACAGGGAGATCATGAGACATGGGAGAAAGGTCCCGCCACCTGCCCCACACGCGGCTTCTCTTAAGCAGCACCGTTCGGCAGCGGCGAGGGGGTGGTGGGGAGGAGGGCTGTGGCGCGGTGGTGATGAGGGCGACACACCTGTATCACCCTATCAAGCGAACAGGGGGGGCTTCTCTGTCAGGTCTCGACAAATACTAGTGTTCATCGAGTGCCATAAGTCTCGACAAATACTAGTGTTCATCTGGTGCCACAAGTCTCATATAATAGTTACACAAAATTATAAATAGGATCCAATTGTTTTCGAAGAAAATATACTTATCATAATATAATATAAAACGTATAATATCTCATGTACCCACAACATTTTCACAAAGGTTGCATAAAATTGTCACCAAGTTCCAATGGATCAACATTTTCAATATTGCTATTGTTTTGAAGATCTTGTCACCTGGAACACAAATGTTAGACATATCGTAGATTCAAATGATTCCAAGAAAATATAAATGAACAAGGAGAGAGAAGAACCTCTAGACCAGGTACTCCTCCCACGCATATATAGACTACTCACAATGGGGAGTAACTTTGATTAGTAACATGCATATGTTACTAGTCTATGTTACCACCTCCATAGTGGGGATCAACACATGTGTGGTGTCACGCAATACTTGATTTATTAGCTTCTAGACTCATCTTGTCTTGGCATGTGTGATGTTACTCATAGTATGAGTAACTAGTTATGTTACTCAATTCAACTCTCTCCTCACTAAATCATTGTCATAAAGCAAATTTGCTGAGTTGAACCTTATGTTAGTGTTGAAGTTATTCTCACCGTGAATAATACTCTTTTTTTCTCGTTGCTCCGGATCCGACTTGATTTATAAACGTTGAACCCTGAGAGTTGATACGTACACGACTCCATGTTACTAATATTTTTGTCCTTTTTGCCAACAAAAGGACAAGAGGACAAGTCGGCCTGGGTATCTCTATATATACCAGCATGGGCAGCACCTCCACACAGTACAGTACTTCCAAGTACACCTCTCACTTTGTTCTCCGAATCATTCGTATATCCAAACAACTCGATGGCAGCAGCTCACACGGACTGTTCCGGCATACAAGTGGGGAGATACCCAGGCCGGAACAGCAGCTGCTGCCATCGTAAAACCAAGAGTTGTGGTGTGCAGCAGCTCACTTCATGGTTTTACGATATTCGACACCACTTGTATGCCGGAACAGCAGCTCACTTCAAATGGTGTGCAGACGATGGCAACTTTTCACCCGATTTTGTGGGGAGATTACTTCCTTACACACCAGCCACAATCTTCAGGGAAGGTATTACTGTACATACTCGTAGTACTACATATAAAGTAGATGTTACAATCATTTGGAGATAACTATAGGGTATTGGAAATATTTTTTGCATGACACCGGCTTATTTAGGTAAATACATAGATGACTTCAATTTGCCGAACCAATGCAACAGCAAACATGCATGCATGCACACGTCGACCCAATTTTAAAGAAAAATTATTATATCTATTAAGTAAACTCATGATTTAGCTTTTCTCGTGAAAACATGACAATCACACTATGCCACGTTGTACACACAAAATACATTATTTGTACTCCCTCCGTATGTGTTTATTAGACACATTCACATTTTGAGCCTAAGTTTGACCATACATTTGTGTAACATAATATGAATTATATGTAGCAAAACGTGTCACTGAAAACTTCCTTTGAATATGAATACGACAATATAATTTTGTTTGAAATATTACTTGTATTTTACTAATCAAATCTAGAGTCAAAATTTGGCCCAAAATACAAGGGTGCCTAATAAACCCGGACGGAGGGAGTACAATGCAACATTAAATTGTTTTTCTAAATGACAGTCTGCACTATCATGAGGATTTGTTATCACAAATAGCGTTCAACAAACAAATGCTAGAAAACACCCATGATTTGTTTCGATGCTATGCAATGTTTACTGTGTGATGGGTATAGGTTTTAATTAGTTGTAACATCTTTTTATGTGTGAAAGAATTATTTTTCTCGGTCGAAACTTTTACAACAATAGTCACCATATTAGGTATAAATTAGATTCTACCATTATTTGTATTAATTAAGAATGTTTTTCTTATATAATATTTCATAGTTATTTGAGAGCAACTATTATTTTTAAATTGGCCAAGTAGCATATCGTAAAACCAAGAGTTGCACACCATTTGAAGTTTATTTGTAAAACCATGCAACTGCCTCATTGCATATTTCTAGAACTAAAATTGCTATAATATATTGAATGTGTGGCTATCCAAATTTCATTACATAGATATTAAATGGTTAGAACATTGACTAAAAAATAAGAATCAACTAACTTAGAAATAAATTGTCTAGTTTGTTAAGATATTTTAAAGGTGTGTCATGTTCATCACAGTTCTTGAAATTGTAGCATTATGGCAAACACTATGATGCAAAGCATTAGTGGTCCACATGATTGATTAGTAATACCATTTATATTATTGCAGCAACCTCAAATGAAAGAAAGAATGGAAGTTTTATTGGAGCAAGTAAGAACAGTAATAAAAGAGTCAAATGGAATACAAAAAGTAACATGGCTTATACTCTTGCTTGAACGACTTGGCTTGGACTACCACTATGAGAATGAGATCGGGGAACTACTGGATGGCGTTTTGAACTCTGATTATGATGATAATAATCTACAGTTGGTTTCACTTCGATTTTATCTTTTGCGGAAAAATAGATATGACGCCTCATCTGGTAAGGCCTCATAAACTTACGCAACCAAGATATATAGCAATCAAACATTAATTTTTTGGAAATTATTAATGTCCATTTTCAATAATCATTGCAGATGTATTCAATAAATTTCAAGACAAACAAGGAGATTTCTTTCAATCGGATACAAATAGTTTATTGAGCTTATATAGTGCAGCACATATGAGGATCAAGGGAGAGCAAGTACTTGACAAGGCAATCTATTTCACTAAAAAAACACCTCCTTGGTGCATTAGAACATTTGGAATCACCATTTGTAGAGGAAGTGTCTTCTGCCCTTCTTACACCTCCTTTTAGAAGGGTTAGGATATTAGAAGCAAGAAGCTACATACCTTGTTATGAAAAAGAGGCTACACGAAATGAAGCCATATTGGAGCTTGCGAAATTGAATTTTAATATTCTTCAACTTCATTTCTGTGAGGAGTTAAAAGAGGTCACCTTGTAAGTTTCTTTTATAATTCTCTTCTTGAAATTATTCTACAATGCATTCTTTTTCTTCTAGTCATAAGAATGCCAACTGACTTATGTTATGTTCATTCTAGGTGGTGGCAGAAACTGAGCGTCGGATCAAATTTGAGTTTCATAAGAGACAGAATAGTAGAAACTTATTTTTGGATAAATGGAACTAGCTGCAATCGCAAATATTCTTATTCTCGTATTATAGCAACAAAGATCACTGCTTTCATGACTATAATAGATGACATATTGGACACCTATGGTAGCACTGAAGAGAGCATGCAAATTGTAGAAGCAATTAATAGGTTAAATCCTCCTTCCCTTCACCAATTAGTTTTTTCTAATAATTACAATACATGTGTTTTATAATATTTTTAATATATGAACTAAATATATATTAGAATAAGCATGAAGATAAATAGCAATATCGAGTCATACAAACAGAAAAGAAATAGTGAAGTGTTGCATTATGAGTAGAATGTATTATGTCGGGTATGTCCTCATGACGCCCATGATTCTATTGGGATGACATATTAGCTATATTACTATATTTTTTGTACCTTGTGTCTTAATACAATTTTTCTTTAGAAAAAGTGAAATAGTTATATTAAGTTGTCTACGTAATAAACATTGTACCTTACACACTAGTTACACTATAACTCCATAAATAAATAAATATTTTAGAACCATAAGTAATTCCATTTTGGCAACAAAATATAAAAAATGTAGTACCATTGGATTATGGTATTTCTAGTTCAAGAAACAATTTATTAATGCACATGTAAACATTAGAGTGAAAACTGGGACATCGTCATGGAGCGATATTTTTATAAGATATGAAGGAAAGTACTTTTGTTAATTATTCATTTAACTGTATTAATTTTTTGTAGAAACACAAATTCATTTCATTCTCGAAGTTTTTTAAATGCAGTATGAGTATTGATTTATTAATTAGTAGTAGTATGGTCTAACATAGTGAAATGCAGGTGGGATGAAGGTGCAATAGATGTGCTTCGAGAATACATGAAGGATATCTACTTATATTTGTTGGAAACATTTCATTCTTTTGAGGAGCATTTAGGACCTGAGAAGAGCTACCGCGTGGTTTATCTTAAAGAATCGGCAAGTATTATATTTTACCATAGAAAACTAGTTTGGCGTATTGAAATGTGCACTTAGTATATTTTAATATGCATTCTCTTACTAATATTTGGTCTCCGTGTGCTGCCAAGATGAAATACCATGATCTAGCTAAGACTAGAAGTGGTATATTTTATTAATGTTGTTAGGCTGATATAAAGTAAAAATGGTAACATACTTTAAGTAAATAAATTAAAACCATATAGATCTGTTTGCAAGTCTACAAGAGAAAATACTTAACTTTCGCTTCAAATAGTGGAACTAGAACATGTAGGACTATGATGACCCGGTGAGCCTTTTGTAATGCTTCGTGTTTCTTAGCGTTAGAGCCAGTTATAAATAGTCATCACGTAGAAATTGTCATTATTGCAACAATCCCATTTCGTAATTATGTGGCCCCGGGTGACGTTGCCCGAGATCCAAATTGCAGTTGCTACTCAAGCACTCATACATACATATCAAACTTAAGTCGATACCTATAGATAGTTGGATACAGGTTGCGATTCCAACCCTATGCATTTGGTACATAACCCAAACACTTCTACAAAATTAATGAGACGGTGTACTAAAATCTAAACCAAGTCCTGGGTGAACTGATATAATGACCAATCGATCCAGATGGAAATTCTAGATAATTCAAACTTTGAAATAAGTATTGTAGGAAAAAAATACTCCCTCCAATGCCCTTATGCAAGTCCACTTTGTTTTTCGTGTCAAACTTTGATTCATAATTTTGGTCAACGAAATATGGATATATGTCATACAAAACATACCATTAGAAAGTCTTTAAAATGTGCATTCACTGACATACTTTTTGTGGCATATAACTCATGTTTTATTGGTAAAATTAATGGTCAAAGTTAGATATAAAAATATGAAGTGGCCTTGTATAAGGGGATGCAGGGAGTACTAGGATAGTGGTTTCCACTGAACTCATTGACTCGTAGAATTTCAATCTTCTGTTCCATATACTAGTGGTTAATAACTGACACTCAGGAAGTTAATCTTGTGTAGCTACAGGTGATAACGGTTAAGCATTAGAACAATGTTAAGCTTTCTCACCTGCTATAAGATGTGTCACGCCCGATACAATTTGTTCTATAATAAATATAATACTTGAATCATTAGGAACCTTTGGAATATATAATTTTATCATCAACAAGTGTGGTCTCTTCTTCTCTTATTCACGTGGGTGACTGCCAATAACATTAATTTTATAGTTGTTAGAGTTGAAACACAATTATACATTTGAACAATATATTTATTAGTCCACCACACATTTTTGTTAGTAATCAATATCCATTTAGGGAGTTGGATGTACTTTCAATGAAACAATTTGGATGTAGGTCGTGTGATAAACCTAGCTAGTTCACATGTATGTAATTTTAACTTATTTTAAAATAGAGAAATGGGACAAGGTCTTCAATTTAGAAAGTTCAGATGTTATCACATACATTTTTTGAACAAGATATGACTTACCAAAATAGAACACACCTTTAAACATTTCATGAGAGTACAAAATTAACCCACCAATTGACTTCTTGGCACTGTAATTATCTTTCATTTTCCCATATGTTGTTTGAAAATTTCATAGTATCAATGAATTGAGCATAGCTCGGAAGATTAGATTCCTTGTGGTGAACCTATCAACCGGGGTTTAAGTCCTATACTTTGAAAGGGTGCTTCCATTTTACTAGATTTATTCCAAGCTTTTTGTTCATTGGGAGTCGACGTTCCCTACAAGTTGTCCGTGGTAACTTCATTGATCTCAAGATTTTTTGGCTTAGCCTCTCAGAGGAGCTCATAGGGCTAGGGTGTGCATGCTTGTGTACATTGTGTGTGTGGGCGAGCGGGCTCTACGTGTGTGTATCTGAGCTGTTTGTACTAGGTTTCCAAAAAATTATAGTATGACTTACAATAATTCACTAAAAATGGTATTGCTTTTCATGAAAGAGTTAGTGTTAATGTTGATATTTTTCATGAAAACCAAATTCCCTAGTAAAATTTTCTTGTGTCCATTCCCTGCAAATGTAACTGTTGAAGTTTTGGATGACAAGATAACTTTATATATACCAAACATGTAGATGGACAATGGATAATTTCAATTTCGTATCTTTGTTTCAAACAATTTTAATCATTTTGTAATTCTTAGCAATATTACAAACATTTTGGGTGATTAATTTTGAAACCTCAAGAAATTAGTTCAAGCATACAACGCTGAACTAAAATGGCGTGATGAAAAATATGTGCCAAAGAAAATAAGCGAACATCTTGAAGTTTCAACGATAAGTATTGGGACATCTGTGGTAGCATGTGCTTTTCTCGTTTGCATGGATAACATAAATGCGGAGACTTTCAATTGGCTTTCTAGCGAGGCGAAACTTCTCAAGTCTTTTGCTATATTTGTACGGCTCAGGAACGACATGGCATCAATAGAGGTACACATTATTAGAGATGTACTTGACTTCAAATGGATATTTTGCATGCATCTTGGGAAAGTGTTGCAGCGATTTGAACATAATTACTGTCATGTGTTTAAAGAAGTAGCTATACACAATGAATATTCAATCATATTTACTGTGACAATTTAAGGCACATATGTATCTTTTTGCATGCTTCCATGGTGATAACCACATATTGTTATGGTATTGCTAGAATATTTAAACTTTAATAGACATTTTTTAAATGGAAGCTATAACCATTTTCAATCTTGCTTAGCTATGCAAGCTTGAAGTGAAACTGGACTAAGCATGCCCGACCTAGGCATGACGATGAATACGATGGCATTCATCATAGAGAGTGGGGCCCATGAAACATGTGTGTCATGTGTAATATATACATTGGCTGCTATGTTTACAAGTTTCCTTGTCTTATGTATCTTGATCGATGGTAGCAAATAAATTCACTAAAGAAAGGTGAAACATAGCCCTTTGCATTATGAGATCTCAAGTGAGGAGCGGCAAAGTGGAACACAAATGTCTTTTTCTAATTTCTTGTAGAGGTCTTCTGAACATCCCTTTGATTAAACTAGCTATTGTACTAAAATATAATTGACACCTTCTACCATTATATGTGATTAAACTAGCTATTGTACTAAAACATAATTGACATTTTCTACCATTATATTTTGCAGCGTGAGCAACAAGGGATCCACTGTGCATCTACTATCCAATCTTACATGAAGGAGCATGAGACGACAAAAGATGACGCGTGTAAAGAGATAAAGGAACTTATTGAGAATTCATGGAAAGATATATTAAAACATTATTTGGAATTGATAGATCAACCAATGGTTGTGCCACAAATTATACTTGACCTTTCAAGAACCGTGGATAACATGTACAAGCATACCGACGCATACACTAATTTAGAGACCATCAAGGATACTATAAGAATGCTTTTTGTTGATCCAGTGGAATAGATGTACGAAGCATGCATCCACAGGGGATAGAAAAGTAGCAGTTATACACTGCTTTTGCAACAATAATGCCCAGTCATGTTAGAATGGTGATCAAGAGCACTCTACTTAGATTGCCACCATGTTAATGTATCTTTTTTCAGTTAAACAAACGTGTCGTGCTCACTTCCGGGAATGTATGAGTGACATTAAACTTCGTTTTTATGCATTGGCTTTTTGAAACATAAATGCTTTCTTTCATTCATTTGCTCTGTGTGTGGTCCTACCCTAGTCCATTGTGCAAGCATAGAGATTGTTTCTTCCTCCTAGTATAATAGAAAATAATCGTCAAAACTTATCCAATCAAGGGGTAAGTTACACTTCAAACCCAAAAAAGGTTGCTTGGTGTCGTAATTGTATTCATTATTTCATATTGCATTTTTGTAAGGAGCATGCTGTATGGTTAACGCCAACATTGTGATAATACAAGTCCTTGCATCTTTCTCCTCCCTCCTAATCCTCACTGGCTCCAGATAGATTTTCAATATCATAAGATGCATCACAATCGTCATCCCAATCATGAATTTTGTCATAAGTAATAGGCATATCATACTCAACATCAGTATTGGTTATAGACATTGTTTCATCATTAATAGCAACTAGTAATCAACCCGTGCAACTCCACATGGCTAGCAATTAATGAGACACATAAATAATCAATAAGAGCTTCATATTTTTATATTTTATATGTTTTTCATGGTTGAAAAACATGATATGAAGAATATTATTGGCTCAAATGATGCATCAAGGTGATACAGCCGTACATAATTCAAAATATAACTTTATTCCTCTTTTTTTATTGTAAAAGTAAAATATAAATCCCACAATTAGTTTTAAGCAGTTTTTTAGGATCAACAAGGAGGCTCGAAAGGAGCCCCCAATTATTAAATATAAGAAGGTATAAAGATTCCAACATCAGAAAGACCCCACAAGTTTGTGGCAAAACTAAATTACTATTAGTTTGTTAACCATTGTTGTACTAGTACCTCACAGGGCTACGCACACCCCAACCGCACACAGTTTCTAGAACTATTTACTCGAGTGGGTTGGCTATTTTGGGGGGGGGGGGGTCATCGTTGACCAAGTAGAAATCGTGTGCAACGGGCCATGCAAAAACCGCCAGGACCCCAATCCTAAGTCACACCAATCTAGCATGTAACACATCATATCACTTTGCGACCTCACGCACGGCATTCCCACTGCTGCAGCCTTACCTTGGCCGGGACCGTTTGTGCCTTTTGGATGACGTATATGATTGTTTTGCTAGCATCCATATGAAAGAGAACCCGGGCCAACATGACTAGTCGTAAATCCAAGGTGGCACAAACTTATAGGGACATGCATACATGACCCAACAATGCACGTGTCAGTTAGCAGTGACTGTAACCGAGCTGTAGCAAGCTATTAGGACTCCAGTAAACACCGCGTGACATTTCCCTGTAGGGACAGACACGGGAGCAAAGAAGGACACATGCCGGTCAGCCCATTTGTTCTGGAGCAGTAGCGAACTACCATGGCTCAGTGGAAGCACTAGGAGACATTTCTCCATAAGGAAGGCTACCAAAAATAAACAACTAGGTGTCGGATCCCACACATACCAAGCATTTCAATAACATACACACAGTATGCTCGATATGTGTAAGTACAACATGGTCACAACAAAACTCTACGACTCAAAGTATTTATTTGAAAGGCTCCGAAGAGTCATACATATCATGATATTACAAACAGGGGTAACATGACCCATCATACAAGCAACGAAAGCATAACATGTCTGAGTACAAACATCTACAAAAGAAAAGGTTATCTGCAAGGCCCTCCATAGGAACCAGACCTTTGTCTGGGATTCCCAAGCTAATCATCGAAGCCCACATGAAACTACTAGTGAGACTGAAGTCTCCTCTACAAAACATAAATAAAGAAATTGTTGAGTAAAAATGTACTCAACAAGACTTACATTAGAACTAACTACATATGCATCAGTGTAAACAAAGGGGTGCACTACTAGGGAAAAGCTTATAGACAGACGCTTACTAGTAGCGAGGGTTCATAACCCTCGCTACTGCTACTTACTAGTAGCGCGGGTTTTTAACCCTCGCTACTACTAAGTTGATACTAGTAGCGCGGGTTTTTAACCCTCGCTACTACTAAGCGGTCTCTACCGTGCCCTCCCGGGACATGCCATAGTAGTAGCGAGGGGTACAAACCCGCGCTACTACTAAGTTGATAGTAGTAGCGCGGTTTTACACCCCTCGCTACTACTAAGTACGAGGTAGGTGAAATCCCCGTATCCTCAGCCGAATCCCTCCTCTCTCCCTCACTTTCCCCCCTCTCACTTTCCTCGTCTCACCCTCATACTCCAGCGGTGGCCGCCGCTGGTACACTCTGCTTTCTTCACCCCCTCCCTCTCCGAGATCCCTTTGGTGGGCGGTCGCCAGAGCTCCTCGCCGCCGCCAAGATGCGGAAGCGCGACCACGGCATCCTCCTCCTCGCTGCCTTCACCGTCTTCTTCTTGCTCCAGGTCAGCCCTTCCCCCTCTTCGATTCGATCCGGAATGCTAGCTGACCCATCCCCTCCTCCTCCGGCAGCACGAGGGCGACTTCTCATTCCGGAAGACGTTGACCGCCTCCTGCCGCCACTCGTCGCCGACCTCAACGGCGACGGCCGCCGCGAGGTGTTGCTCCCCACGCACGATGCCAAGATGCAGGTCCTCCAGCTCCTGGCCCACGCCGGGCTGGCCTCCGCAGCCGCCCTCGACGGCTTCCACGAGGCACGCGTCATGGACGAGATCTCCCTGCTCCCGACCAACGTGCGCGCGTCATGGGGTTGAGATTTTTTTGGGTTTTCAAATTAATAGTAGTAGAGTGGGTCACAGACATGCGCTACTACTAACACACATACTAGTAGCACGGGATGCACCGCGCTACTACTACTAGTTAGCTGTAGCGCCGTAGTAGTAGCACAGGCACCTGCGCTACTACTAGCTTTTAACCCGCGCTACTACTAGGTTTAACTGTAGCAAGCCAACTTTCACTCGGTTGCTATCCTATACTGCGAGTACTTTCTTTGAGGTGGCACACACAAGTCCACATATTCACCAAATTAATACACCACTATGGATCCGCTCCCGTCTCCCTTCGAGAAGGCCATCCATAGCACTTATGCTTATCTTGCACATTTTAGAGTATCCATTTAACTTGTCTATAAATAATGTAAGTGTTCCAAGTAGTCCATATCCGCGGACGCGGCTATTCGAATAGATCACGTTAACCCTGCAGGGATGTACTTCTTCACACACGCTTGATAACCCACAAGTATAGGGGATCGTTTGTAGCCTTTTTCGATAAATAAGAGCGTCGAAACCAATGAGGAGCTAAAGGTAGAACAGATATTCCCTCAAGTTCTATCGACCATCGATACAACTCTACGCATACTTGACGTATGCTTTACCGGAAACAAGTATGAAACTATTTTGTAGTTGTGATGCTAGAACTACTTTGCAAGAATAAAACTAGAAGTACTTTGCAAGATAATAAAAGTTAGGTGTTTAGTAGAAGGGTTTTTGTCAACAAGAAAGTTACTTGTCCCTAGGCAACCGATAACAAGTACCGGTAATCATTCTTGTAATTTTATATGAGGTAGAGGCATGAGCTAACATACTTTCTCTACTTGGACCATATGCACTTATGATTGGAAATCTAGTAAGCATCCACAACTACTAAATATCATTAAGGTCATGCAACCCAACCATAGCATTAAGTATCAAGTCCTCTTTACTCCCATATGCCATAACCCACCTATCCGCGTTTGGGCTGCTGTCATCCCCCGCAACACTGACAATAAGAAAACCATGAACATATTGCAACACCCTACAATGGGGGTCCCTCACGTTTGCACGAGAACGGAGGGCACCGTAGGACAACACCATAAATAAAATATACAATCATACCAACCAAGATCACGATTAACCCACAGGACAAAATGGATCTACTCAAACATCATAGGATAACCATAGATCATTGGCAAATAATATATGGAGTTGAGCACCATGTTTAAGTAGAGATTACAGCGGGGAGAAGGGGTGTTACACCGCTGCATAGAGGGGGAGAAAGTTGGTGTTGACGGTAGAAATATTGTTGATGTAGATCGTCGTCCCGATCGTTGCCCCGGTGGCACTCCGGCACCACCCGAAGCGAGGGGGAGAGAGCCCCCCTCCTTCTTCTTCCTTGGCCTCCCCCCTAGATGGGAGGAGAGTTCCCCCTCTGGTCCTTGGTCTCCATGGTCGCGGAGGGGCAGGAGCCCCTTCGAGTTTGGATCTCCCTCTCTGTTCTCTTCTGTTTCGCGTTTCCAGATCTAGACGAAAAGCGTTTCTTATATTCCCGGAGATCCGTAACTCCGATTGCGATGAGATGTTAACAAAAATTTTCCGGATATAAGCTTCCATGCGCCCGAAGTAGAGCTCCAACCGACGTTCGAGGTGGGCACAACCCACCACCATGCGCCTGGCTCAGGGGTCGGATCCTGGTGGGTTGTGCCCACCACGGGACTCCATTTGCGGTGATTCCAACTCCCAAAAATCAAATATAGTCCAAAATAATTCTTCGTAAATTTTTATCGCGTTTGGACTTCGTTTGGCATGGATTTTCTGCAATACAAAAAACATGCAGAAAACAAGAATTGGCACTGGGAACTGGATCAATAGGCTAGTCCAGTAAATCATATAAAAAGTTGCCAAAAGTATGTAAAACTTGTGTAATATTGGCATGAAACAATCAAAAATTATAGATATGACGGAGACGTATCAACGCTGTCACCACTTACCGCCGTTTACACGACATGTACTCGACAACCTTCAAGCGGAAGCCCAGCGAGGGTGTCGGCCACGACCTGACTAATCGCACAAGTCTCTAGTCCAGTTTTATCGCCTATTTGAGTTCCATCCGCAAGTAAGTCCGGCTGAGGTTTCCACTATGGCCCCAAACGGTGTGTGCAGGGTTCCCAAGTCCACCAAATGGGTGCCACTTGGTACACCGGGGCATGGTGCCTAGTATGTCCCAAGCCCACATGTACCGGGTGCCACTTGGTAGACTACTAACACAACCTACAAACACCAGAAACTAGTTGCAACTCCTAGACAAAGATCGAGGCCACTAATAAGTCGAGAGAGTTTGGAGTGCCCGGAGCCCAATGTGCGGTAGTAACTGTCTTGGATCACAAACATGGAACTTAGTTCCTATGGACAGTCCCAATGAGACAACCCACCATGTACTTCTACATCGCGTGTCATCGCTACCTTTACCAAATCATGTTCATACACTTAGCTCACAACAGTAGGACATGTTCACCACATTCGAATTCATTCCAGATGAATCAGACCTGACATAACTCTAAGCATAGCAGGCATAACAAGAAAGCAGGAATGAGTAGGCACATCATGGCTCAAACAACTCCTACTCATGCTAGTGGGCTTGAACTATTTACCGTGGCAAAGACAGGTCATGCCGAGGAAAGGGTTCAACTACCGCAACATGTAACAGTTGAATTGTTGTTGTCCTAATGCAATAAAAGAGAGTAGTAGCGAGGGAGTGGGATTGTATCAGAATTCTCAAAGGGGGTTTGCTTGCTTGGCACTTCTGAAGATGATAAAGCTCTTCATCGGTGTCAACGATCACAACGTCGGAACAACACCGGCAAACAAGAGGGAACACAATCAATGCAATACAACAATATGATGCATGATCACGACATGGCAATATGCTGTTGATCGAGCTAATGGAACTAGCAACCAGATTAGATGAAGTTGGTTTGAATCAAAGATCCAAATTCAACTCCATATGTGATTATTCAAATGCTATTTATTTGATTTGTCCAATTTAGAAGCTATAAGTTGTTTCAACATGCATGAAAATACCATAAACAGATTCTTTGGATTTTTCTGATAATTTTTCATATATAAATTATTTCCATTGGAGTTACGGTTTAATTTATTTGTTTTTTCAAAGTTTAAGGTATTTTCTGAATTAAATAAACCATTTCCTGTTTTTTCCAAAATCCAGAAAACTAGTTACCGCATCAGCATGATGCTATGCTGATGTCAGCAGTCAACTGAGCCGCCTAGAGTCAAACCTGGCATGTGGGACCCGCATGTCATAGGCAAAGTGTTAATTAGGGCTTTTAATTAAATCTAACCAAAGTCATTAGAGTGCTCGGGCGCACCTATTAGTGATAGAGGGAGTCATTACCGCTAATTAAATTGGGTTTTGGCCGGTGTTTAGCCGCCGGCGAGGCCCGGCGCGGCAGAGCGGCTTAGAAACGCCGCTCAGGGCATGAATGGATGCGCTAATGGCATCCTTAGATAGCTAGGTCTTGTGCACGTTGAATGGTGGCAGTGGGTATTGTTGGGGTGGCCTGTAGCGGCGCTGGTGATGAGCTTTGTGGTGGCCGGAGCTCGGGTGGGTTGCGGGTTTGGTGTTGCAGCATGCAAACGAACCAACTAACGCGCTAGCCATGCTCTACGTGCGGCCACGAGCTAGTTGGACGCTGGCGCGCGACCAAATGGTCACCGGAGTGATGTCGACGTTGAGCTCGTGCGGCGGTGGGTTTCGGCCTTGATGGAATCGGCGGCTAGGGCGAGCAAAAGAGGAAGGGGTAGGTATGAACGATGGCGGGGCTCATAGGGGGTCAATTGGAGGGCCCAGTAGCTCGAGAGAGACATCGGAGGTGGCGAATGGGCACTGGGGATCTCGGCCGTCTGAGGTTGAAGAAGAGGGCGATGCAGATGCTGCGGTGCGTCCCCGGTTGCATGGGTCGTCGAGGAGGAAGACGGAGCCGCAACGGTTCTCCTGGACACGCTGGATGGGCGAGGGAGGGCTGGTGGCCGCGGTGAACAGCATCGGCAGCGACGAGCTCCGCTCGGTGGTGCTCGAGAGAGGGGGCAGACGAGGGAGAGGCACATGAGAGAGGGGGAGAGGGGTTGCATGGCGCTCGTAGGCGCGTCGAGGCAACGACGGCAAGCAGGAGGTGGAGGGCGTGTGCCCGTGCACGTCGAACACGCGCCTTCATGCCTTCTGGCATGAGGTTGACGACGACTGGCGCTGAGGAGGTGGACTGTGCCGGCTCCACTGGGCCACCAGGTAAGTGGGCTGACAGGTAAGGTTTTTTGCTCTCTTCTTTATTTTCTGTTTTGTTTTGTTTTTATTTATTTTGCATTGTTTTAAATTCAAACAAGATTTAAAACCAGTGCCAACTTCTCTAAAATATTTTTATGTTGCTAGATGGACTTTTCCAAAGCACATAGAACATTTCAGGGGCATTTGAAGTTATATTCTAATTATATGAGTATAATTCAAATTCAAATAGCTATTGATTTAAATTCGAACTCCCACAATTAAATCCTTAAAAATGTTCAATATTTTTGGTTTAGACCAAAACCCTTGCCAAAATTATCAAACATCAATGAGGAGATTTTTGGAAACATTGAATGAGATTTTTGGGTTCTTTGCCCTTTTTTATTTAAATTTTTTATGCTTTCAAATTTCCATAGTTCAAGTTTCTTGAGTTGAAACTTTATGCATGAATGCTGATGCAAAGACAAGAAAAGACTAAGCTAGGGCTGTGAAAAAAACACATGTACGTTCTACCGCAATCATTTGTGATAGTTTCCGCAGTACTCATGATGACTTTCTGGAAATGTGTGTGATTGTCATAATATCTCTAGCAGCTTGGCAGAAAATCTTGTGTGCTAATTTTCTTTGGCACGGACGAGTTATATCTTCTACAATGTGTGTGATTGTTACATTATCTCCGGCGCGTCTTTGGAAGAAAATTGTGTGTGATAATCATATCATCCCAGGCGTTTTCTTATCTTCAATTGTTGTATTTTTCAGATCTATTGCACACGGTTTGTTTTCTCGAATCATGTCTAATGCTCAATGATGAGCACAACCATTTTTGGATGCAATTTAATATTTAATACATGCATTTTATATCAAATTAGTCAGAATATGAATTTGGACATAGACATGCAACACAATACAGATCAATCAACATAATGTTGCACTGTATGTATATATAGAATGATCATTGATCAAATTAGTCAGAATGATCATTGATCATGTTCATGTACAATTACAAGTAGCAAAGTAGGAACATTTGACATCTAAAAGCCATCACCCCCATAGAGGGCACAACATTGTATATGAAGGACAATTGTGTAGTCGACGTTCTTGAAGAAGAGGAATGTCCATATTGTCTCAAAATAAGCTTTCTTGAAGAAGAGAATGTATACAAAGCAACCACCATGTCCACACAACAAGTTCAAGTGAAACATAGGAATAAAATAATCTGCAAGGGTATCAACACAAACACACCCAAAAAAAGCATAAAATAAATATGAAAAAGACCACCAAGTGGTCGTTGTACTATGGCAAGGCCAGTCGGTGAGCGAGAACAATCATTGTTCCATCATATTGCCCAGCCGATCGCAATCGTGTTGTCTATACAATGGGTGCTAGTGCTACAAAAATGTAAGGAATTTGAAGATCAAGTCAGAGGCCCGCCCAAGAAAGACATGCTCCATGACCATCTTATTATGCATCTTCCACAAGGGTTAAAGTTAGGGCCGCAAACACAAGCTAGAAGAGGTGTCTCCTCCTCCCAGTCTGGTTGGGACAGGTTTGAAGGAACCTGGTCAGGTCCAGTGCCTCCCAGTCAGGCCCCAGAGCCTCACGAACAAAATTCCAAAGAACTCTTTGTTGACATCAGAATTTTTCATGGCACAAAACCCTATCAAGATGACACCGGATGAGAAAAGTTACGACTGCAAAGTTCTTCGTCTCGTCGAAACGGTCGATTTTGATATAAAAAGCGTCCCAATCTGAGTTCGTATGCAAAAGTTACAGCCATCCGAATACAGCCCTCTCACGAGCCAAAAGTGGCGCGCCCCACCAGACACCCTGTCTGATGGGTAGCGCGAATAATAGCCTGTTTTGCGCGAGCGATTTGACCATCAAGTTGACCTCTGATTAAAAAATATTCAACATGAAAGTTGTTCGTCTCGTCGAAACGGTCAAGATTTCTTTTGGGCTCGTTTCCATCTGAGATCTTTTACCACCTCAAAAACTACCCACTAGGTCCAGTCAGTTTAAACCGAACAGTTTTGGGAAGTTCGGATAAAACCAATCCGAATTTGACTAGGGTTTTGGACGTGAATCCAAGCCTTTTCCTTGCACGGGAAGTCCATACGCCTCTTATATACCTAAGGGGCGACGACCGATTGAACAACAACACACAATCGCAAAACCCATATACTTTTTACCCTAGTTTTACATCGCTCCCTTGTTCTTTCTTTCTCGGTCTTCGTTCGTTCTTCGTATTGAAGAGCAGCGATCCTCGAGGCTCTAGGGGCGAGCGAATCGACCTAGGGCAGCCCATAGCCGTAGCGCGTCCAGACGGGGTCCCTCCCGGGCGCGTGGGGTTTTGGGTCCTGAAAAGCACCCACCGGATTGCTTGCGTACCGCGCTTCCGGACGGGTCTCCTTCGACGCGAGCTGTGGTGCATCACCCTCGGCGTTGGAGCTACACGGTGACGTGTTCATGTGCGGACACACTTTTTGGCGACTCCGCTGGAGAAGAAAGATCGAGAATCATCATCAACCATGTCTAATCTCCCCTAGCCCTCAGAAGTTGATGCCGATAACATCATTAAGCCCGGTCTTGATGAACTATCGGATGAACATCGCCAAGCCTACGAAGCGCGCAAGAAGCAGCATGAAGAGGATTTTGAGATGCTCAAGAAGAAGTGTGAGGAGGAGGATTTGGAAGAGTTTCTTTCAAGTTTCAAGAAGGACCGTCAAGGCAAGATCACTCCGGTTGGAAACGTCAATCTTACTCCCCTCATCGACGAACAAGATGTAATCACTATGAGTTAAGTTTTTTCTCCAGAGCAAGTGGCTGTGATTGAAAGTCTTGTTAGTAAGGGTAATGTGATGGCATACAATTCTTTTGTGGCTAGTGCTAATGCTCAGAAAAATATGCCTCCATCATCTAGTGGTACTGTTGGTATATCTGAAAAACCCTACTCCAATTTTACCTATTTCATCGGCACCACATATGCAACCACAATATAATATGCCGTTGAATTTTTATCCTACTCAAACCGACCAGCTTGTGGCTGCACCTACATACCCTACTCCTATTATGAATGTGCCCAATTCAGAGTCTACGCCGAATCACCTTCTCACACCACCCATAGGTGCAAGCATGTTTGGTCTTCCGCTGAATTATGGTTCGGTGCCCATCCCACAAGTTGCACCAATAGCTAGTACTAAGGTTGCTCCTGTGTCATTGCCACAAACATCTTCATCTACCCCGGATCCAATTTTAGCTAAATTAAGGGAGGATTTGCATAAGATGTTTCTAGAAACTTCCGGAAACGAGCCGAAAGTAAAGAGTTGTGTGTACTAAAAGCCTTATCCTGAACACTTCGATGCAATTTCTTACCCTCAAGGTTATAAGGTTCCTGATTTTGTTAAATTTAGTGGTTAGGGTACAAAAACAACTTGGGAGCATGTGAGTCAGTATCTAGCGTAGTTGGGTGAAGCAGGTTCCATAGAAGAATTGGAAGTGCGTTTATTTCCATTATCTTTAACTGGTACCACATTTTCATGGTTTGCTGCTTTACCACATGGCTCAATTCTCTCATGGTCGCAATTAGAGAAAAAGTTTCATGATCACTTTTATAGCGGCGATAATGAGCTAAAGTTTTCACATCTTACATCGGTTAGGCAGAAACATGATGAATCGGTCACCAATTATGTCAAGAGATTTGGAGATATAAAAAACCGATGTTATAGCTTAGTGATAACTGAGAGAGACTTGAAGGATCTTGTTCTTAATGGTTTGAAAAATCACATTAAAGAGAGGCTAGAAAGTTATGAGTTTTTGAGCATTAATCAAGTCTTACAAAAAGCTTTGGTCCAAGAGAGTCGAAGTAAAGAGGTCCATAGGTCTACAACCGATCGTCCTAGAATGCATATGGTTGAAAACAATGATGATAATTTGAACAATGAGGTTGATGTCTATACTACTGAATTTGTTTGGTCCTCAAAGGCCAAACCCT
Source organism: Triticum dicoccoides (assembly GCF_002162155.2). NCBI lineage: Eukaryota > Viridiplantae > Streptophyta > Magnoliopsida > Poales > Poaceae > Triticum > Triticum dicoccoides. The sequence goes on from NC_041384.1 coordinate 84,319,983, forward strand.
ATATGTGCAATGCTCTTAAGCCGATTCGCAAGAATCGTGATGAGGAGATGAGGTTTAATTTTGATATACCACAGTGTGATAAAATATTTTATGCTCTCTTGCAAGATAAGATGATTAGAATATCACACACCATACCGCCGTTCGAGGAGCTGAAACGGCATGCTTATTGCAAGTACCATAATTCATTTTCTCATGCTACTAACGATTGCAATGTTTTCCGACGACAGATACAATCGGCCATTAATGACGGACGATTGAATTTTGCTGAGATGCAAGTTGATAAACAACCCTTCCCGATAAACACCATGGACTTGGAGGGAAAGAAAATGTTGATTCGGCCTAACATAGCCGAATATTCTAATAAATATAATGTTGTTATTGGTGAACCCAGGAAAGGCAAGGAGGGCGACAAAGTCTTGGGACGAGAGGTTGTGCTTGATAAACAACCTAATGGCAAATAAGTATTGAAGATCACCATAAAAAATCCTTCACTCGGGGGGCAACCACAAGTACAAGAAGATACTCATGTTAAATTTATCAAGCCCAAGAATTCAGAAGTTGGCAAGTGGGAAAAGAGTGAAGCTAAGCGCAAGCAAATCAGGCCAACTTTTGACATGTTGCTATCCAAATATGCAAGTCAAGCGGCTGGTTCTAGCTCTAATGAGCCATCACATTCAAAGCATTCAAGATTGCCTCCGGAGCAAGAGTTTTGATGATATGCAAGACCATATGGGTCATGGGCACCGACACCGTGGATATCATAACCCTCCTATGCGCCATATTACATGAGAGGCTTCAGTGGAGGATGGGGGCAGCCCCCAATGGCTCCTTGTGCTTTCCATATGGGGTGGGCAGCACCTAGAAGGCTTCCTCGCGAGAGGCTTTATTATCCCACACAAGGCTGTTTGAGCTATGGTGCTAATCGGCCAACAAAAATTTCTCCAAGTAAGGCCAATAAAAAAGTGTGGCGTGTTAAGTCATCTAATGCGAAAATTTTAGAATGCGACAAGCAAAAGGAGATCGAAAAGCCGGCTGTTGGTAATCTGGCTACTTCTAATGGTGATATTGTGATTGTTCAGCAGGGTTCCATGGTTAGTGATCATGAGGCGAGCACAAGCAAGGCCAAACCAAGGGATCCCAAATATACTCAACCTAAGTGGTGTCCTCCCGGTTTAACCAAGACCATGAAAAGGAGATTACAACGCATGAGGAACCATGAGAAGGTAGAGCACAAAGAGGAGAGGCAAATGGATGAATTGTTAAGTGAAATTTGGCCCATGGCACTCACAAAACAAGTGTGGAGGCCTAAACAAAAACAAAACACATATGCTTCTACATTAGCTCCAGCAACACCTTCACCATCAAAAGAGGATGATGCAACCCCTATTACATTGTCCACACCACCTGAAACATCCTCTTCAGTTGAGGAATATTTAAGCCCAATATACACATTGGGAGATGAAGATGAGATGGTGGATTATGAATCTACGCCGGTTCGGGAAGGTATTGATATTAATATGGTATATTACTTACCTGCCGAGTTTCATGCTATAGGTGAAGAAGGGGATGTAGCCCAGCTGGATTTTGGTCCTAAGAATGCTATCTTCGAGAAGCCAAAAGAACCGGTGAAACACTTGAAGCCCTTGTACCTCAAAGGTCATATTAACGGATCGTCGGTTGCTAGGATGCTCGTTGATGGTGGTGCCGTGGTAAATCTTATGCCCTACTCGGTCTTCAAGAAGTTGGGGTTAGATGATGATGCATTGATGAAGACCAATATGGTACTTAATAGATTTGAAGGTAAAGAAAAGACAGAGGCCAAAGGTGTGATGTGCATGAAACTCACCGTGGGAAGTAAAGCTTTGGCCACCACATTCTTCATCGCTGAGGTGCAAGGTAACTATAATGTTATATTAGGCTGCGATTGGGTTCATGCTAATCAATGTGTGCCATCTACCATGCATCAATTCTTAATACAATGGGTCGATGATGAGGTAGAAGTCATTCACGTGGATAATTCGGCTTGTGTTGCTTTGGTCGATGCATCGATGGATTGGAATCATCCCAATGTTACTTTCTTAACATGGCATGACCTCTCCGAGTTTGATTTCCTTAGTGCTACAAGGAATGGGTTCATTCCCATCTCTTTAAAGCCGATTAGTGGTAATAGGTTACAAGGTACGATGTGAACAAGAAGTTAAAATCAATGGCCGATATAAAATTATCGCCCTAAGCATAAACATGGCCGATATAGAAATTATCGTCCTAAGAACATATAAATGGCCGATGGAGTGTTGACATCGTCCTTAGACCAACATATTGCAAGTTATTTTTCGGCGCGCAAGCTTTGCCGAAAAACAGGGGGGCATGTGTTGACATCAGATTTTCGCTTGGCACAAAACCCTATCAAGATGACATCGGATGGGAAAATTTACAACTTCAAAGTTCTTCGTCTCGTCGAAATGGTCGATTTTGATATAAAAATTGTCACAATCCGAGTTCGTATGCAAAAGTTACAGCCATCCGAATACAGTCCTATCACGAGCCAAAAGTGGCGCGCCCCACGAGACACCCTGTCTGATGGGTAATGTGAATAATAGCCTATTTTGCGCGAGCGATTTGACCTGCAAGATGACCTTTGGTAAAAAAACATTCAACATGTGTCAGCGTTCTGGAACAGGGGTCCCCAGACTTGCCTACCTGCGGCCCACGGCGTGGCACTGCGAGCGGACCCGTACGACCCATCTTCACCAGCAAGGACTCAAGACCCTCGCGAGGGGCCAAGCCTCGAGACGCAGACGACACAAGACCTCATCAGGAGCGGCCTCACTAGGCTGGCTCGCGAGGGGCAGAGAGTTCAAGGCCAGGCAAACCTCGCGAGGTTCTAGTGACGTGAGCCATGACGACCAAGGCCAGGCGGGCGCCAGCGCGCACAGTGTCCTTGTTTCCTCTTCGGTGCTAAAGAAGCAGGCGCAGGCGCGGAGTACCGAGGCGTCAAGCAAAGGTTTCCATATCAGTGCAACGAGACCAAGACCAGAAGGACGGCAAGACGGAGGTCACCATGGAGCCCAAGACGGCGTCACCACCAGAGCCTTTGACAGGCGAAGACCACTTTTATCAGGATATGCTGTACTAGCTGTCCCCTTTCGAATTGGCTGTTATTGGCTCCCTTCCCGCTCAATATTTGGGGAGAGGACCAGGGCCTCTATAAATAGGACTAGCCACCACCATAGCTAGGGGGATCGGTCGATCGAGAGAGACTAGAACCACCACAAGCTCAACGAGCACAAGAACACCTCTCCTCAGGAGGCTGTTCTTCCCCTTGTACTGTTCATCCTCGACCCAAGAGGCAATCCACCACACCACACCGGAGTAGGGTATTACACCACAACGGTGGTCCGAACCAGCATAAATCTTGTGTCCTTTGTGCTGCGAGTTCGTCGAGTTAGCCCGTAAGATCTTAGCAAAGCTAGGACGTGGATCGGTGGGGGAGATCTTCACGCGCACCTGAGAGTTTGAACCTTGAGGGTTTTGCCGGGACCTGCTACATCTTGAGCACTGCGTTGGTTTTCCCTCGAAGAGGAAAGGGTGGTGCAGTCAAGTAGCATAAGTATTTCCCTCAGTTTTTGAGAACCAAGGTATCAATCCAGTAGGAGACCACACGCGAGTCAGGTCGTACCTACACACACAAATAAGAACCTCGCAACCAACGCGATAAAGGGGTTGTCAATACCTTCATGGCCACTTGCAAGAGTGATATCTGATACAGATGATAATAATAAGATAAATATTTTTTTGTATTTTTATGATATAGATTGAAAGTAAAGATTGCAAAATAAAATAGATTGGAAACTTGTATGATGGAGAATAGACCCGGGGGCCATTGGTTTCACTAGTGGCTTCTCTCAAGAGCATACGTATTACAGTGGGTGAACAAATTACTGTCGAGAAATTGATAGAAAAGCGAATAATTATGAGAATATCTAGGTATAATCATGTATATAGGCATCACGTTCGTGACAAGTATACCGAAACGATTCTGCATCTACTACTATTACTCCACACATCGACCGGTATCCAGCATGCATCTAGAGTATTAAGTTCATAAGAACAGAGTAACGCCTTAAGCAAGATGACATGATGTAGATGGATAAACTCATGCAATATGATGTAAAACCCATCTTTTTATCCTCGATGGCAACAATACAATACGTGTCGTTTCCCTTTCTGTCACCGGGACCGAGCACCAGAATATTGAACCTAAAGCTAAGCACTTCTCCCATTGCAAGAAAGATCAATATAGTAGGCCAAACCAAACTGATAATTCGAAGAGACTTACAAAGATAAACCAATCATACATAAAAGAATTCAGAGAAGATTCAAATATTGTTCATAGATAAACTTGATCATAAACCCAGAATTCATCGGATCTCGACAAACACACCGCAAAAGAAGATTACATCGAATAGATCTCCAAGAGAATCGAGGAGAACTTTGTATTAAGATCCAAAGAGAGAGAAGAAGCCATCTAGCTACTAGCTATGGACCCGAAGGTCTGAGGTAAACTACTCACACATCATCGGAGGGGCCATGGAGTTGATGTAGAGGCCCTCTGTGATCAATGCCCTCTCCAGCAGAGCTCCGGAAAAGGCCCCAAGATGGGATCTCTTGGGTACAGAAGGTTTCAGCGGTGGAAATAGGGTTTCGTGGTGCTCCTGGATGTTTGCGGGGTATATGGATATATATAGGAGGAAGAAGTAGGTCGGTGGAGCAACGAGGGGCCCATGAGGGTGGAGGGCGCGCCCCCTGCCTCGTGGCCTCCTCGTTGATTGCTAGACGTCCACTCCAAGTCCTCTGGATCACGTTTGTTCCAAAAATCACACTCTCGAAGGTTTCATTCCGTTTGGAGTCCATTTGATATTCCTTTTCTGTGAAACACTGAAATAGGGAAAAAACAACAATTTGGGTTGGGCCTCCGGTTAATAGGTTAGACCCAAAAATAATATAAAAGTGTAAAAATAAGCCCATTAACATCCAAAATAGTTAATATAATAGCATGGAACAATCAAAAATTATAGATATGTTGGACACGTATCAACATCCCCAAGCTTAATTCCTGCTCGTCCTCGAGTAGGTAAATGATAAAAACAGAATTTTTGATGTGGAATGCTTCCTAACATATTTCTCAATGTAATTTTATTTATTGTGGCATGAATGTTCAGATCCGAAAGATTCAAGATAAAAGTTTAATATTGACATAAAAATAATAATACTTCAAGCATACTAACTGAGCAACCATGTCTTCTCAACATAACATGGCCAAAGAAAGTTCAACCCTACAAAATCATATAGTTTGGTCATGCTCCATTTTCGTCACACAAGAATGCTCTCATCATGCACAACCCCGATGAAAAGCCAAGCAATTGTTTCATACTTAGTAATCTCAAACTTTTTTCAACTTTCACGCAATACATGAGCGTGAGACATGGATATAGCACTATGGGTGGAATAGAATATAATGAAGGGGGTTATGTGGAGAAGACAAAAAAGGAGAAAGTCTCACATCAACACGGCTAATCAATGGGCTAGGGAGATGCCCATCAATTGATGTCAATGCAAGGAGTAGGGATTGCCATGCAACGGATGCACTAGAGCTATAAATGTATGAAATCTCAACAAAAGAAACTAAGTGGGTGTGCATCCAACTTGCTTGCTCACGAAGACCTAGGGCACTTGAGGAGGCCCATTGTTGGAATATACAAGCCAAGTTCTATAATGAAAAATTCCCACTAGTATATGAAAATGACAAAACAAGAGACTCTCTATCGTAAAGATCATGATGCTACTTTGAAGCACAAGTGTGGAAAAAAGGTAGTAGCATTGCCCCCTTTTTCTGGGCCTTTTTTTTATTATTTGGCCTTTCTTTTTTATGGGACAATGCTCTATTGCTGATGATCAACACTTCTATTTATTTACAACTCAATGGTTACAACTCGATACTAGAACAAGATATGACTCTATATGAATGCCTCCGACAATGTACCGGGATGTGTAGTGACTCATGAGTGACATGTATGAGAGAATTATGAATGGTGGCTTTGCCACAAATACGATGTCAACTACATGATCATGCAAGGCAATATGACAATGATGATGTGTGTCATAATAAACAGAACGGTGGAAAGTTGCATGGAAATATATCTCGGAATGGCTATGGAAATGCCATAATAGGTAGGTATGGTGGCTGTTTTGAGGAAGATATAAGGAGGTTTATGTGTGATAGAGCGTATCATATCACGGGGTTTGGATGCACCGGCGAAGTTTGCACCAACTCTCAAGGTGAGAAAGGGCAATGCCCGGTACCGAAGAGGCTAGCAATGATGGAAGGGTGAGAGTGTGTATAATCCATGGACTCAGCATTAGTCATAAAGAACTCACATACTTATTGCAAAAATCTGCAAGTCATCAAAAACCAAGTATTACGCGCATTCTCCTAGGGGATAGATTGGTAGGAAAAGACCATCGCTCGTCCCCGACCACCACTCATAAGGAAGACAATAAAATAACACCTCATGTTTCAAATTTGTTACGGAACATTTACCATACATGCATGCTATGGGACTAGCAAACTTCAACACAAGTATTCCTCAAATTCACAACTAGTCAACTAGCACAACTTTGATATCACTATCTCCATATCTCAAAACAATCATCAACTATCAAACTTCTCTTAGTATTCAATGCACTTATATGAAAGTTTTTATTATACCTAAAAGTTGTTCTAAAGGACTCTCAAAATAATATAAGTGAAGCATGAGAGATAAATTATTTCTATAAAATAAAACCACCACCGTGCTCTAAAAGATAAAAGTGAAGTACTAGAGCAAAAACTATATAGCTCAAAAGATATAAGTGAAGCACATAGAGTAGTCTAATAAATCCCAATTCATGTGTGTATCTCTCAAAAGGTGTGTACAGAAAGTATGAGTGTGGTAAACTAAAAAGTAAAGACTCAAATCTTACAAGACGCTCCAAGCAAAACACATCATGTGGCGAATAAAAATATAGCTACAAGTAAAGTTACCGATAGACGAAGACGGAAGAGGGGATGCCTTCCGGGGCATCCCCAAGCTTAGGCTTTTTGGTGTCCTTGGATTTTACCTTGGGGTGCCTTGGGCATCCCCAAGCTTAGGATCTTTCCACTCCTTGTTCCATAATCCATCAAATCTTTACCCAAAACTTGAAAACTTCACAACACAAAACTTAATAGAAAATCTTCGTGAGCTCCGTTAGTAAAGAAAACAAACCACCACTTCAAATTACGGTAATGAACTCATTATTTATTTATATTTGTGTTAAATCTACTGTATTCCAAGTTTTCTATGGTTCATAAACTCTATTACCAGCCATAGATTCATCAAAATAAGTAAACAACACACAAAAAACAGAATCTGTCAAAAACAGAACAGTCTGTAGTAATCTGTAGGTTTCGAATACTTATGGAACCCCAAAAATTCTAAAATAAATTTATGGAAGTGAGGAATTTATCTATTAATCATATTCAAAAATAATTAACTAAATATCTCACTCCAATAAAAAATGGCAGCAATTCTCGTGAGCGCTAAAGTTTCTGTTTTTTATAGCAAGATCAAAAAGACTTTCCCCAAGTCTTCCCAACAGTTCTACTTGGAACAAACACTAGTTAAACACAAAAAACACAACCAAAACAGAGGCTAGATAAATTATTTATTACTACACAGGAGCAAAAATTAAGGAATAAAAATAACATTGGGTTGCCTCCCAACAAGCGCCATCGTTTAACGCCCCTAGCTAGGCATAAAAGCGAAGATAGATCTAGGTATTGCCATCTTTGGTAGGCAATCCATAAGTGGCTATCATAATAGATTCATAAGGTAATTTAATTTTATTTCTAGGAAAGTTTTCCATGCCCTTCCTTAACGTAAATTGGAATCTAATATTCCCTTCCTTCATATCAATAATTGCAGCAATCGTTCTAAGGAAAGGTCTACCAAGAATAATAGGACATGAATGATTGCAATCTATATCAAGAACAATGAAATCTACGAGCACATAATTCCTATTTGCAACAATAATAACATCATTAATCTTTCCCATAGGTTTCTTAATGGTGGAATCCGCAAGGTGCAAGTTTTGAGAACAATCATCAAATTCACGGAAACCTAGCAAATCACACAAAGTTTTTGGAATCGTGGAAACACTTGCACCCAAATCACACAAAGCATAAAATTCATGATCTTTAATTTTAATTTTTATTGTAGGTTCCCACTCATCATAAAGTTTTCTAGGGATATAAACTTCCAACTCAAGTTTTTCTTCATAAGATTGCATCAAAGCATCAACGATATGTTTAGTAAAAGCTTTATTTTGACAATAAGAATGAGGAGAATTTAGCATGGATTGCAACAAGGAAAAACAATCTATCAAATAGAAATTATTATAATTAAATTTATTGAAATACAAGATAGTGGTTTCATTGCTATTTAAAGTTTTGACCTCTTCAATCCCACTTTTACCAATTTTTGCATCAAGATCTAAAAACTCCAAATTTTTGGGATGCCTTCTAACTAAAGTTGACTCATCTCCAGTCCCATCATTATCAAGATTCATATTGCAAAACAAATATTTAATAGGGGACACATCAATAACTTTTAGATCTTCATCTTTATTATCATGAAAACTAGAAGAACACGCTTTTACAAAACAATATTTTTTAGCACACATCCTAGCTTGCACTCATCAATGGAAATTGTCATGGCTTTGAGAGACTCATTGATATCATGCTTAGGTGGAATAGATCTAAGTTTCAAAGAATCAACATCAAGAGAAATTCTATCCACGTTTGTAGCCAACTCATCAATCTTAAGCAATTTTTCCTCAATCAAAGCATTGAAACTCTTTTGCGAAGTAATAAATTCTTTAATACTAGATTCAAAATCAGAGGGCATCTTATTATAATTTCCATAAGAATTGTTGTAGGAATTACCATAATTATTAGAGGAATTACTAGGAAATGGCCTAGAATTAAAATTACCTCTATACGCGTTATTACCAAAATTGTTCCTACCAACAAAATTCACATCCATAGATTCATTATTATTCTCAATAAAGGTAGACAAAGGCATATCATTAGGATCAGTAGGAGAACTCTTATTAGCAAACAATTTCATAAGTTCATCCATCTTTCCACTCAAAACATTAATCTCTTCAGTTGCATGCACCTTTTTACTAGTAGATCTTTCAGTGTGCCATTGAGAATAATTAACCATAATATTATCTAGGAGTTTGGTAGCTTCTCCTAAAGTGATTTCCATAAAAGTGGCTCCCGCGGCCGAATCTAAAAGATTTCTAGAAGCAAAATTCAACCTGGCATAAATTTTTTGTATAATCATCCATAAATTCAAACCATGTGTAGGGCAATTACGTATCATTAATTTCATCCTCTCCCAAGATTGTGCAACATGTTCATGATCAAGTTGCTTAAAATTCATAATATTGTTTCTAACAGAGATGATCTTAGCGGGAGGAAAATACTTAGAGATAAAAGCATCTTTGCACTTATTCCATGAATCAATACTATTTTTAGGCAAAGACGAAAACCAAGCTTTAGCACGTTCTCTAAGCGAAAACGGAAATAGCTTAAGTTTAACAATATCGTTGTCCACATCTTTCTTCTTTTGCATATCAAACAAATCAACAAAGTTGTTTAGATGGGCAGCGACATCTTAACTAGGAAGGCCAGAAAACAGATCTTTCATGACAAGATTCAGGAAATAGTATTAATATCACAAGATTCATTATCGGTAAGAGGAACAATCAGAGTGCTAATAAAATCATTATTGTTGGTATTGGCAAAGGCACACAATTTAGTCTTATCTTGACCCATCGTCACAAGCAAGCAATCCAACACACAAGCAAACAAGAAGCAAGTGAAAAAAGGCGAATGGAAAAAGAGGGCGAAAGGAAAAGAGGATGAATAAAACGGCAAGGGTGAAGTGGGGGAGAGGAAAATGGCAAATAATGTAATACGAAGGATAAGAGTTGTGATGGGTACTTGGTATGTCTTGACTTGGCGTAGATCTCCCAGGCAACGGCGCCAGAAATCCTTCTTGCTACCTCTTGAGCACTGCGTTGGTTTTCCCTTGAAGAGAAAGGGTGGTGCAGTAAAGCAGTGTAAGTATTTCCCTCAGTTTTGAGAACCAAGGTATCAATCCAGTAGGAGACCTCGCGCGAGTCACCTTGTACCTACACACACACAAATAAGAACCTCGCAACCAACGCGATAAAGGGGTTGCGGCTACTTGCAAGAGTGAGATCTGATAGAGATGATAATAATAAGATAAATATTTTTGGTATTTTTATGATATAGATTGAAAGTAAAGATTGCAAAATAAAATAGATTGGAAACTTGTATGATGGAGAATAGACCCGGGGGCCGTAGGTTTCACTAGTGACTTCTCTCAAGAGCATAAGTATTACGGTGGGTGAACAAATTACTTTCGAGCAATTGATAGAATAGCGAATAATTATGAGAATATCTAGGTATAATCATGTATATAGGCATCATGTCCGTGACAAGTAGACCAGAACGATTCTGCATCTACTACTATTACTCCACACATCGACCGCTATCCAACATGCATCTAGATTATTAAGTTCATAAGAACAGAGTAACGCCTTAAGCTAGATGACATGATGTAGAGGGATAAACTCATGCAATATGATGTAAACCCCATCTTTTTATCCTCGATGGCAACAATACAATACGTGTCGTTTCCCTTTCTATCACTGGGATCGAGCACCGCAAGATTGAACCCAAAGCTAAGCACTTATCCCGTTGCAAGAAAGATCAATCTAGTAGGCCAAACCAAACTGATAATTCGAAGAGACTTGCAAAGATAAACCAATCATACATAAAATAATTCAGAGAAGATTCAAATATTGTTCACAGATAAACTTGATCATAAACCCACAATTCATCGGATCTCGACAAACACACCGCAAAAGAAGATTACATCAAATAGATCTCCAAGAGAATCAAGGAGAACTTTGTATTGAGATCCAAAGAGAGAGAAGAAGCCATCTAGATACTAGCTATGGACCCGAATGTCTGAGGTAAACTACTCAAACATCATCGGAGGGGCCCTGGAGTTGATGTAGAGGCCCTCCGTGATCAATGCCCCCTCCGGCAGAGCTCCGGAAAAGGCCCCAAGATGGGATCTCTTGGGTACAGAAGGTTGCGGCAGTGGAAATTGGGTTTCGTGGTGCTCCTGGATGTTTGCGGGGTATATGGATATATATAGGAGGAAGAAGTAGGTCAGTGGAGCAACAAGGGGCCCACGAGGGTGGAGGGCGACCAGGGGGTAGGTGCTCGCCCTGCCTCGTGGCCTCCTTGTTGATTGCTTGACGTCCACTCCAAGTCCTCTGGATCACGTTTGTTCCAAAAATTACGCTCCCGAAGGTTTCATTCCGTTTGGACTCTGTTTGATATTCCTTTTCTGCGAAACACTGAAATAGGCAAAAAAACATCAATTTGGGCTGGGCCTCTGGCTAATAGGTTAGTCCCAAAAATAATATAAAAGTGTAAAAATAATCCCATTAACATCCAAAATAGATAATATAATAGCATGGAACAATCAAAAATTATAGATATGTTGGAGACGTATCAGGACCCATGATCCGACAACATGAAAGTTGTTCGTCTCGTCAAAACGGTCAAGATTGCTTTTGGGCTCGTTTCCATGTGAGATTATTTACCACCTCAAAAATTAGCCGCAAGGTCCAGTCAGTTTAAACCGAATAGTTTTGGAAAGTTCGGATAAAACCAATCCGAATTTGACTAGGGTTTTGGACGTGAATCCAAGCCTTTTCCTTGCACGGGAAGTTCATCCGCCTCTTATATACCTAAGGGGTGACGGCCGATTGAACAACAACACACAATCGTAAAACCCATCTACTTTTTACCCTAGTTTTACATCCCTCCCTTGTTCTTTCTCTCTTGTTCTTCGTTCGTTCTTCGTATTGAAGGGCAGCGATCCTCGAGGCTCTAGGGGCGCGCAAACCGACCTAGGGCAGCCCATAGCCGCTGAGCGTCCAGACGGGGTCCCTCTCGGGCGCGTGGGGTTTTGGGTCCTAAAAAGCACCCGCCGGATTGCTTGCATACCGCGCTTTCGGATGGATCTCCTTCGACGCGAGCTGTGGTTCATCACCCATGACGTTGGAGGTACACGGTGACGTGTTTGTGTGCGAACACTCTTGCCGCCGTGCAAGAGAATATGATGTGGGTCCCTGTCTCCGGGACATCACAAAGAGGGCGCGTCCTATTCTCAGCGTCATGCCTCTTGATCACGTCCGTCCTAGATGGGAGGAGATCCCGCAATAATTGCGAAATAAAGATTTGATCTTTTTTAGAGCCCATAAAGATTTTGATCTTCAATTGTAAGGGTTCTTTCCAGAGTGGAGAGTTCCAAGCAATAGACTGTCATCGGCACATAGCATGGCAGTCTGAGCCGACTGAGAAGTCCCTCGAGGGGCAAGCTATATGAAACGGTGTTAGGATAATCCACGAGCACCGACACAAGGGCAACACACAAGTTGGCACACTCTACGGTCTCCACCGGTCCAAATGACCATTGAAACAAGATGTTCCAATGACCATTGTGGGCAGTAGTGGAGACGAACACCATCGGATCCGAGAGGACAGAAAATAAGTTTGGGAACCCTGTTGATACGTATCAAGCGCATCTATAATTTTTGATTGTTAAATGTTATTATATTATCACTTTTTTATATTTATATGTCATTTTATATTATTTTGTTGGACTAACCTATATATAGATACCTAAATTGTTCACCTATTATCCTATTTTTCTTGCCATGCAAGCTATCCACCTCATCAATCTAGCCACACCAGCATTTCATATATAAACTTATAGAGACCCACCACAAGTTGACAACATCAAATCCAGTTTATCATGCGGCTAGCTCACATGCATGTCGATTGCTGCAACTAACCCACCACTTGCGGAGGAATGATAGCCTCATCCTCGACACCTTCGACACCGCAGAAGAGGCGGCCCACGCGCATGACGCGGCGGCATGGCGCCTCCTGAGGCCTCATCAGGAGATGAATTTTCCCGACATGTCCAGCCAGCGGGCGCAGGATCTCGCGCCTCTCCCACGGCTTTTCACCGACAGATATCGTCGTGTCCATCGGAGGCGACAGCATCGCCTTGCCATCGCCGAGATGAACGTGGAAGCCATGGTGGTGTGGCGCGAATGCTTCCCGCAGGACATCGTCGATGAGCGCCAGTTGTACAAGCAAAGGAGGACGGAGAGGGAGGCGAGGAGGATAAAGAGAGCCGCCTATCGGGAGGACAAGCGTGCGCGGAAGCAGGACACTCAATTGAAACTGAAGCTACGAGAAACGTCAAGGTGGGACTTCGAGGATGAGCAGTATGCTGACGCCTACATTCAGACGTCGGAGGAGGACATTACCGAGTCGGAGTCGGAAAGCGACGAGTAGTTGGTCTTTTCATTTATCTATGTACGCCAGAAGTATCTATGTATCATTTTCTATCGGAAAAATGGCGGACGGCGTTGACGATGAGGCAGGCGGGCGAGGGTGTGCTGTTGGATGTGGGGAGGCCAATGTGCCACCAACCAGCGGGCTCGGGGAGGAGAAAGGGCGAGCGCGCGCGCGTCCGTCTCGTGTCTGCACTGACGCAAATCTGGCTCAAAAATGGGCCAGGAATGGGTCGGCAGGCGGACGAAATCAGACGCGCGTTCGTTTGGGTCAGCGCATTGGGCCAACTTTTCTGTCCGCGCCGACCCAAACGGACGGTGGCGGACGAAATGGGTTGCCCCATTGGAGTTGCTCTAACTAAACATAAATGACCGGTCAACCACCGGTCAAAGTCCACTTAAACATTAATTAAACAATAAAAAACTCCAGGCCGCATGCTGCCCTAGGCATCCGCCTTGCCTTTGCCCTTGCCGTCGTTGTCACTGCTGGTGAGGGCGATGAAGACGAGAGGCGGACTAGCCCACACGAACGCGGCTTGATAGGCCGCCAGGGCTGCCTCCACCGGCGTCTGCTGTGGCGACGAGATTTCCATGAGGCAGGCGTGTCCCCCTCCTCCTCCTCAAGGCGTAGTGCCTCCTCGTCATGGCGCAGCTCCTGCTCCCGGCGCATCTGCCGATCACCGTCGGCGCCTCCTCGACAAGCCAATGCGCCTTCCCCCGCTCAAGGTGGCCCACATCCTCCTCCGGCATCGCAGTGTAGTGGACGGGAGGCGCGCTCACCCACTCGCGGTACTGGCCGGTCTAGGAGTAGGAATCCTCAGGCCAGGTGTGCGGCGATGGCGACCGCTTCCGCGTGGGCGTGGGCTCCGGCTCCTCCTCAGCCTTGGGCTTGGGCGGCAGCGGGACAAAGAGCGGATCCTGGACGGAGTCCCGCGCCGCCGACAAGGCGAGGGCTTGGTCCAGCCCATCCTAATGGGCGTCCTACTCGAGCCGGCTCACCTCCAGTGGGTGCCGCAAGGCCTCCTTGAGGGCGACTTGGTACGCCGCCTCCTCCTCCTCCTCTGGCAAAACCTGCGGGTGTGGTGGAAGAACGTCATGGTCGACATGGATGCTGCGGTGACGCTCCTCCTCACGCTCTAGCACAAACCAGCGCTCCCAGTTGGGGGAGTCTGGCACGTAGGCACGCATCGCGCAATGTTCGGGCATTAGGACCTCGTGACGCCGGTGAACCTCGTCGGCGTGCTCCAGCGCCGAGCGCGGCGCCGCCGAAATGGGGATCCGGTGCGGGTCTAGATACCAGCCATGCGGCGGGTTGACATCTAGATACTGCAGAGGCCGGCGGTACCACCCACTACAGAAAAATACACTTCCGTGATGATACGTGTTTGTCACAGTAGGTCGCTTTTTTTGTCATGCATGTACATCCATGACAAATTTATGACAGAATCAAGATAGTCATAGCTGTGTTGTGGTAGAAGTGTTCCATGACATTACCAAAATTATCATCACGGAAGTTCCACTTCCATGACGATAAATCGCGTGTCACAGAAGTGCTTTCGTCAAGGGTGACCGACACGTGGCATCCACCATAACGGAATGCCGTTAAGCTATTGGGTCGGGTTTTGGATCCGGTAACCCGTTAACAGCCCCGACCAATGGGGATTTTCCACGTGTAAAATCATCATTGGCTGGAGGAAACACATGTCGGCTCATCGTTGGGACAGATGTCAACCACTCATTGGACGGAAGGCGCCTATGATATGTCGACATGTGGCACGACCCAACAGAGGCCTATTCCTGTGAAAAGGCCGGCCCGTTTGAGTTGGTCAAAAGCTGGCAGGCCGGCCCATGGAAAGCCTGTTAACGGCCTGTTCGAATATAGCCCATTTACAGCCCACTAACCCAAGGCCCGTTACACCCTATCCGAATTAGGCCCAGTAGCGTCATCTGGGCCATCCAATATGATTCCAGCCTGTTTTCACTTCTGGCCCATGTATGGCCCATGACGTCTTTCGGCCCATATGAGGCCCTATGTAACTCTTGGCCTACTAACGGCCCGTGGTGAAACTGGCCCATAATGAACAGTGTATCACTTTACACCCATTAACGGCCCGGGGTGAAACTGGCCCGTAATGAACAGTGTATCACTTTATACCCATTAACGGCCCATTATTCCATTGGGCCGTTTCCATCCCATGTTATCTTTCGGCCTTCTTAGAGCCCATTTATTCTTGGGCTCATTTCCAGCATTCGTTTACTTACGGCCCGTTACTGTCATTTTCTGCTTGTGGGCCAAATTCAACACGTGGTTACAGTCGGCCCGTTTGTGGTCCGTTAATACGTTGGGCCGTTTTCATTGCATCATCAAATATGGCCTATTAATGATGGCCCGTTATGGTCGGCCCATGAACGGACGATTCCAACTCTAGCCCATTTACGGCCATAATGCGGCCTGTTATTGGCCCATGTTTGGCCATCGATCATACTGCCCGTATAAGGCCCATTGATGATACGGCCCGTAGAAGGCCCATTGTTTCTACAGCCCGTAGAAGGCCCACTGTTTCTACGGCCCGTAGGAGGCCCAGTGTCACTACAGTAAATATTAGCCCATGGTTATTGTGGCCTAGTTTTAAAAAATAGGTTATTGCAGCCACTAGCAAACTGCGGAAAAAGAACTGCAATGACTAGAAGCAAAAAAATAAACAAGACAACAAGGAAATAAATAAGCAAGCAACTTACGCTAGGCTATCACGGCTATCACACATATTACATCCACTGGGCATCAAAGTTCGCCACCAGTGCAAATAAACGCGCCGACAAAAGAATATACAAAAACTGAGAGCACTTCAAAAGGCACTAGGCCTGGCCAGGTTGCCCCCCAAACAGCTGAAGAAGCTGAGTAGACCTCAGTTGCATCAACGATAGATGCATCAACACTAGATTTAAGGCATGATGGTGCACACGGCAGTCCTCTGACATCTTCATTGCATCTTTGACTTCAAGTTGGAGCTGAGCTGAAGCAAGCCTTTCTGCTTTAAGTCGAGACTGAAGAAGTCTAACTGATTGAGGCAGCGACTGCACAGAGGTTGTCTCACACCTGCTGGTGAGTAGCTTCAACTCACTGTCTTCATCAAGACAGGACATTGGGGTCATCTCGCTGTCCTCAAGATGGTTTGGCTCACTATCTTCCCTAAAGTTCTGCCTGGCGTAAGAGATATGAGTCTGAAAGAGAAACAAGGAGACACGTAATAGGTTTCACAATTATATAAGCAAATAAATGGATCTGTTCTGCATAAGGAACATGTTTTTACAACTACAATTTGAAACTAGTAGTTGTTGCAAACATCCTATCAGATGTAAACAGCAAAGCAAACAACAGTGGAGGAAATGATGCCTATCCAAATCTATACTAGAACAAAGTTTGAAGGCTTGAGAAGGATGAACTTACATTACATGTTAACACGGGCTGGACAAAGCCCTTCTCCATGTTGATGGAAGGATAATTCAATAAATTCCCCAAAGAAAATTCTTTATAAGTGTTGCCATTATTCTACATTTTGCAAAGAGTAAATATAGATCAAATAATATTGGAAGAAATAGAGGATAATGAAGCTCAGGTGCAGACTGATGATACATAATCAAATAGCAATTAATTAAGTACATCGTTACAAGGCAAAAGGGAGAGAGGTACTGACAAGAGCAATGCAGAGCCCATTATTGTTTTGAGATCGTATGATCCTTTGAGTAAGGAGATTCATCTGAAATTAGTTTTCATACAAGAGAGAAGGTAAGGCACAAGAAGAAATTTAGGAGTTCAAATTTTGAATTGATATCATAGACATTACCTAACGCTGGGCTCCCAGCAGTTCTAATAGGGGTTTGGCCACTAGAGTAGGGGTAAAGTGTGGTACAGTTGGGCCTGTGTTTTCTATGGCTGCTGATCTATCTGATTTAATAGGTATCACTACATTTTCCAAATACCTAGTTTGTACTCCTTGACGACCTGCACTCACCCTCTTCCTTTTGAACACCTATTATGAAAGAACAACATTTGACTGGAAAAACATAGTGTGACGACACATGGAATAGGTACAAAAAATGGATAGGTATGGCATATACTCATATATGATGCTTAAACTAAGCAGATGGTGTAACAAAGTAGAAGTAATGCAAGAGGTCAGAAGCAAAATATGTGCGACCAATACAACTTTGCAAAGTTAGAGCAAGCACCTTGATGGGTGAATAAGATAGGTCATCCTCCACCATGCCAAGTTTGTTAGGCAGTGGATCATTCTGCAATATTCCTCTCTTGCGCCCATTCTCATATTCATTTTGATAATCAATATCTGACATGCATGAAAACATAAAAACAAGTGAGATTTTCTTTGTAATGCAGAAGTGATTCTAATCCAATACTGCCTCCCTGTAAACCCCTTTGTGCTATCTCTGCAATTCTTTTAAAAGATGCCATGCATGCTGTAATTTGTTGTGTGCATTAATATAATGTGGCCTACTATTCAAAATATGAGAGCCCCAGAAGTGATGACACTTCGCAGATGATAGCTTCAACATATAGTAAAGAAGAACAAGTTGACCCGACCTGACAGATTCAAAATATACTAAGGGAGAACAACTCGACCTGACTAGTCGACCGCAAGAGAAGAGTATCATCTTAAAGAAGAGTAGAAGAGCAAGCAGATTGAAGATATTACAAGTCTTTTAATAAAATGTCGGTTGGCCACCCATGATGAACCATAGCACACAGAGAAATACTATTCTTTCCGGTCTCTCCATATGTGGCTCACATGCATTTCGAAACTAAAGTAGGAACATTTAGCTAACCAATTAAACATCTCTCAGTTTTACTAATATCAGCAATAATATCAGATATGAATTCGTACAACTAAGCTTGTTTAGCTCGATGGGTGGAGCAGTGCTATTACGACACGAACCACGTAGGCTGATTGTGGTCATCATAAAATGGGGAAAACATAAGCATGATGAGTACAGTGTTGACCGTGGCAGTGGGATGGCAGATCTGAAGCTGCAAGTCGCACAAAGGGTAGTTAGCAACCGATGTTTGCGTTGAAATAACAACTAAGATTTGGTATGAACAAGAAAGTACGGTCAACAAGTGACAAAGAAATGCAATTATGCTGTCTCTCTATATGTCGCGACATGCATTTGGAAACTCAAGTGGGACCTTTAGCTAACCAATTAAATGTGTCGGTTAACTAATATCAGTATCATATCACAATCATATTTGAACAACTAAGCTTTCGAATTCTGAGTGTTGTGTTGTTTAGCTTGAAGGGTGGAGTAATGCTAGTACGACAGAAAGCACCTACGCAGATCATAGTAGAGTAGATAAAAGGGGAAAACCCTAAGCATCAAGAGAAAAATCAGGAAAGTGGAACTAGCTGGACCAGTGGGTGGCGCACATGCTTTTCGAAACGAATATAGGAACATTAGGTGACCAATTAAACATTCTCTGTTTTAGTGATATGAGCATCATATCAGATTCATATTTCAACACGTAAGCTTTGGGTTGAGGTCTTGAGGAGCAGTGCTAGCACGACAAGAAGCACCTACGATGATGGTAGTGAATATAAAGGGGGGAAACCATAAGCTTTACGAGTATAGTGCCCGTGCCATGGCGGATCTAAAGGTGCAAAATGGACAAAGCTACTTCGCAACCAATGTTTACTTTCAACTAGCCACTATGATTTGGTACGGACAAGAAAAGTACAGTAAACAAATTACGATCTATTTTCCGGGTGAGATCAATAACTTAAGCACATATGGAAGAGTACCACCTCTCTTGCGACGCCGTGTAGTGCGATGGCTGTCGACAGCGGGGAAGAAGACTTTAGATGGCAGACAGCCGGGTCGGGGGATATATCCTGTTGCCGTGGATGAGGCGGTCGTAGGAGCGGCAATGGCAAGGTGGATGACGGCGCCGATGAAGCGAGAGGAGGAGATGAAAGAATGTTGGTCCAGCACCGTGGATGAGAGACGTCCATCTCTTGCAGTGGACGACGGGGTAGGGGTAGCGGCTCCGGCAAGGTGGAGGATGGGGTGGCGGACGGAGGTGGCTGGCCGTAGTGCGGAGGTTGTCGTGCTGCCGACGGTGTATGAATGGGCAAATAGAGGGGAGGGGGGATCTCAAACTTTGGGACACGCTTCTCTGAAATGGGGGAAAGTTACGAACTTATCCCCTGTTTAAAATTTCGGACATCGCGTTAGTTGGGGATAGGACGGTAATCTCGCATCTCCCAAATATTTGCCGGTAACTATTTCGGGCGAGGAGAGGGTGTTTTTCCGCCCATGGTGTATGAACGGGGTTGACAGGTAGGGCGGTTGTGTCACGTCTGATGGAAGTTACACATCTGCCCCTATTTAAAATATTAGCCTACATCGATTTCGGGCGAGGAGAGGGTGTTTTTCCGCACACGGTTGGCGCCCACAGTGTATGAACGGGGCTGACAGGTAGGGCGGTTGTGTCACGTCTGATGGAAGTTACACATCTGCCCCTATTTAAAATATAAGCCTACATCGATTTCGGACGAGGAGAGTTTGTTTTGCCGCCCACCGTGTATGAATGGGGAAATGGAGGAAGAGACACATGTCTTTCGGATGAGCTTGAATCAAATGTGTTTTGCCGCCCACGTTTGGCGCCCACCATGTCTGAATGGGCTCAGAGGCCGTCGTGTCACGTCTGATTGAAGTTACTAGTCTACCCCTATCGACAGCAGTGTAAATCCCGTCGATAAGGATGTCAAGTGTCAGGGGTAGACAATAATTTCCATCTCGCAAACACTTGCTTTGAGCAGCCCACAAATTATAGTGGGTGTTTAGCCGCTTCGTTCAAAACTTGGGAGAATTAGCATTCATGTTTGCCCTGGGACCTGGCAAACTAAATTCAAATGCAATTTGTATTCGATTACGAATATCCACAGATAATTATACGTTTTGTTATTTATTTCTTCAAAACCACAACAAATATTTATTCCACCTTTATATATGATTATGATTTAGAAATGCCGTGATCTTCGAATTTAGTAGGTTGGATACACTCCGAGTCAAACAGTTATTTCATCCAATACAATATGCTCACACGACAAACAGTTCACCTTATGTTAATGATACAAGTTCTGAGGATTACCTCGCCTAAAAAATTCGGATTGTTACAACACATGGACAACATAGGGGGTCTTGCAACATAATCCATTCAGAGACATGACACAACATGCAAGTACAATAATCTAATGAAAATTTGAACTGGTATCTAAAGAAGAACCGGGATTATCTTGGGCTTCAGATAGCAGAAACAGCAGGACCTCCTCCGTCTTCAAATGCAACATTCTTAGTTCCTCCAATTCTTGGGTTGCTTGCATAATGCGTGCCGCTAATTCCGTAATTTCCAGCCTCAAGATAAATATTACCTCATTCATGGCAGCCACACCATCTCTTTCTGCCTCTAGTAGAGCCTCAAGCACTATAATATCTGTGGTGTTGCCTCTGAACTGCTACCATCTGGTAACATGGATGGCGCACTGCTTCCACAAATAGATTCTGGGGTTGTACATTGTGTCCTAGTGTGAACGGCATCCTGAAAGGTTTCCGCTGGACATCAGTAAGAGATAGTTCGTATGATCCAGGCAGTAAGCTTACATGGTAAATGATGGACGAATTATTGCCGAGCATGGCAAACTATATTTAAATGATTCGAAGCAGCATCAGCCAAAAAGAAATTAAAATGGTAAGATGAAACTAGGGATGTACGTGGCAAATAAACAAAATCCGCCAGTCCCATCTAGTTAGTTTTTGCTACCTCCCTAGTTCATTTTCGTCAAAAAAAAAACAAAAACTCTTTTGAACTATCATACCACTAGTGGACTTTAACCGGGATTAAACCGGACCCAGTTGACATCCCTAGTTGAAAGGGAGTGTACAACCGCTATATTTAAGTTGCCAAGGCATCTAAGCAGTTGAAATAATCTGAGAAAGCACTTAACAGTGTGGCCTCATATAAACTACGAAGACAGTCTTGTGATGAAGTTGAGAGGAAAAGTTAAGGACTCAAATGAAATAGGCATGTATTTCTTTACGATAGTACAGCCGGCACTGCTGACATATTGGCCAACTCAGGCATAGCGTAACAACAAATAAGCATTCGAATCAAGCAATAGAGCAAAGCAGACAACTGAACTATTTGTAATTCGGTAGGATTACACGTTGAGGGCACAAGCCAAGAAAGCAGCCCACTCGCATTACATTTCACATGTACTAAAACACACTGGCTTACCATATGTTGCTGTGAAGCCTAGTTGCTGTTGCAATGTTCTTTGAAGATATCGTCAGCATCCCGTGGTTGCAAATCTAGTTGTTGTAGTTTATTCTGCACCATCTATTTAGGTAACATTAATTTTAATCGCATGCACTGGTCCGAATTGATCATCAATGGTTCATCTAAACTAATGAAAGAAGGGTGTGTGCATACATGACAATACTCCCTCCGATTCTTTTTACTTTGCGTATAACTTTTTCTCAGTTTTCTCGTATTAGTCTGCGCGTTGCCGATTCCTAGCGCTGGTTTCCTTTTGTGCCCCGCCCCATTCGCCTCTGCCCTAATTAATCGTCAAATTACTCCAGAAAAATTAAACCAGTGCCCTCCTTGGTATGCGGGTCAAGAGTTATGCGCATAGTAAATAGAATCAGAGGGAGTATATCTGCTTCCCTCTATTTTTATGCATGTTCGAGGTGCCAGCCCCAAAAGAACAAATATTTTGCTTGATGGGGTTGGCAGCTCCATAATTAATAGAAGCATCAAATTAGTCATGCAACTTGGGAAGATCAAGAACACACAAACAAGTAATGAACAGAGGCTCGGAGCAGTGATGTAAGAGCTAGCATCAGAAAATGTAGGGTAAAACGAACAAAAAGCAGCGGAACCACATGCTAGTTTGCTGATGTGTAATTAAGCATAGAGAACATTAAGCAGTCTGATGGAACCAATAGGTGGCATCAGAACAAAACTAAAGCATATTAACTATATGTGCACTGGTATGTAATTTAGCACATGCAACATGTTCACTGCCAGAAGTATGGCCCTACAGGTGCAAGCAGAATAACGCGTCTCATGAAAAACTGAATGATGCCCTGAAGAAATTCAAAGGTGCGATGCTTATGCTAGGAAAGTGAACATAGGCGCCGGCCGTTGGATAATAGTACCTGATTCTCGGCGGCGTATGGGTATCGTTGTCATACTTGATAGCTAAGGATCGTCGATGGTGCTCGTGTTGCAGTTGAGTTTGGGCCGGCTGTCGCCGTCGCTGAAGTGGCTCCGATGCCACGGTTGCGGCGCCTGTCTACATACAAGAAAGCTCATCTGTGGTAAGTGAACAGTTGCACGATAAAGAGAAAAACCGAAGGAGTACAAATCGAAATAACCTGATGAGGCTGGGCGTCGATAAAGCAGGGCCGGTGGAGTTGAATATGGCATCCGTGGAGCGGGTCCGGTGCAGTGGAGGAAGGCTTCGGCGGGCGTGTTGTATAGTGCTTTCGGTGAGGCGGATCTGTTGCGGCGGACGAGGGCTTGTATGAAGGGCCAGCAAAGGGGCGGACGAGGGAGTCAGTGAAGGGCCTACGCTGTGGTGGACGAGGGCGCCGGTTAAGAAGATCCGGTGCGGTGGACCATGATGGCAGTCAAGGAGATCTGGAGCAGTGGACAAGCCAGTCACTGAAGCGGCTCCGGTGAAGTGGTGAGTTTGCAGTTGGGGGTTCCATGGTGCGAAAGGTAGATCTGGTGGGGTGTGAGGTCCACCGCTGCGATGGAGGACTAGATTCGGCGACTTGCCATGGTTGGGGGGTCGGGGAGGGGAAGGGGAGGGGCTCTGGGGAAGAATGTTGGGGGCAAAGAGGGAAAAACAATGGAGTTACCAAAGCAGCCCTTTTCCGTTCATGTGGCATGGGTAAAACAGGAATATCGCAGGGCTAAACTTTCGGTCGCGTGATTTTTCGATGTGAGCAGGAAGTTTGAAAGCTTTTGGCACCTAAAATTATAAGTATTATGCTCTCGTACGGCCGACTATGATATCATGGCCGACAATTTGTTTGTTTTGCAGGAAAAAAATGTGCAAGTTTTGAAAATCAATGTCTCCAACTCGAAACTTAGATTGTCCATTCAATTCAAATATGGATCATTGAACTACTACAAGCAAATACCATCATACGGTCCAATACAAATGAAATTCCAAATGTGTTTATCCTAAATATGATGACAAAAGCAAAAATGTGTATGTGTATGAATAAAGTGGATGATTATAAAGTTTGAAGATGCCCGTATGTGTATATCTCTAGGTTTGATATATGAATTTGAAATCACGAAATCCTGGCTTAAAAAATGTACCTCCGTTTAAATGAATTACAAAAGCTAATGATGGAGTCGAATTCCAAAATTCCAATCTTAGTTTTGTAATTCTGGTACATCAAGGTATATCCCGCATGCTCAAAAGTATCGTTATCTCATAGTACAAACTGTGAAACAAATTGATCAACCATGAGTGCACAATATCTCAATTACGCTAAAGTCCCTCAAATATACACACCTCACTCTTTATCTGAAGTCAACCCCCACCACACACACACACAAACACACACACACACACACACAGAGAAGTCGTTCTCTCCCCCAAACACCAACACACGAGCACATTAACACCCCTCTCTCTTGTAAAGTCCGGACCCCAACATAGGTCTCTATCACTTTGTCTCTTGGGCATGCACACATCTCTTCCCTCACTCTCTAGGTCTCCCGCTATCTCTCTTACCCAAGCACACACACTATGTAGAGTGTATATTTCCCATACACACAAAACATCGCCCCCAAACGTCTATCTCCCTAGTTATGTGGTTCTCACGCACTCACCTCATACACCACCCCCACTGCAAACAAGCACACTTTGTCTCCTTGTGCACCACTCTCCTCTTTCTATCTCTCCCACGTGCGGACCCGCCCCAACTCCTTCCTTGTATACATATATGTCGTGACTCTTTGCATAGCTCCCTAATGTATAACCGTTCTCGATTTCGCACATTGTTCTCTACACCATCTATTATAGCTCTCTCATGAAGTCCCTATCACACACACGATGACTTGCTTCCCTTGCGTCTCCATTCATAGGCCAATTTCGGACAACATCAACATTATTTACCTATCTATATGCCATTTATGGACACAAACGACCCCTCTCGCCCCCTCTCTTCCTCTCTCTCTCTCCGGCGTTAGCTCTCTCTTTATCTCGCTCTCACACCCCTCTCCCCCACACACACTCGATGTCTCTTCCAAATAGTCTGCTCCCCCCGCCCGCACCCGTGCTATCTCGCTACTACACATGTCACACCATTCCCCTTCCCTTATACTAGGTTTACATCATCAGTGGTCTCTCTACTCCACATACACTCTCTCCCTCTCACACACAAACGCGTGCACAAACACACATAGACACGCACAAACACCCATTTACTTGGATCCTCATCTCTCCTCATGTCTGCATGTGTATCTCACACAATCACTCTCTAATTATGAATATGTGTCTCCACGTTACACAACACAAAGCCCCATGTACATGTCTCTCTCTATCCTCCACACACATAGACACAAAGAATCTGTTATCATTGCCTCAGTCTCTAACATATCACACACGCACTCTCTCTCTCTCTCTCTCTCTCTCTCTCTCTCGCAAACACGCTCAACAAGGGTTTCCCCGTGAATAACTTACCGTCTATTCATGAACAGTCATGGAAGTACGGCGAACACGAGACGTGAAAAATAATAAATCTACACGTGCTTAGACCACCTAGTATGACTACTAGGACTAGAGAAAGCCAAAAAGCGCGCCACCGTCACCCCCTCCTTGTCGGCGACGGGAAAATCTTCGTTTTACACAGTCGAGAAGTCATTGTGCTAAGAGCCCACATGCCGAGGTGTTGAATAGAATGTAGATGCTATTTTACGGAAGCAAGTATCGATAATACGTTTGTATCTCCATACTTATATTTCTTCTCTTATAAAAAACCGAGTTGGTGATGATGGTACATGTGCCATCTTGCAATATAGACCGTCCGATCTATATCTGACGGATGGAAATTAAACTAAAAGATACCCGCACCCCTCTCCACATTTGCAGACAAGGCCTTCCCTCGTTCATCCTTATCTCCAGCAAACCTCATTGTTGAGTAATTAAGAAAGGAAGCCTCTGGAACAAACTGGCCTGGTGGCCGCTACCGGCGTTGTCAATCCCCATGCCTCCGCTCAGTTCGACCACCAACCACCACCACACCCCACTCCTCTTCACCTTATCTCATATTTCTCGAGATATCATTAGTTTTTACACATGGGATTACTCCCGCAAGGGTCAATCACAACAAGTGTTTTATAAAAAATGCATCTTGATGTTCCGTGCAATGCACAGATCTTGCTAGTACTCCTACACAAGACTAAGTTGGTGATGCTGGTGTGTCTGCCATCCGTCGTTTCTGACCATCAGATCTACATCTAACGATTGTGAGGTAAGTTGTTGCCTTTTCTCACCAACATCCCACTTGTATACCAATTTGCAGAAAAACCCATAATTAGTATCTTAAAACTAACCACATCCCTCCCTGACCTCACCAAAACAGCCCAAGGAATATATTCTAATTGAAACATAATATATCTCTAGTGACATATGTATATCAAAATTAGAGTGTTTTGTACCAAGTTTGTGAATAAGTATTATTCTAATTATGATTCGTTGCAACGGACATGAACATTGCTAGTATTTCCAACCATGCATTTCTTTTCCTAGTATTCCATAGTTTCGAGTTTTCCATCAAGATATTAGTCACTCATGGTTGATATTTACTTTCAATCATGTACACATATGCACTATGTAACTAGCCTTGCTTATTGGCTTCCAAAGCTTAACTTTCACTCCTACTTACAATATGTAGAGTATTTAACAAAAAACTACCACTTTCAACCAGCCATAGGAGGAATCTATTGTACAAAAAATAGCAAAAACATACCCAAAATTTCTTAATCCACGCCAAAACTACCTAGTACTCCTACCGATTAGGTTCGTTTAAACCCATTTATGACAGGGTTGGCCCACATGTCCGTGCTGACGAGGCAGCTTAAACCAACACATTTTGTTTGACCGTTGACACGAGGGACCCACATCTGACCTTCTATCCTGTTATTCCCCCTCAAATCATTATTTTTCCTAAACATTACTTCAAACAGTACTGATGCGTGTTCGTCGGTGGCGCCGGTGATGAGCGAGTTGGCCGCCGCTCCGCCGGACGGGCCGGACGCCGCGCTGGCCTCCGCACGGGTTGGTAGGCTGGCCTGAGCGTGGCTCACGAGCGAGCAAGCCGCCGCGCTGGCCTTCGCTCGAGCCAGATGGTTGGCCTTAGCGCGGCGCGCGCGAGCAAGCCGCCGCGCTGCCTTGCCAATCTAGCTAGCAAACCTTGCAGACAAGCAGCTGGATGGAGCTATCTTGGCTAGCTAGCGGCCGCGAGCACCGGACGGAGCTGGCATCCGGGCTGCCGCAACATGGGCTCCACACCATCGGCGGTTTTGACCTCGTCTTCTGCCGGTGGCGGTAGCTGCGTCCCATGGCCGAGGATGACTAGGTGGACGAGCCGGAGGTAGGAGGTCACTCGAGGATTTTTGTTGGTAAGAGCATGTACAATGGTTGATAAGGTAGTCTTATCTTAAGTCTGCCACGTATGCAAGTTGTAGTAGTTTCTTGGCAATTTATGAAGGAAATATGCCCTAGAGGCAATAATAAAGTTATTATTTATTTCCTTATTTCATGATAAATGTTTATTATTTATGCTAGAATTGTATTAACCGGAAACATAATACATGTGTGAATACATAGACAAACAGAGTGTCACTAGTATGCCTCTACTTGACTAGCTCGTTAATCAAAGATGGGTATGTTTCCTAACCATGGACAAAGAGTTGTTATTTGATTAACGGGATCACATCATTAGTTGAATGATCTGATTGACATGACCCATTCCATTAGCTTAGCACCCGATCGTTTAGTATGTTGCTATTGCTTTCTTCATGACTTATACATGTTCCTATGACTATGAGATTATGCAACTCCCGTTTGCCGGAGGAACACTTTGTGTGCTACCAAACATACAACGTAACTGGGTGATTATAAAGGTGCTCTACAGGTGTCTCCAAAGGTACATGTTGGGTTGGCGTATTTCGAGATTAGGATTTGTCACTCCGATTGTCGGAGAGGTGTCTCTGGGCCCTCTCGGTAATGCACATCACATAAGCCTTGCAAGCATTGCAACTAATGAGTTAGTTGTGAGATGATGTATTACGGAACGAGTAAAGAGACTTGCCGGTAACGAGATTGAACTAGGTATTGAGATACCGACGATCGAATCTCGGGCAAGTAACATACCGATGA
Organism: Triticum dicoccoides; assembly: GCF_002162155.2. NCBI lineage: Eukaryota > Viridiplantae > Streptophyta > Magnoliopsida > Poales > Poaceae > Triticum > Triticum dicoccoides. The sequence continues at coordinate 84,348,029 of NC_041384.1, forward strand.
CAAAGGGAACAACGTATGTTGTTATGCGGTCTGACCGATAAAGATCTTCGTAGAATATGTAGGAGCCAATATGGGCATCCAGGTCCCACTATTGGTTATTGACCGGAGACGTGTCTCGGTCATGTCTACATTGTTCTCGAACCGTAGGGTCCGCACGCTTAAGGTTTCGATGACAGTTATATTATGAGTTTATGAGTTTGGATGTACCGAAGGAGTTCGGAGTCCCGGATGGGATCAGGGACATGACGAGGAGTCTCGAAATGGTCGAGACGTAAAGATCGATATATTGGACGACTATATTCGGACATCGGAAAGGTTCCGAGTGATTCGGGTATTTTTCGGAGTACCGAAGAGTTACGGGAATTCGCCGGGGAGTATATGGGCCTTATTGGGCCATACGAGAATAGAGGAGAGAGGCCAAAAGGAAGGAGGCCTGCGCCCCCCCTTTGGTCCGAATTGGACAAGGGGCGCAGCCCCCTTTTCCTTCTTCCTCTCCCCCTCTTTCCCCTTCTCCTACTCCAACAAGGAAGGAGGGAGTCCTACTCCCGGTGGGAGTAGGACTCCCCTTGGCGCGCCCCCTCCTAGGCCGGCCGCCCCCTCTCCCTTGCTCCTTTATGTACGGGGGTAAGGGGGTACCCCATGACACACAAGTTGATCTTCATGATCGTTCCTTAGCCGTGTGCGGTGCCCCCCTCCACCATATTCCACCTCGGTCATATTGTAGCGGTGCTTAGGCGAAGCCCTGCGACGGTTGAACATCAAGATCGTCACCACGCCGTCGTGCTGACGGAACTCCTCCCCGAAGTTTTGCTGGATCGGAGCCCGGGGAGCGTCATCGAGCTGAACGTGTGCCAAGAACTCGGAGGTGCCGGAGTAACGGTGCTTGGATCGGTTGGACCGTGAAGACGTACGACTACATCAACCACGTTGTGCTAACGCTTCCGTTGTCGATCTACAAGGGTACGTAGATCACACTCTCCCCTCTCATTGCTATGCATCACCATGATCTTGCGTGTGCATAGGAGAATTTTTGAAATTACTATGTTCCCCAACAGTGGCATCCGAGCCTAGGTTTTATATGTTGATGTTATATGCACGAGTAGAACACAAGTGAGTTGTGGGCGATATAAGTCATACTGCTTACCAGCATGTCATACTTTGGTTCGGCGGTATTGTTGGACGAAGCGGCCCGGACCGACATTACGCGTACGCTTACGCGAGACCGGTTCTACCGACGTGCTTTGCACAAAGGTGGCTAGCGGGTGACAGTTTCTCCAACTTTAGTTGAACCGAGTGTGGCTACGCCCGGTCCTTGCGAAGGTTAAAACAACACCAACTTGACAAACTATCGTTGTGGTTTTGATGCGTAGGTAAGATTGGTTCTTGCTTAAGCCCGTAGCAGCCACGTAAAACTTGCAACAACAAAGTAGAGGACATCTAAATTGTTTTTGCAGGGCATGTTGTGATGTGATATGGTCAAGACATGACGCTAAATTTTATTGTATGAGATGATCATGTTTTGTAACCGAGTTATCGGCAGCTGGCAGGAGCCATATGGTTGTCGCTTTATTGTATGCAATGCAATCGCGCTGTAATGCTTTACTTTATCACTAAGCGGTAGTGATAGTCGTGGAAGCATAAGATTGGCGAGACAACAACGATGCTATGATGGAGATCAAGGTGTCGCGCCGGTGACGATGGTGATCATGACGGTGCTTCGAAGATGGAGATCACAAGCACAAGATGATGGTGGCCATATCATATCACTTATATTGATTGCATGTGATGTTTATCTTTTATACATCTTATCTTGCTTTGATTGACGGTAGCATTATAAGATGATCTCTCACTAATTATCAAGAAGTGTTCTCCCTGAGTATGCACCGTTGCGAAAGTTCTTCATGCTGAGACACCACGTGATGATCGGGTGTGATAGGCTCTACGTTCAAATACAACGGGTGCAAAACAGTTGCACACGCAGAATACTCAGGTTATACTTGACGAGCCAAGCATATACAGATATGGCATCGGAACACGGAGACCGAAAGGTCAAGCGTGAATCATATAGCAGATATAATCAACATAGCGATGTTCACCAATGAAACTACTCCATCTCACGTGATGATCGGACATGGTTTAGTTGATTTGGATCATGTAATCACTTAGAGGATTAGAGGGATGTCTATCTAACTGGGAGTTCTTAAGTAATATGATTAATTGAACTTAAATTTATCATGAACTTAGTCCTGGGAGTATTTTGCAAATTATGTTGTAGATCAATAGGTCGCGTTGTTGCTTCCCTGTGTTTATTTTGATATGTTCCTAGAGAAAATTGTGTTGAAAAATGTTAGTAGCAAAAATGCGGATTGGATCCGTGATCTGAGGTTTATTCTCATTGCTGCACAGAAGAATTATGTCCTTAATGCACCGCTAGGTGACGGACCTATTGCAGGAGCAGATGCAGACGTTATGAACGTTTGGCTAGCTCAATATGATGACTACTTGATAGTTTAGTGCACCATGCTTAACGGCTTAGAATCGGGACTTCAAAGACATTTTTGAACGTCATGGACCATATGAGATGTTCAAAGAGTTGAAGTTAATATTTCAAGCAAATACCCGAGTTGAGAGATATGAAGTCTCCAACAAGTTCTATAGCTAAAAGATGGATGAGAATCGCTCAACTAGTGAGCATGTGCTCAGATTGTCTGGGTACTACAATCGCTTGAATCAAGTGGGAGTTAATCTTCCAGATAAAATAGTGATTGACAGAATTCTCTAGTCACCATCACCATGTTAGTAGAACTTCATGATGAACTATATTATGCAAGGGATGACGAAAACGACTCCCAAGCTTTTCATGATGATGAAATCAATGAAGGTAGAAATCAAGAAAGAGCATCAAGTGTTGATGGTTGACAAGACCACTAGTTTCAAGAAAAAGGGCAAAGGAAAGAAGGGGAACTTCAAGAAGAACGGCAAGCAAGTTGCTGCTCAAGTGAAGAAGCCCAAGTCTGGTCCTAAGCCTGAGACTAAGTGCTTCTACTGCAAAGGGACTGGTCACTGGAAGCAGAACTACCCCAAGTGATTGGCGGATAAGAAGGATAGCAAAGTGAACATAAGTATATTTGATATACATGTTATTGATGTGTACTTTACTAGTGTTTATAGCAACCCCTCAGTATTTGATACTAGTTCAGTTGCTAAGAGTAGTAACTCGAAACGGGAGTTGCAAAATGAACAGAGACTAGTTAAGGGTGAAGTGACGATGTGTGTTGGAAGTGGTTCCAAGATTGATATGATCATCATCACACACTCCCTATACTTTCGGGATTAGTGTTGAACCTAAATAAGTGTTATTTGGTGTTTGCGTTGAGCATAAATATGATTTGATCATGTTTATTGCAATACGGTTATCCATTTAAGTTAGAGAATAATTGTTGTTCTGTTTACATGAATAAAACCTTATATGGTTACACACCCAATGAAAATGGTTCATTGGATCTCGATCGTAGTGATACACATAATCATAATATTGAAACCAAAAGATGCAACGTTAATAATGATAGTGCAACTTATTTGTGGCACTGCCGTTTAGGTCATATTGGTGTAAAGCGCATGAAGAAACTCCATGCTGATGGGCTTTTGGGATCACTTGATTATGAATCAGTTGATGCTTGCGAACCATGCCTCATGGGCAAGATGACTAAGACTCTGTTCTTCGGAACAATGGAGCGAGCAACATATTTGTTGGAAATCATACATACTGATGTATGTGGTCCGATGAATATTGAGGCTCGCGATAGGTATCATTATTTTCTGATCTTCACAGATGATTTGAGCAGATATGAGCATATCTACTTGATGAAACACAAGTCTGAAACATTTGAAAAGTTCAAAGAATTTCAGAGTGAAGTGGAGAATCATCGTAACAAAAATAAAAGTTTCTATGATATGATCGCAGAAGTAAAATATTTGAGTTACGAGTTTGGCCTTCAGTTAAAAACAATGTGAAATAGTTTCAGTACTCACGCCACCTGGAACACCACAGTGTAATGGTGTGTCCAAACATCATAACCGTACTTTATTAGATATGGTGCGATCTATGATATCTCTTACCGATCTACCACTATCGTTTTGGGGTTATGCATTAGAGACAGCTGCATTCACGTTAAAAGGGCACCATCTAAATCTGTTGAGACGACACCGTATGAACTATGGTTTGGCAAGAAACCAAAGTTGTCGTTTCTTAAAGTTTGGGATTGTGATGCTTATATGAAAAGGTTTCATCCTGATAAGCTCAAACCCAAATCGGAGAAATATGTCTTCATAGGATACCCAAAGGAGACTATTGGGTACACCTTCTATCACAGATCCGAAGGCAAGACATTCGTTGCTAAGAATGGATCCTTTCTAGAGAAGGAGTTTTTCTCAAAAGAAGTGAGTGGGAGGAAAGTAGAAAACTTGATAAGGTAATTGTACCTTCTACCTTATTGGAAAATAGTTCATCACAAAAATATGTTCTTGTGACTACTAAACCAATTAGTGAGGAAGCTAATGATGATGATCATGTAACTTCAGATCAAGTTACTACCGAATCTCGTAGGTAAACCAGAGTGAGATCCGCACCAGAGTGGTACGGTAATCCTGTTCTGGAAGTCATGTTACTAGACCATGACGAACTTGCGAACTATGAGGAAGCGATGATGAGCCCAGATTCCGCAAAATGGCTTGAGGCCATGAAATCTGAGATGGGATCCATGTATCAGAACAAAGTATGGACTTTGGTTGACTTGCCCGATGATCGGCAAGCCATAGAAAATAAATGGATCTTCAAGAGGAAGACATACGCTGATAGTAGTGTTACTATCTACAAAGCTAAGAATTGTCGCAAAAGATTTTCGACAAGTTCAATGTGTTGACTACGATGAGAGTTTCTCACTCGTATCTATGCTTAAATCTGTCCGAATCATGTTAGCAATTGCCGCATTTTATGAAATCTGGCAAATGGATAACAAAACTGCAATCCTTAATGGATTTCTTAAAGAAGAGTTGTATATGATGCAACCAGAAGTTTTTGTCAACCCTAAAGGTGTTAACAAAATATGCAAACTCCAGCGATCCATCTATGGACTGGTGTAAGCATCTCGGAGTTGGAATATACGCTTTGATAAGTTGATCAAAGCATATAGTTTTATACAGACTTGCGGTGAAGCCTGTATTTACAAGAAAGTGAGTGGGAGCACTACAACATTTCTGATAAGTATATGTGAATGACATATTGTTGATCGGAAATAATGTAGAATTTTTCTGCAAAGCATAAAGGAGTGTTTGAAAGGAGTTTTTGAAAGAAAGACCACGGTGAAGTTGCTTACATATTGAGCATCAAGATCTATAGAGATAGATCAAGACGCTTGATAAGGTTTTTCAATAAATACATACCTTGACGAGATTTTGAAGTAGTTCAAAATGGAACAGTCAAAGAAAGAGTTTCTTGCCTATGTTACAAGGTGTTAAATTGAGTAAGACTCAAAGCCCGAACACGGCAGAAGATAGAAAGAGAATGAATGTCATTCCCTATGCCTTGGTCATAGGTTCTATAAAGTATGCCATGTTGTGTACCAGATCTATTGTATACCCTACCACTGAGTTTGGCAAGGGAGTACAATATTGATCTAGGAGTAGATCACTAGACAGCGGTCAAAATTATCCTTAGTGGAATAAGGACATGTTTCTTGATTATGGAAGTGAAAAAAAGGTTCATCGTAAAGGGTTACGCCGATGCAAGTTTTGACACTAATCTAGATGAATCTAAGTCTCAATCTAGATACATATTGAAAGTGGGAGCAATTAGCTAGAGTAGCTCCGTGCAGAGCATTGTTGACATAAATATTTGCAAAATACTTACGGATCTGAATATGACAGACCCGGTGACTAAAATTATCTCACAAGCAAAACATGATCACACCTTAGTACTCTTAGGGTGTTAATCACATAGCAATGTGAACTAGATTACTGACTCTAGTAAACCCTTTGGGTGTTGGTCACATATCGATGTGGACTATGGGTGTTAATCACATGGTGATGTGAACTATTGCTGTTAAATCACATGGCGATGTGAACTAGATTATTGACTCTAGTGCAAGTGGGAGACTGAAGGAAATATGCCCTAGAGGCAATAATAAAGTTATTATTTATTTCCTTATTTCATGATAAATGTTTATTATTCATGCTAGAATTGTATTAACCGGAAACATAATACATGTGTGAATACATAGACAAACAGAGTGTCACTAGTATGCCTCTACTTGACAAGCTCGTTAATCAAAGATGGTTATGTTTCCTAACCATGGACAAAGAGTTGTTATTTGATTAACGGGATCACATCATTAGTTGAATGACATAATTGACATGACCCATTCCATTAGCTTAGCACCCGATCGTTTAGTATGTTGCTATTGCTTTCTTCATGACTTATACATGTTCCTATGACTATGAGATTATGCAACTCCCGTTTGCCGGAGGAACACTTTGTGTGCTACCAAACATCACAATGTAACTGGATGATTATAAAGGTGCTCTACAGGTGTCTCCAAAGGTACATGTTGGGTTGGCGTATTTCGCGATTAGGATTTGTCACTCCGATTGTCGGAGAGGTATCTCTGGGCCCTCTCGGTAATGCACATCACATAAGCCTTGCAAGCATTGCAACTAATGAGTTAGTTGTGAGATGATGTATTACGGAACGAGTAAAAAGACTTGCCAGTAACGAGATTGAACTACGTATTGAGATACCGACGATCGAATCTCGGGCAAGTAACATACCGATGACAAAGGGAACAACATATGTTGTTATGCGGTTTGACCGATAAAGATCTTCGTAGAATATGTAGGAGCCAATATGGGCATCCAGGTCCCGCTATTGGTTATTGACCGGAGATGTTTCTTGGTCATGTCTACATTGTTCTCGAACCGTAGGGTCCGCACGCTTAAGGTTTCGATGATAGTTATATTATGAGTTTATGAGTTTTGATGTACCGAAGAAGTTCAGAGTCCCGGATGGGATCGGGGACATGACGAGGAGTCTCGAAATGGTCGAGACGTAAAGATCGATATATTGGACGACTATATTCGGACATCGGAAAGGTTCCGAGTGATTCGGGTATTTTTCGGAGTACCGAAGAGTTACGGGAATTCGCCGGGGAGTATATGGGCCTTATTGGGCCATACGGGAATAGAGGAGAGAGGCCAAAAGGAAGGAGGCCTGCGCCCCCCCTCTGGTCCGAATTAGACAAGGGGCGCAGCCCCCTTTTCCTTCTTCCTCTCCCCCTCTTTCCCCTTCTCCTACTCCAACAAGGAAGGAGGGAGTCCTACTCCTGGTGGGAGTAGGACTCCCCTTGGCGTGCCCCCTCCTAGGCCGGCCGCCCCTCCCCCTTGCTCCTTTATATACGGGGGTAAGGGGGCACCCCATGACACATAAGTTGATCTTCATGATCGTTCCTTAGCCGTGTCCGGTGCCCCCCTCCACCATATTCCACATCGGTCATATTGTAGCGGTGCTTAGTAGAAGCCCTGCGACGGTTGAACATCAAGATCGTCACCACGCCGTCGTGCTGACGGAACTCCTCCCCGAAGCTTTGCTGGATCGGAGCCCGGGGAGCGTCATCGAGCTGAACGTGTGCCAAGAACTTGGAGGTGCCGGAGTAACGGTGCTTGGATCGGTTGGACCGTGAAGACGTACGACTACATCAACCACGTTGTGCTAATGCTTCCGTTGTCGATCTACAAGGGTACGTAGATCACACTCTCCCCTCTCGTTGCTATGCATCACCATGATCTTGCGTGTGCGTAGGAGAAATTTTGAAATTACTACGTTCCCCAACAATTTAGTGGTTTCTTGCATTATTAGAGCAAGTACAATAAAGCTGAGTCAGCGGGCTATAAGAAATAAACTACTACTACATGTTGGCTATAAGATGGGCTGTAGATGACATGGCACTGGCTTATAGCCAGCAGCTGGCTATACTATTAACCATGCTCTTAGGGGTTTCTTGTAAGGAACAATGTACGTACTACTACCGACAAAAGGCGATTCTAGGTTGCGTTGTACTCCAACGAGTACTACTAGTGGTCGCGGGAGTGTATACCTCGTTTTGTGGGTTCGATCCCGGCCGAACGCACGACGGCCTTTTTAAAACAAAATAGTACTACTACACTTCGCTGCGAGCCAATATTTTACACGGGTAGTTTGAGTTTTGAAGTCAAACGGACGTGTGGCCCCACAATCTGGGTGCACTGGACAGCCTAGCCACGTGAACAGGTTTTCCTTCCCAGCATCCCGTGGCTCGCATGCTCGCCCTAGCCGCACCTTGCTTCCAGCTTCCAGCTAGTAGCATATTTAAACTAGCGCCTCCCAATTAAGCCCGAGGAGTCGGAAAAGCCTGGCGGGGCATTGGGAACTGTGCAATATGGCTCTATATGTAAAGTGCTCTACTACTATGTAGCTTGTGGCGTCGCATGCATGGACTTCACTCCATTATCGGCTCTACTATAAAAGAAATTCCTCTTGCCGTGTTTTTTTGAAACGGAGGCAAAAGCTTTGCTTCATATCATTCATAAAGAAGGAACTACTAACAAAGTTCGACGAGATCCATTACACCTCCACAAATGGAAGCAAAAAGCCTAGTCTCGCTGTATCAAATAACTCAAATGTTCTGCCCCCGCAGTAGCCGTCGCTGATAAACAGGCTGCTAGTGTGTGCGTAAGAGGAGCGGCTGAGTAGGCCAGCTACGTGAGAGGAGCGGCTGAATAGAGCACCGAGAGTACCCACTAGGCCACTACGCAGGTGTACTTCCCCTGCATTGATAGTACAACGATGGTTCTAGGGAATAGTAGTACCCTCCACTTCCAACTGTAGCTCCTTGGCCCTGAGATTCAAGAGTTCAAAACTGGTGCACTATACTAGACTAGACTAGAAGTACAATACATCACACTACTAGTTGAGAAAAGTAGTACTAGTGCTGCTACAGTACGAGTACGTACTCCTCCGTCACATAATGTAAGACGTTTTTTGACACTAGTTGGCGTGTACAAAAAATGGCAAAAACATACCCAAAATTTCTTAATCCACACCAAAAACTACTACCTAGTGCCAAAAATTTCTTACTAGTGCTATTATTTACAGTATAATGCAATCCCATAACGTTCCATAATCCCTTTCTTTCAAAAAAAATCACTTCTGGAGAGAAGATTGCTATCTCCACGCGAGCTTATCATAGGCCAGCGCCACCGCATGCAGTCATGTGAGAGAGAGGGAGACATCCATGCAGCACGCAGAGAGAGGAGAACGCGAGCGAACAGCCAATGGGCTGCATGGGGCATTTAGCTGCTAACTCCTCCCATCCATGCGCCAGGGGTATTTCCATCCAGAAAGCATGCAGCGAGCCCCTGCCTTGGTATCCGGGTCTGCTCTTATGCGTAGAGTAAAAAGAATTAGAGGGAGTACTAGTAGTAAATAATAGCCTCACCCCTTCGCTGAGGAACGATCTACAGTTGGAAGGGACGAGGCCCTGCGGTTACTACGCTCTTATCTCCTCCTCGCCAGTTCCCCTCCCCCCGAAGAGAAGGCAGTTCATTGCTGCTCCCATGGATTCGCCAGGCGGTTCTCCTCCTCGTCAGGGCTGGGAGACCTTGGACAACGATCATGTGGGAGAAATCGCACGCCGCACCGACGTCCTCACCGCCGCAAGACTCGGTGCTTCCTGCACCAACTTTTTCAAGATGCTGCTTAAACATGCCATGCTTGTTGGTCTTCCATGCATCCTCGAGGAGAAGGTTCTTCTATGGGACAATCCTTCGAACAGTCCACCGCTCCCTGGCCATGGTTGCACGTTGACTCGGCTAGAGTTGCCGACGTTGAGAGGTAGTCGGATTTTGTCCGATGAGCAGGTCAGTAATGGAGCTTGATCATGTAGTACATAGTTATTCCATTTCCATCCCATAATTTCTCCGCTGCCCACCGTCTTATATATAGGTCTGGGTCGATGCCGACGAAGATTGTCTTGCATACCTCCGGCCGGATACCACCATCATTTTGCACAACAACCACAGTAGTGCGGCCGTTCCGATAGACCCCTTCTCCACCATTGGGATTGGCCTTCCGGACTGGCTGGGCAAGAATACGTATGATGATGCCTACATGAGATTGAAGAAGATAGCAATTGCGGACCTACCGACAAAGTGACGCGGCTACGACGATTACTATCTCATCGCGGTGTTCGACATAAGGATTGCCATCAATGTAGGAGGCAGTAATGGCAGACGCTGGCGCATGTTGGCGGCGGCAGATTTGTACCCCTACACGTTCGAAGACGCCGTGTGCCATCTAGGCCGCATCTTCGCGGTGACAAGCCAGGGGACTTGTTTCATCTGGTTGACATCCTACGGTATGGGAGATTACAAACGGAATGCACAAACCATCATTTGCATCCCTAACGGTACTCCATTGTTTTGCAGGGACCAGTCATCCCCCGATTAAAATAAGATCGCCGATCTTGGATGTGCATTTGCATCTGCGATTCGGTCTAACCTGGAACCTTGTAGCTGACTTTGGCATATTGGGATCAACTATCTTAGCAGTCGTTACCCATGGTACCACTGATGTGCAACATGGTCACATAATCTACCACGATCGGACCGTCACCATCTACCCAGGTATTCCATTTTTTAACCCTCTCGCCTTCTCTTTCATTGTTGTACTAGTAGTATACTTTGTAGTACTAGTAGGCGTACTTTTTACCTTGGAGGACACGTGTAGCTAGCTAGGCCCTTGAAGACTTGAACCCACTACCTGCCACCATTTTTGTTTTTCCATGTCTTACTATCTCATCCATGTAGCCAAGAGTGGCTATATATAATAAGCCGGTTATTTTACTTCCTCTATACCGGAGTAGTACTATTTGCTGCATAGTATTACTCACCGCCACATTTGAGCACAACATTATTATGCATGGACCTTGACTATGTACGTCACCATGTGTCCAGATCTGGGATGCCGCGTGTACCAGATGAACGGCACCGAGTTCGACCCCCGTCATGCTACCTGGGTGCCGAGGAACACTCTTGGAGAGTACTCGCTTTTCATCGGGGACAGGTACCCCATTGTGAAGCGGATGCCACCTTCCGTGCACAACATGGAAGGCCTGTCGTTCATGAAGCATGGTTGTGTCTTCAGTGTGCACCGCCGGATGAACGACATGCTGGGACACGCTATCCCTGATTTATGCCGCTTAAGCTTGGATGAGTCTCCATCGTGTGGAACCGGACTAGAAAGCTGCGACAATGATTCCCGTTGCCGGCCCTTGAAGACTTGAACCCACTACCTGCCACCATTTTTGTTTTTCCATGTCTTACTATCTCATCCATGTAGCCAAGAGTGGCTATATATAATAAGCCGGTTATTTTACTTCCTCTATACCGGAGTAGTACTATTTGCTGCACAGTATTACTCACCGCCACATTTGAGCACAACATTATTATGCATGGACCTTGACTATGTACGTCACCATGTGTCCAGATCTGGGATGCCGCGTGTACCAGATGAACGGCACCGAGTTCGACCCCCGTCATGCTACGTGGGTGCCGAGGAACACTCTTGGAGAGTACTCGCTTTTCATCGGGGACAGGTACCCCATTGTGAAGCGGATGCCACCTTCCGTGCACAACACGGAAGGCCTGTCATTCATGAAGCATGGTTATGTCTTCAGTGTGCACCGCCGGATGAACGACATGCTGGGACACGCTATCCCTGATTTATGCCGCTTCAGCTTGGATGAGTCTCCATCGTGTGGAACCGGACTAGAAAGCTGCGACAATGATTCCCGTTGCCGGCCCTTGAAGACTTGAACCCACTACCTGCCACCATTTTTGTTTTTCCATGTCTTACTATCTCATCCATGTAGCCAAGAGTGGCTATATATAATAAGCCGGTTATTTTACTTCCTCTATACCGGAGTAGTACTATTTGCTGCACAGTATTACTCACCGCCACATTTGAGCACAACATTATTATGCATGGACCTTGACTATGTACGTCACCATGTGTCCAGATCTGGGATGCCGCGTGTACCAGATGAACGGCACCGAGTTCGACCCCCGTGATGCTACGTGGGTGCCGAGGAACACTCTTGGAGAGTACTCGCTTTTCATCGGGGACAGGTACCCCATTGTGAAGCATGGTTCATGAAGCATGGTTGTGTCTTGAGTGTGCACCGCCGAATGAATGGCATGCTGGGACATGCTATCCCTGATTTATGCCGCTTCAGCTTGGATGAGTCTCCATCGTGTGGAACCGGACTAGAAAGCTGCGACAATGATTCCCGTTGCCCACTGCTATGGATTGTGCCATCCATGAAGAACACCTGGGACTGGAACCTGGAGGAGGACATGTAGCCCATCTATAACGTGTAAGTGGAGTACGGTAATTGTGAATGATAGCGCTGTGAATATATGTAGACTAGTCGTGCACAAATTTATCACATGAGTTGGAGATGAACTTGTGTGCCATATTGGCATTTGTCCTTTAGAATTTATTACTAGTAAATGTGTTATGTGTACGTGCAACTTGTGTGGTTGTTGCACGGGCTCCAACACGCTCTTTGAGAAAAAAGGTGGCACAGCTTTGGATATACATGACGTGTCGGCATCATACAGTAGCATCGTTTGCTATAGTTGTACTAGTACACTCCTACTAGGACGACAACTCCTATAAAACCTTGCGCTTGGCTTGCCTCTTCGGGAGGTTCAACAGTTCGTACTCGTGTGAACCTTGCACTTGGCTCTTCGCCTCTTCGGAAGGTCCAACAATGATGATACTACAGTCCAATATGCTTCTGGCAATCTGACACCGATTGAACTGCTACACGTCCACCGCGAGGGCGAGGGAGAGGGAGAGGGGCGCTGTAGTCAAAACCCTCTCCTCGTCCTGCGAACCCCCGCGCGCGTGGGCGAGGGAGAGGCGTAGTAAGCAAGCTTCTCCTCGTTCGGCGAGTTGATGGGACACATCAAAGCAGCACTAGTACTAGTAGTAGTAGTCCATACTGCGTCCTTTCCGATTAATATGGCTTAATTTGAAATGAGAAAAATACACTGGCGGTCAACGTATGTAACAGTACGCTCTTTATGGTCACTATATATAGTTTTGCGGTGATTATGCGATCACTAGCTCATCGTAGAGCACCGTATTGCACCCTACTGACCGGCCACATAGTCGACGTGGCACTTTGTTGACTGGTTAAATTGTCACCTAGTTTCTGGGTCCCACCTGTCAGTTGGCAGAGCAAAGAAATCAGTTAAACAAAACTTTACGCAGGCGCGACACGAGTCCAACCCTTGCGCGCGAACCGCCCTGGCTGTGTATGTGAGTGCATGCACGTGTCCTCCCTCGGTCTTCCAACAAAGAGTGTACTACATGATGTACATCTACAATTCCAATGTGTTTAGCCTTTAATCTAAATCGATATTGATTGACTAATGCACCAACTTGTGCTGTAGGTATAGGCTACATGTCTATCCTTAATTACAGCATGCAACGACCTTCATTTAATCTTCTTATCTCAATGGTTGCATGCACACATAAGTCTACTACTTTTGGGCATTAATTATTGTAACGCCCCAAGACCAGAGCTTCAGATGCCTTCCATGTTTCCGCGTGTTGTCGGGTGATTCGTTTTGGTTCATTGCATCTTGTGCATTGCATCATCATGTTTTCAAAACATGCATCCGTCCCGGTCTCCTTGTTCCGTCCGTTGTCCGTTCTGAGCCTAGTCACACTTGCACGCGCCCGCGGCATGTCCGGATTATTATTTTATAAGTGGCCGGAAAATGTCCTCGAAATGGGATGAAAGTTGGCGTTTGGTATTATTATACTGTAGATAGACCGCCTGTCAAGTTTCATCGCATTCGGAGTTCGTCTGATAGCCCAATCATTAAACTATAGCGACATTATAGCCGGACACACGTCGGACGTTTTCGGTCTCCGAAAATAGTCGCCGGGCCTCTCCTCTTCTATCTTCTCAGCCCTTTGCCTTCTGCACTACCTCTAACCGCCAAGCCCTACCTAACCTCTCTCGTCAGCCCGCGGACCTCCTCCCGCGCGCGTCCGAAATCTGTCCCGGACCCGACCCGGACATTCGTTACCGCTGTGTCCGGATCATCCCCAAACATCTACAAAATATCACCGTTTTATTATTTGGACTCCCTAGCCTATTCTTTCTGAACCGTCCGATTTCGATCGGAGGATCCAAACTCCCTTTTTTCCTTATATTTATAGACCACCACCTACCAAATCTAGCCTAACCCTAAAACCTAGGAGGCTTGTCCCTCCCCGCCGCCACTCCTCTCCCACATCGGGATCCCCTCCCGATCCAGTTCCACCCGAGACGAATTGCAGCAACCACCTTCCTTCCTCGTGTTCAGATCCAGCCAATCCATCCCCTCATTGAGAGCTGCCACCCAAGCCCATCGATCCAACCCTCCTCGCTCTCCTCATTGACCAGGGAGATGAGCTCCTCCTTTCCCGTTTCTCCCACGCGCCACCACGACCCCTCGAGCTCAATTACAAGCTCAAGCCCGAACCTCGCCGTCCTCGCTTGGCCGTCGTGTCGTCGGAGGCCACCGTTCCCCGCCACAGGTGAGAACAACGGTGTCCCTTCCCTTCCTTCCTCTGGCTCCTTCCTTCTCCTCTCAACATCTCTGCCTCCCTTTTCTCTCCAGGAGCTCAGCGCCAATGCCATGGATGCCACCACCAGGAGCTTCGCCCGCGCTGCTGCCATGGACTGGATCCAGTCCGGAGCTGCTCATCTGCCTCATATCTCGTCCTGGATGCAAGTCCCTCACCGCGCCGCACATGCTCTGCAACGAGCGGAGCTGCAGCCACCGTGCGCCGTTGGCGGCATCGGCCTGAATAGGCCTCCTCTTCGCCGTTTCCCACTCCTCCGGCCACCTCCGCCCGTTTCCCCGTCCCCAGCATCATCTGCAGCTATGCCATGCCGCCGCCGCTGGCTCTGCTTCACCTGAACCGGATTTCCTCTTTTTGCTTCGCCCCGCGCCAAGTCCCCTGCCGCCATGGATGTCCCGACGCAGGAGCTCGCCGTCGACCGCACTCGACGTCGCCTGCCTCCGGATCCGTCGAGCCCCGGTCTCCCTAGCCTCTCCGTCGCAGGATCCTTCGCGTCCTCCGGTGCATCCAGCTGCCTCCTGCATCGAGCGGGACAACCTCGCGTTGACCCCGTGCTCGATTTGGCAGCAAAGTCGCTCGCCCCTTTTACTGCGTTGACCGCACGCACCTGGGCCACCTCCCCTTCAACCGTTGACCGCGGCCCAGCCCACACCTTCCCACCGCCTTGGGCCAGGTCCAGCTGGGTGAGTCCAGCGCCCATGCTCCCATCGGGCCAGTCAGATCCGGCCTGATGTGTATTTTTTCCGCTGCAGCGAATTTTTCCAATTATCCAGAAAACTGCCAGTTTACAGTTTAGTCCCTAGTCTTCATGCATATAATAACTCTTGAACTATGCATCATATGTAAAAACTTAATATATGAAAGTTGGTTAGAATTTTGTGTAGGATAATAATATCCAACTTTCTTGCATGTTCGAAATGATTAAAATTACGTTTGCTTATATTTGCTCCTATGCCATGTTAAAATGCTTTAATTCATAACTAAATAACCGTAGCTCGGTTTTTAATAAACTTTATATGTATATGGGGTAGAAAAATGCCTAGATTAACATGGTGTACTTGTTTTGCATGTTTAATACATCTAAAATTGTGTTTAGGACAGAACGGTACCAAACCTAAAAATATGCACATGAGGAGTTTCCGGACTTGTTGTTTTGTTGTGCCGGCCTCATTTAAACTTGCCTAGATTAGATAGTCATCATGCTTCCCCTCTTGCCATGTTTAACAACATTTAATATTGTTGGGTACATAAACGAGATCGAACTAAATAACTTGAATGTGGTGTTTCGTCAATATGCAACGGACTTGCATATTGTGCTCCACTTTGTAGAATTGTTTGTGCATCTTTGCCATGCCATGCTTCATTAAATCGGACATGCATCATACTTGGTTGTGCATCATGCCATGGTCATGTGTTGGTTGTTTACTATGTTGTTTGCTCCTTTTCCGGTGTTGTTTCTTCGGGTTGGTTCCGATAACGTCGCGTTGTGAGGAACCGTTCAACTACGACCGTTTGTCTTCTTCATGGACTCGTTCTTCTTCCTTGCAGGATCTTAGGCAAGATGACCATACCCTAGAAATCACTTCTATCTTTGCTTGCTAGTTGCTCGCTCTTTTGCTATGCCTATGCTGTGATACCAACCACTTGCTTATCAAGCCTCCTATATTGTTGAACCAAGCCTCTAACCCACCTTGTCCTAGCAAACCTTTGTTTGGCTATGTTACCGCTTTGCTCAGCCCCTCTTATAGTGTTGTTAGTTGCAGGTGAAGATTGAAGTTTGTTCCTTGTTGGAACATGGAGATCGTTCCTTGTTGGAACATTGTTTACTTGTTGGGATATCACAATATCTCTTATTTAATTAATGCATCTATATACTTGGTAAAGGGTGGAAGGCTCAGCCTTATGCCTGGTGTTTTGTTCCACTCTTGCCGCCCTAGTTTCCGTCATATCGGTGTTATGTTCCCGGATTTTGCGTTCCTTACGCGGTTGGGCTATTATGGGAACCCCTTGACAGTTCGCCTTGAATAAAACTCCTCCAGCAATGCCCAACATTGGTTTTACCATTTGCCACCTAGCCTTTTCTTTTCCCTTGGGAGTCGCGCTCCTGAGGGTCATCATTATTTTACCCCCCGGGCTAGTGCTCCTTTGAGTGTTGGTCCAAACTAGAGTCCTGTGCAGTGCCCCCTCGGGGAAACTCGAGGTTTGGTTTTAGTTGTATGGAGAGCTCATCTGAGTGTGCCCTGAGAACGAGATATGTGCAGCTCCTATCGGGATTTGTTGGCACATTCGGGCGGTGTTGCTGGTTTAGTTTTACCATTGTCGAAATGTCTTGTAGAACCAGGATGCCGAGTCTGATCGGAATGTCTCGGGAGAAGGTTTATCCTTCGTTGACCGTGAGAGCTTGTGATGGGCTAAGTTGGGACACCCCTACATGGATTTGAACTTTCGAAAGCCGTGCCTGCGGTTATGGGCATATGGGAATTTGTTAATGTCCGGTTGTAGAGAACCTGAAGTTGATCTTAATTAAAAGGCACCAACCGCGTGTGTTACCGTGATGGTCTCTTCTCGGCGGAGTCCGGGAAGTGAACACGGTGTTGGAGTTATGTTTGACGTAGGTTGTTCTAGGATCACTTCTTGATCATAGTTGTTCGACCGTGCTTTTGCCTTCTCTTATCACTCCCATTTGCGTATGTTAGCCACCATATATGCTAGTCGCTTGCTGCAGCTCCACATCATACCTTTACCTTACCCATAAGCTTAAATAGTCTTGATCGCGAGGGTGTGAGATTGCTGAGTCCCCGTGACTCACAGATACTTCCAAAACCAGCTTGCAGGTGCCGATGAGTCTGTGCAGATGACGCAACCAAGCTCAAGGAGGAGCTCGATGAAGATCTTGTCCTTTGTGTTGTTTCATTCTAGTTGATCAGTAGTGGAGCCCAGTTGGGGTCGATCAGGGACCTTGTCGCATTTGGGGTTCTTCTTTTATTTTGGTTCCGTAGTCGGACCTTGATTGTATTTGGATGATGTAATGCTTTATTCATGTAATTGTGTGAAGTGGCGATTGTAAGCCAACTATGTATCTTTTCCCCTATTGTATTACATGGGTTGTTTGCGAAGATTACCTCACTTGCGACATTGCTTTCAATGCGGTTATGCTTCTAAGTCGTGCTTCGACACATGGGAGATATAGCCGCATCGAGGGCGTTACAATTATGCCCTCGTCAATGTGTAAATCTCTAAATGTACAGTCTTTCACGGATGTAGGGAGTAGGTTGAGCACTTGAGCGTGAGCGTGTGTCTTGCGTCGTGTGCTGTGTGTCGCATGAGTGCGTGAGTGTTGCGTGCGTCCATGTGTACGTGTGAGTGTTGCATGTTGCATGCAAGCATGCATGCATGGGGCTTACTCCCTCCCATTGACATGTCCATTTGGCTATAGATTTCAACAAGTGACTAGGTACGGAGCAAAATGAGTGAAGTGAGCGTAGAGGCATAGGGATACTGTAGAAAGGAAGTCCTCACGATCCATTTATTCCCCATCTCAGTCAGAGAGAACTATTCAACTAGTCTTCACAGTGAAGTGACAATACACACTGCAGTAGATGGGACACGTAATTAATAAGCTAAACCAGCGTGTTGGTGTTACTAAATCAGTCGGTTATGTTTGGTAGTGTAAAGTCATTGAAAGCATGCACATCCCACATATCTTATTGGTTGATATGCCACAAAATAAAAAACGAGAAGGGAGTTAATGTACAGTGCCTAAGTGTTTTGGGATTATTTGGTTTTCGTAAGGTGACTTACACACCTAGACGGAGGGAGTAGTAGAATTGAGATTGAATGCACTTTCTTCCCCGTCTTCCACTCTTCTTCCTCCTCTCTTCTTCTTCCTCCTCTCTTCCCCATCGTCGGCTGCACACCATTTACCCCCGCTCACTTCTCGCCCGCCCATGCCATCTTCCTTGGTAGCTCGCGTGTACCATATCCCCCCACTCACTACTCGGCCACACGAGGAGAAGCTTCTTCGCTCGCCCGCCCGAATCCACTTCCCCGCTGGCTCGCAGGCACCGAAAACCTCAATGGCAGAACCAACTGACACGCAGAGCCGCGATTGGAATTCCCTCCCCGATGTTCTCTTGGAGAAGATCTGTAGTCGTATGGACCTACTCAGCACCGTCCGTCTGGCCGCATGCTCGGTGTCTTTGTACCATCTACTCGTCTGCAACCGGCCGGCTCTTTTCAAGACACCCTGCTTGCTGATGCCCGATCCTCGCAGGTGGCCCAGACACCGACTTGACGATCCTACAGAGGTTGTCGTGGTGCCCCTCGACATGCTACCACTACCCGTCCACCTGTCCTTCATGCGCGGCCACTACTGGGCGGGCATGAAGGCCAACTGGATCGTCCTCATCCACCACACCGGTAGTCCGTGGCATCTCGTGGATATCTACACCCAGCGAGGGATCACCCTTCCATCATTGGATACCGCCGCCATCGAGCCTCGCGGCCCGCCGGACACTCCTGCCTACTACGCACGAGACGCGTCAAGCTTTTGGCTCGACCTCTGTTTGCAGAAAGTTTTAATCTATGAAGTGCCCACACCATCAGAAGACTACATGGATTACAAGCTCATTGCCTTGTTCAACAAGGGATTAGTCTATCTGGAATCCGGTCGCCATACATGGTTATGGCTCATCATCAATCCTGTTGAGGAAACATTTCTGTCTGATGCTATAGTGCATGATGGCATCGTTTACGCGGTCGACGCACAAATTGGCTACCTATATTGGTGGAATCTATCATCGTGTAATTGTTCTATCTCATCTCATCTTTACCTTATGAATTGTTGGGTAACGTAGCAGAAATTCAAAATTTTCCTACGTGTCACCAAGATCCATCTATGGAGAGACCAGCAACGAGGGGAAGGAGAGTGCATCTACATACCCTTGTAGATCGCTAAGCGGAAGCGTTCAAGAGAACGGGGTTGATGGAGTCGTACTCGTCGTGATCCAAATCACCGATGATCAAGTGCCGAACGCACGGCACCTCCGCGTTCAACACACGTACAGCCCGGTGACGTCTCCCACGCCTTGATCCAGCAAGGAGAGAGGGAGAGGTTGAGGAAGACTCCATCCAGCAGCAGCACAACGGCGTGGTGGTGATGGAGGAGCGTGGCAATCCTGCAGGGCTTCGCCAAGCACCGCAGAAGAGGAGAAGAACTTGGGAGAGAGGGAGGGGCTGCACCAAAGGCAAAAGGTGTGTTTGAGAGGCCCTCCTACCCCACTATATATAGGGATCCCAAGGGGGGGGGTGCGCCAGCCCCTAGGAGATCCAATCTCCAAGGGGGCGGC
>NC_041384.1:84368454-84420514 GCF_002162155.2 Triticum dicoccoides
CTTGGGACTCTTCCTTAGGGTTCCCCCTTCACCCTAGGCGCATGGGCCATAAGGGAAGTGGCGCCCCAGCCCACTTTGGGCTGGATCCCTTCCCACTTCAGCCCATGGGACCCTCCGGGATAGGTGGCCCCACCTGGTGGGCCCCCGGGACCCTTCCGGTGGTCCCGGTACAATACCGATGACCCCGAAACTTGTCCCGATGGCCGAAATAGGACTTCCTATATATAAATCTTTACCTCCGGACCATTCTGGAACTCCTCGTGACGTCCGGGATCTCATCCGGGACTCCGAACAACATTCGGTAACCACATACAAGCTTCCTTTATAACCCTAGCATCATCGAACCTTAAGTGTGTAGACCCTACGGGTTCGGGAGACATGCAGACATGACCGAGATGTTCTCCGGTCAATAACCAATAGCGGGATCTGGATATCCATGATGGCTCCCACATGTTCCACGATGATCTCATCGGATGAACCACGATGTCAAGGACTTAATCAATCCCGTATACAATTCCCTTTGTCTAGCGGTATTGTACTTGCCCGAGATTCGATCATCGGTATCCCTATACCTTGTTCAATCTCGTTACCGGCAAGTCTCTTTACTCGTTCCGTAACACATCATCATGTGATCAACTCCTTGGTCACATTGCGCATATGATGATGTCCTACCGAGTGGGCCCAGAGATACCTCTCCGCTTACACGGAGTGACAAATCCCAGTCTTGATTCGTGCCAACCCAACAGACACTTTCGGAGATACCTGTAGTGCACCTTTATAGTCACCCAGTTACGTTGTGACGTTTGATACACCCAATGCATTCCTACGGTGTCCGGGAGTTGCACAATCTCATGGTCTAAGGAAATGATACTTGACATTAGAAAAGCTTTAGCATACGAACTACACAATCTTTGTGCTAGGCTTAGGATTGGGTCTTGTCCATCACATCATTCTCCTAATGATGTGATCCCGTTATCAATGACATCCAATGTCCATGGTTAGGAAACTGTAACCATCTATTGATCAACGAGCTAGTCAACTAGAGGCTTACTAGGGACATGGTGTTGTCTATGTATCCACACATGTATCTGAGTTTCCTATCAATACAATTATAGCATGGATAATAAACGATTATCATGAACAAGGAAATATAACAATAACCAATTTATTATTGCCTCTAGGGCATATTTCCAACAGTCTCCCACTTGCACTAGAGTCAATAATCTAGTTCACATCTCCATGTGATTAACACTCACAGGTCACATCGCCATGTGACTAACACCCAAGAGTTTACTAGAGTCAGTAGTTTAGTTCACATCACTATGTGATTAACACTCAATGAGTTTTAGGTTTGATCATGTTGCTTGTGAGAGAGGTTTTAGTCAACGGGTTTGAACCTTTCAGATCTGTGTGTGCTTTACAAATCTCTATGTCATCTCCTAGATGTAGCTACCACGTTCCATCTGGAGCTATTCCAAATAATTGTTCTACTTGGAGCTATTCTAAATTGTTGCTCCATTATACGTATCCGACATCTCTACTCAGAGCTATCCGGATAGGTGTTAAGCTTGCATCGACGTAACCCTTTACGACGAACTCTTTTACCACCTCCATAATCGAGAAAATTCCTTAGTCCACTAATTACTAAGGATAACTTTGACCGCTGTCCTGTGATCCATTCTTGGATCACTCTTGTACCCCTTGACTGACTCATGGCAAGGCACACTTCAGGTGCGGTACACAGCATAGCATACTGTAGAGCCTACGTCTTAAGCATAGGGGACGACCTTCGTCTTTTCTCTCTATTCTGCCGTGGTCGAGCTTTAAGTATTAACTTCATACCTTATAACTCAGGCAAGAACTCCTTCTTTGACTGATCCATCTTGAACACCTTCAAGATCATGTCAAGGTATGTGCTCATTTGAAAGTACCATTATTCGTTTTGATCTATCCTTATAGATCTTGATGCTCAATGTTCAAGTAGCTTAATCTAGGCTTTCCATTGAAAAACACTTTCCCAATAACCCTATATGCTTTCCAGAAATTCTACATGATTTCTGATCAACAATGTGTCAACAACATATACTCATCAGAAATTCTATAGTGCTCCCACTCACTTCTTTGGAAATACAAGTTTCTCATAAACTTTATATAAACCCAAAATCTTTGATCATCTCATCAAAGCGTACATTCCAACTCCGAGATGCTTACTCCAGTCCTCAGAAGGATTGCTTGAGCTTTGCATACTTATTAGCATCTTTCAGGATTAACAAAACCTTCCGGTTGTATCACATACAACCTTTCCTCAAGAAAAATCATCGAGGAAACAATGTTTTGACATCCTATCTGCAAGATTTCATAAATAACGCAGTAATCGCTAATATAATTCCAACAGACTCTTAGCATCGCTACGAGTGAGAAAGTCTCACCGTAGTCAACTCCTTGAACTTGTCGGAAAACATCTTAATGACAAGTCGAGCTTTCTTAATGGTGACATTTACCATCATTGTCCGCCTTCCTTTTAAAATCCATCTGTACTCAACAGCCTTACGGCCATCAAGTAGTTCTTGCAAAGTCTACACTTTGTTTTCATATATGGATCCTCTCTCGGATTATATGGCCTCGAGCCATTTATCGGAATCCGGGCCCACCATCGCTTCTCCATAGCTTGTAGGCTCATTGTTGTCTAGCAACATGACTTTCAAGACAGGATTACGTACCACTCTGAAGTAGTACGCATCCTTGTCATCCTACGAGGTTTGGGAGTGACTTGATCTGAAGTTTCATGATCACTATCATAAGCTTCCACTTCAATTGGTGTAGGTGCCACAGGAACAACTCTTTGTGCCCTGCTATACACTAGTTGAAGTAACGGTTCAATAACCTCATCAAGTCTCCACCATCCTCCCACTCAATTCCTTCGAGAGAAACTTTTCCTCGAGAAAGGACCCGATTCTAGAAACAATCCCTTATTGCTTTCGGATCTGAGACAGGAGGTATACCCAACTGTTTTGGGTGTCCTATGAAGATGCATTTATCCGCTTTGGGTTCGAGCTTATCAGCCTGAAACTTTTTCATATAAGCGTCGCAGCCCCAAACTTTTAAGAAATGACAGCTTAGGTTTCTCTAAACCATAGTTCATACGGTGTCACCTCATCGGAATTACGTGGTGCCCCATTTAAAGTGAATGTGGTTGTCTCTAATGCCTAACCCATAAACTATCGTGGTAATTTGATAAGAGACATCATGGTATGCATCATATCTAATAGGGTGCAGTTATGATGTTCGGACACACCATCACACTATGGTGTTCCAGGTTGTATTAGTTGTGAAACAAATTTCCACAATGTCTTAATTTTGTGCCAAACTCGTAATTCAGATATTCATCTCTATGATCATATCATAGATATTTTATCCTCTTGTCACGACGATCTTTCAACTTCACCCTGAAATTACTTGAACCTTTCAATAATTCAGACTCGTGATTCATCAAGTAAATATACTCAACATCTACTCAAATTATCTG
The DNA here is from genome assembly GCF_002162155.2 of Triticum dicoccoides. NCBI lineage: Eukaryota > Viridiplantae > Streptophyta > Magnoliopsida > Poales > Poaceae > Triticum > Triticum dicoccoides. The sequence continues at coordinate 84,371,981 of NC_041384.1, forward strand.
TGAAGTAAAAACATAAGGATATCCACTACATTCCTCAGCACTCATTGGACTGCACACATCAAAATGTATTACTTCCAACAAGTTGCTTTCTAGTTCCATTTTACTGAAAAACGAGGCTTTCAGTCATCTTGCCCATGTGGTATGATTTGCATGTCTCAAGTGATTCAAAATCAAGCGAGTACAAAACGGTCCATTTGCATGGAGTTTCTTCATGCATATATACCAATAGACATGGTTCGCATGTCCCAAACTTTTCAAAAACGAGTGAGCCCAAAGATCCATCAACATGGAGCTTCTTCATGCGTTTTATACCGATATGACTTACGTGGCAGTGCCACAAGTAGGTGGTACTATCATTACTATCTTTTGGCATGAACATGTGTATCACTACGATCGAGATTTAATAAACCATTCATTTTAGGTGTAAGACCATTGAAGGTATTATTCAAATAAACAGAGTAACCATTATTCTCCTTAAATGAATAACCGTATTGTGATAGATATAATCCAATCATGTCTATGCTCAACGCAAACACCAATCTCGATGGTAGAGGGAGCGTGCGATGCTTGATCATATCAACATTGAGAACACTTCCAACACATATCGTCAGCTCACCTTTAGCTAGTCTCCGTTTATTCCGTAGCTTTTATTTCGAGTTACTAACACTTAGCAACCGAACCGATATCTAATACCCTGGTGCTACTAGGAGTACTAGTAAAGTACACATTAACATAATGTATATCCAATATACTTCTATCGACCTTGCCAGCCTTCTAATCTACCAAGTATCTAGGGTAATTCTGCTCTAGTGGCTGTTCCCTTTATTACAGAAGCACTTAGTCTCGAGTTTGGGTTCAACCTTGGGTTTCTTCACTAGAGCAGCAGCTGAATTGCCGTTTTATGAAGTATCCCTTCGTGCCCTTGCCCTTCTTGAAACTAGTGGTTTCACCAACCATCAACAATTGATGCTCCTTCTTGATTTCTACTTTTGGGGTGTCAAACATCACGAACATCTCAAGGATCATCATACATGTCCCCGATATATTATAGTTCATCACGAAGCTCTAGCAGCTTGGTGGTAATGACTTCGGAGAAACATCACTATCTTATCTGGAAGATCAACTCCCACTTGATTCAAATGATTGTTGTACTCAGACAATCCGAGCACAAGCTCAACAATTGAGCTTTTCTCCTTAGTTTGCAGGTTAAGAAAATCGTCGGAGGCCTTATACCTCTTGACGTGGGCACGAGCCTGAAATTCCAATTTCAGCCCTCAAAACATCTCATATGTTTCATGATGTTTCAAAAATGTTTTTGGTGCCTCAACTCTAAACCGTTTAACTGAACTATCACGTAGTTATCAAAATGTGTATGTCAGATGTTCGCAACATCCACAGACAATGTTCGAGGTTCAGCACACTGAGCGGTGCATTAAGAACATCAGCCTTCTATGAAGCAATGAGGAAAATCCTCAGTTTACGGACCTAGTCCACATAATTGCTACTATCAACTTTCAACTAATTTTTCTCTAGGAACATAACTAAACAGTAGAACTAAAGCGCGAGCTACGACATAATTTGTAAAATCCTTTTGACTATGTTCAGGATAATTAAGTTCATCTTATGAACTCCCACTTAGATAGACATCCCTCTAGTCATCTAAGTGATTACATGATCCGAGTCAACTAGGCCGTGTCCGATCTGTGCGTGAGACGGACTAGTCAACGTCGGTGAACATCATCATGTTGATCGTATCTTCTATACGACTCATGCTCGACCTTTCGGTCTTCTGTGTTCCGAGGCCATGTCTGTACATGCTAGGCTCGTCAAGTTAACCCTAAGTGTTTTTGCATGTGTAAAACTGTCTTACACCCGTTGTATGTGAACGTAAGGATCTATCACACCCGATTAACACGTGGTGCTTCGAAACGACGAACTGTAGCAACAGTGCACAGTTAGGGGAGAACACTTCTTGAAATTGTTGTAAGGGATCATCTTATTTACTACCGTCGTTCTAAGCAAATAAGATGTATAAACATGATAAGCATCAAATGCAATCAAATAATAGTGACATGATATGGCCAATATCATATGGCTCCTTTGATCTCCATCTTGGGGCTCCATGATCATCATTGTCACCGGCATGACACCATGACCTCCATCATCATGATCTCCATCATCGTGTCTTCTTGAAGTTGTCTCGTCATCGACATGCAAGTCGTGATTCCCTTGACAAGAACATGATCATTCTCATACATCACATATATCATTCATCACATCCTTTTGGCCATATCACATCACATAGCATACCCTGCAAAAACAAGTTAGACGTCCTCTAATTGTTGTTTGCATGTTTTACGTGGCTGCTATGGGTTTCTAGCAAGAACGTTTCTTACCTACGCAAAACCACAACATGATATGCCAATTGCTATTTACCCTTCATAAGGACCCTTTTCATCGAATCCGATCCGACTAAAGTAGGAGAGACAGGCACCCGCTAGCCACCTTATGCATCTAGTGCATGTCAGTCGGTGGAACCAGTCTCACGTAAGAGTACGTGTAAGGTCGGTCCGGGCCGCTTCATCCCACGATGCCGCCGAATCAAGATAAGACTAGTAATGGCAAGCATATTGAACAAAATCAACGCCCACAACTACTTTGTGTTCTACTCGTGCATAGAATCTATGCAATAGACCTAGCTCATGATGCCACTGTTGGGTAACGTAGCAGAAATTCAAAATTTTCCTACGTGTCACCAAGATCCATCTATGGAGAGACCAGCAACGAGGGGAAGGAGAGTTCATCTACATACCCTTGTAGATCGCTAAGCGGAAGCGTTCAAGAGAACGGGGTTGATGGAGTCGTACTCGTCGTGATCCAAATCACCGATGATCAAGTGCCGAACGCACGGCACCTCCGCGTTCAACACACGTACATCCCGGTGACGTCTCCCACGCCTTGATCCAGCAAGGAGAGAGGGAGAGGTTGAGGAAGACTCCATCCAGCAGCAGCACAACGGCGTGGTGGTGATGGAGGAGCGTGGCAATCCTGCAGGGCTTCTCCAAGCACCGCAGAAGAGGAGAAGAACTTGGGAGAGAGGGAGGGGCTGCACCAAAGGCAAAAGGTGTGTTTGAGAGGCCCTCCTACCCCACTATATATAGGGATCCCAAGGGGGGGGGTGCGCCAGCCCCTAGGAGATCCAATCTCCAAGGGGGCGGCGGCCAGGGGAGAAGTCCTCCCCCCCAAGGCACCTAGGAGGTGCCTTCCCTCCTTGGGACTCTTCCTTAGGGTTCCCCCTTCACCCTAGGCGCATGGGCCATAAGGGAAGTGGCGCCCCAGCCCACTTTGGGCTGGATCCCTTCCCACTTCAGCCCATGGGACCCTCCGGGATAGGTGGCCCCACCCGGTGGGCCCCCGGGACCCTTCCGGTGGTCCCGGTACAATACCGATGACCCCGAAACTTGTCCCGATGGCCGAAATAGGACTTCCTATATATAAATCTTTACCTCCGGACCATTCCGAAACTCCTCGTGACATCCGGGATCTCATCCGGGACTCCGAACAACATTCGGTAACCACATACAAGCTTCCTTTATAACCCTAGCGTCATCGAACCTTAAGTGTGTAGACCCTACGGGTTCGGGAGACATGCAGACATGACCGAGACGTTCTCCGGTCAATAACCAACAGCGGGATCTGGATACCCATGATGGCTCCCACATGTTCCACGATGATCTCATCGGATGAACCACGATGTCAAGGACTTAATCAATCCCGTATACAATTCCCTTTGTCTAGCGGTATTGTACTTGCCCGAGATTCGATCGTCGGTATCCCTATACCTTGTTCAATCTCGTTACCGGCAAGTCTCTTTACTCGTTCCGTAACACATCATCCCGTGATCAACTCCTTGGTCACATTGCGCATATGATGATGTCCTACCGAGTGGGCCCAGAGATACCTCTCCGCTTACACGGAGTGACAAATCCCAGTCTCGATTCGTGCCAACCCAACAGACACTTTCGGAGATACCTGTAGTGCACCTTTATAGTCACCCAGTTACGTTGTGACGTTTGATACACCCAAAGCATTCCTATGGTATCCGGGAGTTGCACAATCTCATGGTCTAAGGAAATGATACTTGACATTAGAAAAGCTTTAGCATAAGAACTACACAATCTTTGTGCTAGGCTTAGGATTGGGTCTTGTCCATCACATCATTCTCCTAATGATGTGATCCCGTTATCAACGACATCCAATGTCCATGGTTAGGAAACTGTAACCATCTATTGATCAACGAGCTAGTCAACTAGAGGCTTACTAGGGACATGGTGTTGTCTATGTATCCACACATGTATCTGAGTTTCCTATCAATACAATTATAGCATGGATAATAAACGATTATCATGAACAAGGAAATATAACAATAACCAATTTATTATTGCCTCTAGGGCATATTTCCAACATGAATATGATTGCCTGTTCATTTGTTACAAATTTAGAATGCATAGCATGTCTATAACCACATCATTGCTATATGTTCCTCTCATTTCCTAGATTTTTATGACCACACATGTTATTGTTAGAGTTGATATGAGAACAATTGGCATCTAATGATTGTTAGACTACATATTGTGAGCATAACATCATGATTTCTATATGTTACTCTCGTTTAAAAGATTTTTATAACAATGCATGTTATTGCTTAGAGTTGATATGAGAACAGTAGTAGTAAGTGCTATGGTAGAATATGAGTAGGCGCTGTCATAGCTGTTTTCCTCTCATTGTTACATGATGTTTGAACCATGACATATTGCTAGAATATGAAAGCCATTGGCTTATTTTTTAACTTGGGGTATGATTATGACCACGACATTGCAATTCACTGTCTATGATATGTGTCACTGTTATAATAATCTTAATTCCACACATACTCTGAACATGATTGTTTATTTTTGTCCTTTTGGTCTCCAATTTGAATTGTTGCAGCAGATGCAAATGCGCTGGCCTTCATGATTCCAGAACCTGGAATCATACCAGCTGATGGGTGGTGGTTTATCGCTCGTTCAGCTGACGGCGGTCATTTGATGCTCATTCGCACGTACCAAATTGACCAAACCATTACATCAAACCACATGCAGTATAATGCGTGGGGCGTTCGTGACATTGATGGCTATGGTTGCTTCGTGTTCGAGAAAGATCCCAGCTCCGTTGGGCCAGGCGTAATCAACTGGAGGCGGGTTTACAGCCTCAGCAACCACTCCTTATTCCTCGGGCTCAATTATCCGATCATACAACCAATCATCGATCATATCACCGGCAATGATTACTGTGCTATGCAACTTCCATTCGCGAGGGGGGGGGGGCTGTGTTTACACATCATACCATGGGTTTCATGAATCACCATATCTAGAGATTCGTCGACACAACTTGTTGCCAGATAATCTTCAGTGTGTGAAAGGCATCAAGCTTCCATGCGATGGATGGCTTTTGCAAACCTGACATGCGGCAATGTGGTTCATGCCAACAGCAAATATGCACAACTTGATTCGTGCTGATATCTAGACCGAGCCATGTGTTCTGCTGCTGTAGCACGACCCTCTTTTGTTGGATATTATGTATTGTTGTTAGTTTGAAGCACTCCTCTGGTTTGAAGGATGATACCTTCCTGGGATCAAGTGCATCCTAACTCACTTGCGTAGGATGTACTGATAATGATGATGGAGATGCTGTGCAGAAGCCATATATATATCAGTTAGGCTTCAAGTGCGTACTTGTTAGTTAAACCTAGGTATAAATTGTGACACTAAATACGACTAGTAAGTAGTACAGTAGCAGTACTAGTATACGTCGGTCAAATTATTCATCATGTCCACACATTGAATTGACGTGACAACACGCTACGCGTGAGGTGACACAAGAATCCCGGCGGCGTGTTCGGGTATTCTGGACTTCAGATTTGGAGTACCACTTATCTGTCGAAATCTTTCATCATTCACTTAAAACAGTCGATTGATCATACATTGAGTACCATATAACTGGAATTACCGATGCAAGTCGAAGAAGGATTGGCCCGTGCTGCCGGCTGGCGTCAAGTTCGATCCCACGGATCAGGAGCTGATCGAGCACCTTAAGGCCAAAGTGAGTGCTGATAGCGCAAGATTTTAGTCCCTCATCGATTTGTTCATACCAACCATCGATAGCGAGCACGGCATATGTTGAACCCAACCTGAGAAACTTCCAGGTAAGACACTGATCGGCCGTCTACTTGCACAAACATATTCCTTTGTTTATAGCTCTATTTTTCTTTTTAGACGCAGACCTGGTGAAGCAATTACAATTTGACAGTTAATAAAAAGTGAAACAAGTGATTGCAACATGCCAAAGATGTTATGAAAATGCCAAATAGGTACACTAAAACCTGTATTCCACAATACTACTGGTATCACACTGAGTGGCCTAAGGAAGCATTTCTTCCAGCGCAATTCCAGGGCGTTCAAAAGGGGCACGCGGACGTGTTGCAAGATACAGTCGGAGTGCGGCATGCACGCGATGTGGCACAAGACCGGCAATACCTTGCCGGTGATGGTCAACGGCCGGCAGACGGGCAGCAAAAAAGGTTCTGGTGCTGCACACCAACAAGAACTTCGACCAGCAGAGGACCAACTGGGTGATGCACCAGTACCACCTCGGGGACCTGGAGCAAGAGAACGAGCGGGAGCAGGTCCTCTGCAAGATTTTCTACTAGACGAACACTAGGGCCAGGAGTAAAAAGATTATAAGTTAGTTTGGTATTGGTAGTTGTACTACCTTGTCGTCCGCAAGTTGGTTTTGTTGTTAACGATCTTTTGGTATGAACTTGCATTTTCTTCCAACCATCATGCCGAGGGCCGACGTGGACATAAAGCTGAATCATTACTTTCAAAACGAATATTCAGGCACCTGATTTTTATTTAATGGGTAGCATAAGCACCCGCCGTTCGAATTCCCAGTTCTCCAATTTTTTCGAAACAAGTGCATGCACTTATTATCACGATAAAAAAACAATATCCATGCTGCATCCCAGTTATCAGTCCGTACTTGCAGAATTCTCTCGTTTATTGAGCACGTATATTTTTTTTTCAGGTCGAGCAAGTTTCAACTGGGCTGTAGATTACCCAGGGTCGTTTTGTTTTTAACATGCCCAGCCCATGACGACAACGGGCACAAAGATCCAGCAGGTATCTACTGGCCTCTGGCCCGCTAGCATTAGTTATATTTTGTCTTACAACATCCGCATGCAGTTTTTTTTACTGAATCAAACACACAGCCCAGTTCTATTTTCCTCTTGAAACGCATGTCCTACTTCCGTTTTCTAATCTCTACTTATAGTTTTACTAGTTCATATACATGTATCATTATATTGAAAACACATAAAATTCCCTTTTCATATTTACATCCTTATTTTTGTTGTTTTTTCCCACCCAGCGCTGATTTTTTTACCACTGGTTTTCTCTTAAACCAACTAAATTGTCCCACGTCTTATTTGATTACAAAAACAAAACGATTTTTTGGCAAATCAATAAGTTCTTAAAAAATGTTTATCATTTCGGGATTACAACAGTTCGGACTCCACCGAAGTATGCAAAATAAGGTTGGACTTTTTGACCGTGGTCCTGGGCAGAAAATGGGCTGTAATAAATTACTTAAGAATTAGCAAATGGGCTGCAAATTATAAAAAATAGCAAATGGGCTTTATATTGTCTGTCACATATTTGGAGGCTGACTAGTGGGCCTACTAAGTTCATGCGTACACAATGTTTCTCAAAAAAGAAACTTAGTCAACAATCGACTCTACCAGCGTCAGACCGTTAGATGTCAATCTAACGGCAATCGTGCTTCTTCAGTCTCTGATCTTCCTGCCCTAGCTGCCCAGACCAGCGCCGTTGGAACCGCCTACTCCCGCCTCCCGTGGCCGACAGTGCTGCCAGGAAGGCCTCACGGCCCCATCATACACGCATCCCTGGCCTGTCTATCCCTCTACTCACCCACACCTCCTATTATTTTCCGGCGACGGCAGCCGAACCAGTCAACCCTCGTACTCTCCACCGCATGGGCAGCCACTGTCATGTCTTCCCCGGCTCCGTGTCGTTCCCTTCGTAGGCCTCGCCGTCGTCCACCGTCCTGGTGCTCTCGGCGTGGCGTGGTCAACGATGTCCATCCAACGGCCGTAGTGCTTCTTCAACCTCTGGTCTTCTTGCCCCAGCCGCCCAAAGCAGTGCCGGTCGTGCCGCATTCTCCTGCCTCCCATGGCCGGCTGTGCTGCCGCGGAGGCCTCACCGTCCCCTTACTACTCCGACCGCTGGCCAGGCCATCCCTCCACTCACCCATTCCCCCTGTTATTCTACGGCGACGGCAGCCTCACACCGCAGCCGAACCAGTGAACCCTCGTACTCCTCTCCGCGTGGGCATCCACTGCAGCGTCTTCCCCGGCTCTACGTCGTCCCCTTCCTAGGCCTCGCTGCCATCCACCGTCGTGGTGCTCTCGGCGCGGCGTGGTCAATGTGGTCAACGACCGACTTCTATCGGAAGAGTACTGTACGTGGAGAGGCTGACAACTGGGTCCACGACAGCCGCAAGGAAGTGCCTCCTTATTACGCGCAAAATAATTATTCCTCCACCTGACAGCAGGGACCCACCGGACGGGCCACCAGTAGTTCAAAGAAAAAACATTCCCCCTGACTGCTGGGACCCACCGGACGGACCACTGTATTTCGTGAAAAAAACGCCCCCCCCCCCCGCTGTCAGCTCGGACCCACCGGAAGTGCCTCCTTATTATGCACAGAAAAATGAATACTCCCCTTGCTAGCTGGGACCCAACCTGGTGGGAGGCTGACTTGTGAGCCTACTAAGTTGACGAGGATGGAGGGCTTTGTCAACTTAGTCAATATGAACGATTCTAGCTCCAGTGACCGTACGATGTCCATCCAACGGCCGCAGTGCTTCTTCAACCTCTGGTCTTCTTGCTCCAGCCGCACAAAGCTGCGCCGGTCGTGCCGCGTGCTCCTGCCTCTCGTGGCCGGTTGTGATGCCGCGGAGGCCTCACCGCCCCTACTACTCCCACCATTGGCCCATGCTATCCCTCTACTCACCCGCACCCCTTGTTATTCTGCGGCGATGGCAACCTCATGCCGCAGCCGAACCAGTGAACCCTCGTACTCCTCTCCGCGTGGGCATCCACTGCCACGTCTTCCCCGGCTCCACGTCGTCCCCTTCCTAGGCCTCTCCGTCGTCCACCGCCTTGGTTCTCTCGGCGTGGCATGGTCAATGTGGTCAACGACCGACTTCCATCGGAAGAGTACTGTACGTGGAGAGGCTGACAGCTGGGTCCACGGCCACAGCCCAGTTTTTTTGTGATTTGCCAAGTAAGTCGCTTTGTCAAGCCTGTTGGGCTGCAAATCATTCAAGACGAGGAGAGCTTCATTCGGCTGGCCGAGAAAATGGCCCATCAGTAATGAGAAATGGGCTGTACATTTTTAAAACACATCAAACCGGCAATTAGTTTAAAATATCTTTTTTTTCATTTCGAGAGTTTAAATTACATTAATTTTTATGCATGGAGAATTTGTTGGATTTTATATTGATATACATTTATTTCTAAAATCAGTTTGAATGTGAGTCGAAATTTCGGGATTAAAAACAGTTCGGACCGCACCGAAATATGCAAAATTTTGTTAATTTTTTAACCGTGGCCATAATATGGGCTGTAATGCTAACAAAAAGAATGTGGGCTCCAAAAAAACCTTATGAATTAGCAAATGCACTGTAAATTATTAGAAATAATGGCAGATGGGTTGTATGCTGTTTTCCACAGATTTGAGGCTTTCCTAAAAAAAGGTTGACGCACAAGCAGTGACTGTTGGATGTCCATCGAACGGCCGTCGTGCTTCTTCAATCTCTGCTCTTCCTGCTCCAGCCGCTCAAACAAGCGGCGGCGGGACTGCCTGCTCCCTCCTCCCCGCGGCCGTCTGTGCTGCCGCGCAGGCCTCACCGCCCCACCGTACTTCCATCGCTGGCCTAGCCATCCCTCTACCCACCCACACCTACTGTTATTCTCCAGCGACGGCAGATGAACCAGTAAACCCTCGTACAGTCGTACTCCCCTCCGCGTGGGAAACAACTGCCGAGTCTTCCCTGCCTCCGTGTCGTTCCCTTCCTAGGCCTCGCCGTCGTCCACCGCCCTGGTGCTCTCGGTGCGGCCTGGTCAACGTGGTCAACGACCGACATGCATCTGAAGTGAACTGTACGTGGAGAGGCTGACAGCTGGGTCCACGGCCACACGCAAGGAAATGTCTCCTTATTACGTGCAAAATAATGATTCCTCCACCTGACATCAGGGACCCACCGAAAGGGCCTCTGTATTTCACGAAAAAAATGTTACCGCCGCTGACAGCTCGGACCCACCGGCTATATCTTCGCACACAAGGAAGTGCCTCCTTATTACGCTAAAAAATGAATACCCCCTGCTAGCTGGGACCCACCTTGGTGGGAGGCTGACTTGTGGGCCTACTAAGTTGACAAGGACGGAGGGCTTTGTCAACTTAGTCAATATGCACGATTCTAGCTCCAGTGATCGTACGATGTCCATTCAACGGCCGTAGTGCTTCTTCAACCTCTGGTCTTCTTGCTCCAGCCGCCCAAACCAGCGCCGGTCATGCCTCATGCTCCTGCCTCCCATGGCCGGCTGCGATGCGGTGGAGGCCTCACCATCCCCTACTATTCCCACCACTAGCCAGGACATCCCTCTACTCACCCACACCCCATGTTATTTTGCGGCGACGGCAGCCTCACACCACAGCGAACCAGTGAACCCTCGTACTCCTCTACGCGTGGGCATCCACTACCGCGTCGTCCCCTTCCTAGGCCTCGCCGTCGTCCACCGCCATGGTGCTCTCGGCGCGGCGTGGTCCACGTTGTCAAGGAACGGCTTCCATCGGACGTGGACTGTACGTGGAGAGGCTGACAGCTGGGTCCACGGCCACAGCAAGGAAGTGCCTCCTTATTACGTGCAAAATAATTATTCCTCCACCTGACAGCGGGGACCCACCAGATGGGCCACCGTATTTCGCCCCCTGACTGCTGGGACCCACCAGCTACATCTTCGCACGCAAGGAAGTGGCTGACAGTCGGGACCCACCTGGTCGAAGCGTACGTAGCGTTGTAATTTTGGTCGCGAACGTGTACGTACATATATACTGGTCGATGTAGAGGCGTGCACGTTTCGTACTAGAGGCGTGCACGTAGTATGTACATGTACGTACAGCGGCCAGGGTGCAAGAAAGAAAATACGGCCACGTATGTGTACATACGGGTGGGGTCTCGAACGCCTACTCGCGCATACATACGGCCAGGGCTCGTGTACATGGCTGGGTCGGAACGGAGAAACAGCGTTGTCGTCGTGTTCATGTGAAGGAAACGGAATGCGTTGTGTTCATGGGGAGGCAACAGAACACGTGGGAGCCAACCGGCTGGGTCGGAATGGAATGCGTGGTCGTGTTCATCGGGAGGGCTTGGACGGAACAGGCGATGGAAACGAGGCCTGGCGTACCGCAAAACGGAGGAAACGGCCTTGTGTTCGACCGGCCATGTTCGAAATGGGATCCTGTTCATCAGGAGGGGTCTAGCGTACCGCAAAATGGAGGAAACGGACCTTCTACGGTCGAAACGGGGGTCCTGTTGATCGGGAGGGGTGTGGTGTACTGCAAAACGGAGGAAACATACTTGTGTTGGAGCGCTACGGTCGAAACGGGGGTCCTGTTCATCGGGAGGGGTGTGGCGTACCACAAAACGGGACTCCACGGGATACTGTTCATCTCCACCGTCGACCTCCTCCAGCCTCCACGGGCTCCTGTTCATCCAGCCTCCACGGCCTCCTGTTCATCCTGCCTCCACCGCGCGCTACTCCACCGGCTACTATTCAACCACCCCTCCACCATCTACTGTTCATCCAGCCCTCCACACCACGGGGTCCTGTTCAACCACCCCTCCACGGGCACCCCTCCACCATCTACTGTTCATCCAGCCCTCCACACCACGAGGTCCTATTCAACCACCCCTCCACCGTCTACTATACATCCAGCCCTCCACACCATGGGGTCCTGTTCATCCACCCCGCCACGGGCACCCCTCCACTGTCTATTGTTCATCCAGCCCTCCACCACACCACGGGGTCCTGTTCATCCAGAGGCAACGCCACCGCTCACTGTTCATCCAAACCCCCCCGGCAAAGCTCACTGTTCATCCCATCAATTGGCTTCAGTTAGCAGCAGTAGCGAAGGAATCGCTCGATTGGGTTCAGTTAACAGCCATCGATCGATCGCTCGGGTTCAGTAACACGTAGCCTGCAGTGCAATCGCTCGAGTTCAGTTAGAGCCCAACGCCTCGCTCGGGTTTAGTTAGAGCCAACGCCTCGCACACACGCGCATACGTGTACGAGAGAAACACACATCGCTCGGCCCCCGACCTCCCACCGTAACCGGGAACTCCCCGAAATTTTCCTCCCCCTCACTTCTACCACGGTTTTTTCCATCATGGACGGCCCAAAGAATGTCATGCAGCTGCGTCTCCGGCCCGCCCAGGACGAAAAGCCCATTTTCTGTCATGATTTTTTGTCATAGAAGTAGGAGCCCACCACATCTATGATGATACTGGGTTTTGTCACAATTATCGTCATAGAAGTGTCATATGTATGACAGAAAAAATGTCACGGTTGTGTCTTTTTTGTCATAGAAGTAGGAGCCCACCACATCTATGATGATACTCGGTGGACTAGTATGTACAGCCGCTCGCACTCCCGCAGTGGCGAGCCACGTCTAGCCGGTAGAGGAGGAAGCGGGCGGGAAGAACTAGCGTCAGAGCTGAACCTCCCCTTCCCCTTCCCGCTGAAGAAGCCCATGGCTGATGGCTGGCTAGCTAGGATTTTCTGCTCGCCGGTGAGGGAGCAAGCATGGACAGATGTGGACGGGGAAGGAGGAAGTGGATGAGGCCGGCCCCGCCGCACGCTTCCATTAAAAAGGACGGGCACGTGGCCCTTCCGCACTGTCAGGCGGGCACGAGATAGGTGGGAGCGTTTAATACGACCGTGTGTGGCCGTTGGCCGGCAGACATGTGAGGCCGCGATGGACACCGAGGGGGCACGCCCCCCGTTCACTTCGTGTCCGCGCCAACGCTTTTCAGACCCAAACGCATTTTAGATTTGGGTTCGCGCATTGGTCTTCCGTTATTGTTCGCGGCGATCCAAACAAACATGAGCAGATAAAATGGGTCGTCCAAGTTGGAGTTGCTCTTACCTCAACACCATATCCACTATTCCTTCACCATAATCCCAAAAAAACTGAAGAATGAATTGCGGCAGTCCATCACCTGAAAGCTGAGCAGTCGTGTCTTAAATATAAAGGCGACAACTCCGACGCAATTCATTCTTCAGTTTTTTGGGATTATGATAAAAGAGGCCAGATTCATGCATTCGTGCTGGCCTCTAGCCTTGCAGCTGATTCATGCTAACTGTTTTTTTAAAGAAGGTTGTACCCTTGGCCTCTGCATTTAAATGATGCATGTAGTCATTATATTAATTATTGACAAAGATCTTACAAAATAATACATCAATAAGAATAAAGCCACCATCTTGGTAACGTCTGTCACCACTCCTATCACCTTCATGAAGGGGTGCCAAATGTCCGAGCCTAATACCAAACATACATCGCACCAAAGACTAATAACATCTAAAGATGGATGCCCCATCCAAGCAACTACTTGGACTGGGTCACACACCGGTCCAGCGCATTCCCAGTGAGCCCCACATGCGCACACAGCAAGGTCCGTCTCCTCCATCTTCAATCGATCCATCCTCGTAGCAGAACTGATGCATCGACCTTGCCAGGACCCTCTGCCATCGACGCCACCACAACACCAGACAATTTCGTCCTCCTGCGCGATCCGTCGCCACACATCAAACATGGTGTCTCCACTGCATCATGCCGCCAAGATACGCCACTATCAATGTGTAAGATGAAACACCGCTCCACCGAGTTCGATAAGGCTGCTGAAGACCAAACACCGTAGAAGGAGGACTCTGAGGTGGAGCACATAGGCGGCGAAGCGCCAACACACCACCACCGGACGAACTCCGACCATGCCACCAATGGCCGCCAAGAAACCAAAGCATCACATCCACCCCAAGTCCCCAAACACACTACGAGCGACACCCCCAAGAGGTGACTACTCCCAGAGCACCAGTATCGCTTGATTCGGCAAGGATTTGGGCTTTCACCCGGCATACGAGCTGGGGGAAGGAAGAGGGGAAGGAGGCAACCTGGATGGCGCGTAGAAGAAGGGTACGACGCCCTGGAGCGTCGCCGCCATCGTGGCTAGCAGTGTCGGCCTCGGATTTCTCCGGAGCCACCTCCCACCTCCAAAGTAGTCCAACTCCGGCGACCGAAGGCCGCCCAAGGGAGGACCATCGAAGGCAGCCCTGGTTGAAGCAGACGGAAGCCTCCAGATCTAGATCGGGCGCCACCGAGCCGCCCGCATAAGAGCCACCACCTGCTGCTACCTCTCCTCCCCCGCGGTCGAGGAAGAACGACAAGCACCAATGAGCACCAGACGACGCAGGCCCGACGTCGATCCACCAGCCGAGGCCGCCGCCATGGATCCAGAGCCCCCCGAGGAAGAGCTGCCAAATCCTCGCCGCCACCTTTCCTTCACCGGCGGCCCTGCGGCGAGCCGGCAACTACCTCCGATGGCGACGAGGGAGAGGAGACGTGGGGGGAGAGGGCCGACAGCAGGCGACGGTTGCGCCGCCCGAGTCACCGTTGTGGGAGCGATGCGGGTCTGGAGCAGCAAAAGTTGAACCTCCAATTGTGCCACTTGAGAGCATCTCCAACAGCGGCGCCAAAAGACGCGCGCGCGGTAAACTTTCACTTTAGCACACGCGGGACGTTTTGGCGCGCTCCAGCGACGGCGGGAAACTAGCGCACACGGGAAACGATTGCGTGCGCACGGGAAAAGGCGGCAGCGCGCGCACTAGATTTGGCGCACCGCTTCGAGCGCGCCTATAAATTGCCGCGCTCACCACCCGGCCTCCACACTGCCACCCACGCTCTCCTCGCTACTCTACCGCCGCTTGCTCGCCGCTTCGTCGCCCCCGCTACCACCGCGCCGCCATGGACCGTCTGGCTACCGCGGCGTCCGCAGCGCCCCGGCGGCACCTACTATGCCGAGATCCGGTCCGGCGACGTCCGGCTCGGCCTCTGCACGTTCAGGACTGCGCACGAGGCCGCCCGCGCGTACGACGCAGCGCCTAGAGAGGCTGCCAGCGCAGATGAACTTCCACGACGTCTTCACGCAGGAGCAGGACCAGAACGTCGCTCCTCCGCCTCGTCTTATCATGGACCAGGACCGTGCGGAGCACCGTCGCTGGCAGCGCCGCCTCCTCGTCGTCGAGGAGGACGAGCGAGCCATGGCGGAGTGGCGCCGGCGCCACTCGAAGGACGTCGCGGCGGAGCACGCCTTTTGAGCGGAAAGGACGGCAAAGCGCCGCGCGGAGCGGTTGGAGAGGCGTCGGCGGAAGACCCTGGCGATATCACAGTGCGATATCGTTGAGGCGGGTGGGGTGTCGATCTTTGAGGATAATGATCCTCATTGGGAGGACATCTGGATCGATACCTCGGACAACACCAGTCCGGATGAGGACGAGGACGACTCGGAGTAGGGTGTAGTTACACGATAGTTCATAGTTGCACCGTAGTATGTAGTTGCACTGTAGTTTTATCTATCTATCTATGTTATCGATCTATGCTATGAACTATGTAAAATATCTATGTATCGTTTTTATTATTTATGAAATATGTATCATTTTTGTTTAAAAAAATGTACGCAATGTTTCGTGCAATAGCGCGCCTGCTGGAGCTACACGCGCACGCTAAATTTTAGCACGGTTGTTGGAGCCAGCGCTGCCCGTTGCGTTCTTTCAGACGATGGACACGCTGCAAAGTACTTTTTAGCGCCGCGCGTTGTGCGGCTATTGGAGATGCTCTGTTTTACAGTGTTGCCATCAAAGATTTACGGTGCTGAATCCCCGCCTTCGATCTCGCACGTAAAGTCCATGCTAAAGAACTAGCAGTGAGCAGCCATCGGACCGTCGTCTGGTGCTACCATTGATTACCCTTAATGTTTTTTTACTAACGATGTTGCTCTTCCTCTTATTTTGGATGTATTCATACGCCTATCCAGTATATAAGCTTTTGGCGGTAATCAGTTCAGGTTTAGCACATCCGCATATATGATCTACACTGCGAATAAAATATTCTGGGCAGCTTCCGTCCATGCAGGCTCTCTTACAAGTCATTGGCATGCCATTGCGTTCCTGCCCTCCGTCTGTTTCAATTTTTTTTCAGCTGGTAATTTCTTTCTCTGGAATTTCCAGTTGATACTTGAGCAAGAAGAGCTAGCTTATGTGTCTTTTCTAAGAACCTAGACGAGTTAGAGCAAAAGCAGCTAGCTTCACACTGTATCTTATCTGAAGCACCTATGCAATGGAAATTTCCATTTTGCATTTCTGCAAATATCTAACTAGCATTTTTGCATTTTTGTTTCATATAGTCGCAATGAAGAGATTTCGTATCAAAACTGTCGCCCTTCAATGAATTAGCTAAATTACCACTTCTTAACAGCTAATTATATGTAATATACACGTTTTTATTGTCAGTACTATGTACATTATACACACAATACTGCTTCGTACCTTGCCTTTTGATATAAAGTTGCATATGGAAAAATGAAGATTAGATGAAGAACTGCCCCCTACCCCCGCGTCGTCTCCTCTGAGGCGACTCGGGGGCTAACCCTAGCCGCCGCCAGCGCTTCCCCTCCTCCCCACCTCCCCCTTCGCCGCCGCTAGAGGTGAGCTCCGCGCGCGGGCGCGCAACACCAATGAAGGCGTGATGTCTTCCGGTTGCCGGCGACGGTGCCTGGGTGGTTGGTCTGTTGCTGCTTGCGGGTCTATTTCTGCCGTGTCTCTGTTTGACAACTTGTGCACCATGGTTCTAGGTTCTCGAAACCATTCTGCCGGCCACCGGTGCGGCACCCATCGAGCCTGGGTGAAGGGTAGTGGTCCTTTGCGGCGGCAGAAACATACCATGTTTGGCGCCTGTCTGGTCCTCCAGATACAGTTAGCGACACGATGCAAGCGCGATGTGCCCCCTACCTTGGGGTGCCGTGGTCATCCCCAAGCTTAGGCTCTTGCCACTCCTTATTCCATAGTCCATCAAATCTTTACCCAAAACTTGAAAACTTCACAACACAAAACTCAACAGAAAACTCATGAGATCTGTTAGTATAAAAAATAAATCACCACTTAAGGTATTGTTGTGAACTCATTCTTTATTTATATTGATGTAATATCTACTGTATTCCAACTTTTCCATGGTTCATACCTGTAACACCCCGGATGTAACTTTCCTTATTTCTAACTCCAACGCTTGCCATTTCCGGCTATGTATATGATATTTCCTTCATGGTTGGGTTTTTGTCTTCCGTTTTGCATTTTGTTCATGTCATGCATTTCATCTCATGTCATCATGTGCATCTCATTTGCATTCCTGTTCTTCTCATGCATCCGATCATTTTCCCCGTTGTCCGTTTCGCAATCCGACACTCCCACATGCACCCGTTGCACCCGTTGCACCCCTCTAATCTCATTTCATGAGCAGGAGAAAAATGTTCTTGGAATGGGTCGAGATTTTTCGAGTGGCCTTGGTACATCACTGGTAGGCCGCCTGTCAAATTTTGCTCCATTTGGAGGTCGTTTGATACCCCAACGGTTAACTGGGTAACCGTAAAAGCCCCTCTCTTGTTGCAGCCCAGCACCCCTCCAAAACAGCCCACTAGCCGATCTAAACCCCCTCCATGCTCTCCGTCGTTGGATCACGATCTTGTGGGCAAAAACCGCACCTCATTTGGACTCTCCTAGCTCCGCATACCTATAAATATGCCCCTCTTGCCTGAAATCACGGATGAAACCCTAGCCTCGCTCCTCCCGTGCCGCCGGACATTTCCGAACTCACCGTACAAAACCACCGCTGCCGCCCCACGCCAATTCACGCCGGACACGTGGCCTTCGCCCACCGCCCCGCCGCTGCGGCTCGGCGGGCCCGCCCGGCCCGATCCGCAGCGCCGCCACCCGCGGGACGCCTCGCGCCCGAGCCGCGGCTCCGCTCGCCGGTGACACGCTCCGCCGCCCCTTGCTGCCCGATCCACCACCGCGCCGCCCACCGCCTCGCCGCTGACCCCGCCGAGCACCACCGCCGACCCCACCGAGCATCTCTGGTGCCCCGCCACCCGAATCCGGTGAGCCCTCGCCGGAGCGCCCTCCCCGACCTTCTCCGGCCACTCTCCGGTGAACCCCGACGAGATCCGCTGCCGTCTCGAAGAATGTGCCCGGGTCAACCCTAGATCCGGAGGTAAATTTCTTCTAAGTCCTCGAAATCCCTAACATTTTGTGCCCTACTTAGACATGCCATATCTCCGTGATCGTAGCTCCGTTTTGCGTGCATGATATATAAAATGTTCCCCTCGTGATGCTCTTCATGTTAGTGCCATTTGCATGCATGTTACTGTCCATATTGATGCCCTAATCTCTGTTGCAAAAGTTCTATCTGATATGGTCTGCTGGAATTTAACAAAACTTGATGATTTGTCATTTTCGTTGCATTTTGTGTGTGCATCCTATGAGCATTATGTCTATATGGTTTTGGAGCATCTCCATGCCATCTTTATAGGGGTGCAAGTCTTGTATTTTTTTTGAGCTATGTGGTGACTAGCACAAGCATGCAAAATAGGCTATGTGATGTTGCTGTTTTCAGGCACTTGAATATTTTGTTGTCTTTTCATGTTACATTTTGATGCTATGTAAACTTGTTGCTACGAGTAGATCCATGCATATTTTGAGGTAGTTCTGTAAGAGTGTTTTCTAGATGTGGTTTAGCTCTATCCAGTTATGCCTCTAGTTGCAATTATGGAGTACTCTAGTTTGTCGTTATCATGATCTATTTTTGCTGAATATTGCTCATGGCAGATTGTTAGCATGATGGTCAGTTTTGCCATGTGTGTTGCTAATGATACATGTACCCTATGAACTTTAGCTTGCCATGCTTACCTTCTTGAACATGTCGACTTACTGTTGGTTACCTTGTGATGCCATTAAATGATTTATGGTGAGTGGCATGAGCTTGCAAAGTTGCTATCATGAATCTCTTTCTGCCATGCTTTGTTTTTCTTCTAAGTCTGAAACTGATAATATAACTTGACATGTTTGCATGGGTGCCACCATATTTTCTATGCATCCTTGGTTAAAGATCAGTAAGGAAGTTTTGTTCTATGCGTTTAGTACTAGCATTCCATGTCTTTTTTTGCCATGATATGATCCTGTAGCATGTTGTTTTCTAGCTCTAAACATTGCTATATGATGTTGTTTTTACATGTTTAGTATTTTCACCAAGTCTGTGAATCTGTTAGCATTTGCACTTTTGCCATGTCATTTTGAGCTTGTTCTATTGAGTTCTAGCAGGAGCTTAGTGTTCACGATTTGTAGAACTTCACCTATACTTTATGGTCCTGTGCTTTGTTGCCATGCTGGAGTGCTGTAGTATAGTTTCTGTTTGCATTCTAAGTGCTATGATGTTGTTAATCACGGATTTGCATCATTCTTGTGTTGCTTGTCATTTGTAAACCGTGCATCCATTTCCGGAGATCCTTATATCGATTTCGACCAAAATCACCTCATCTTTCCAGCGGAATACTTGGTTTGCCAAGTTGATGCATTGATCATCCTTTTCCTTCCGGAGTACCCGTATGCATTGCACATCACATCTTGCATTCCATGCCATGTCTTGCATCATGTTGCTTGTGCATTGCACCGTGATTGATTGTTGTTCCGTTGCTTGTGTTCTTGCTTTGTGTAGAGCTGGGAGACGAGTTCGTGAACGAGGAACCTGTTGAGTACGTTTATGAGGAGCAAGCTTTCGACAACTCTGAGAACTTTGCAGGCAAGATGACCATTACCCTCGATATCACTTCTATCTTTGCTTGCTAGTTGGTCATTCTATCGCTATGTCGCGCTACCTACCACTTGTTACATCATGCCTCCCATATTTCCATGTCAAGCCTCTAACCCACCTTCCTAGAAAACCGTTGTTTGGCTAAGTTACCGCTTTTGCTCAGCCCTTCTTATAGCGTTGCTAGTTGTAGGTGCCTTGCAGGTTGTTCCATGTTGGAACATGGATATGTTGGGATATCACTATATCTCTTATTTAATTAATGCATCTATATACTTGGAAAAGGGTGGAAGGCTTGGCCTTTTGCTCGGTGTTTTGTTCCACTGTTGCCGCCTTAGTTTCCTTCATACCGGTGTTATGTTCCTTGATTTTGCGTTTCTTACGCGGTTGGGGTTATGGCCATTGACAGTTCGCTTTGAATAAAACTCCTCCAGCAAGGCCCAACCTTGGTTTTACCATTTGCCATAACAACTAAAAAACTTGCATAGGGACTTTCCGGACCCTGTGGACTTAATCAACCCTAGGGCCAGTGCTCCACATGAGTGTTGGTCCAAACTAGAGCACCGTGCGGGGCCACCCCTTGGTAACTTGTGGTATTTGGTATATACCTGTATGCTTCGCTCATCCGGTGTACCCTGAGAACGAGACCACACACCTCTTATCAGGCTAGGTCGGTGCATTGGGAGGTCTTGCTGGACTTGTTTTACCATTGTCGAAATGTCTTGTAACTGGGATTCCGAGTCTGATCGGGTTGTTCCGGTAGAAGGAATATCCTTTGTTGATCGTGAGAGCTTGTGATGGGCTAAGTTGGAACACCCCTGCAGGGTATAAACTTTCGAGAGCCATGCATGTGGTTATGTGGCAGATGGGAATTTGCTAATATCCGGTTGTATAGAACTTGACACTTGACTTAAATTAAAGACACCAACCGCGTGTGTAACCGTGATGGTCTCTTTCCGATGAGGTTTGGGAAGTGAACACGGTGGGGTTATGTTTCAAAGTAAGTAGTTTCAGGATCACTTCTTGATCACTTCTAGTTTAACGACCGTTGCATAGCTTCTCATCTTACTTTTATATATGCGTATGTTGGCCACCAAAATTTGCTTAGCGCTTGCTGCAACTCGACCTCATTACCTTATCCTACCCATAAGCTTAAATAGTCTTGATCTCGCGGGTTTTGCGATTGCTGAGTCCTCGTGACTCACAGATACTACCAAAACAGTTGCAGGTGCCAATGATACTAGTGAAGGTGATGCTACCGAACTCAAGTGGGAGTTCGACGAGGACCTTGGTCGTTACTATGTGTCGTTTCCTGATGATCAGTAGTGGTGCCCAGTTGGGACGATCGGGGATCTAGCAGTTGGGTTTATCTTCTTTTTCATTTGATTGTCCGTAGTCAGACTATGAGTGTATTCTAATGATGTATGACTTATTTGAATATTGTGTGTCGTGGCGAGTGTAAGCCAACTCTATTTATCCCTTTCCTGTTCATTACATGGGATCTTGTGAAGATTACCCTTCTTGCGACAAAACCATAATGCGGTTATGCCTCTAAGTCATGCCTCGACACGTGGGAGATATAGCCGCATCGTGGGTGTTACAAGTTGGTAATCAGAGCCATCCCCGACTTAGGAGCCCACTGCTTGATTGAATCGCTGACGTTGTTGAGTCTAGAACAAAAATGTTTTGAGTCTTAGGATTATATATATCGGATAGTAGGATTCTTTTTACTCCTCTACCCCTTTGTCGCTCTGGTGAGGTCTCCTGACGTAGATGTTTTGACTTTTCTATCCTCAAATTTCAATTGTTTTTAGGATCATGCAGGTATCTTGGAATCGTTCTGATATTCTTGTGATGAGAACGTTGTTCTTGGTGCCTCCTAACATCTTGGGGTTGTGGCAGTGTCCCAGGGAGTTGAGCTCCGAGGTGTTGTCATCACAATTTTATCGTTGCAGTTCTAGAATACCTGAGTTCACAATTTTATTGTCATCACAATTTTCCATGCAATACGTTACCAAGCAAACTATCTTCTTTCAGGGCTGGATAAAGAAAGCGGAACTAATTATGTGTTCGTCCCCCCTTCCCGAAGCCTTAGCGGATCTCGTATTAACAAGGATGCTGGCCCCGGCACCATACCAGATGTCTGCGATGGAGGACAAGACGGGGAGCGGGACGACCAAAGAGGGCTTCCATTCCGAAGATATTTTAGACGTCGTGTCCGGGGAGATGAAAATCCCATCGCCCGAAGGCAAAAGTACAGGGGAAGCTAACATTCGTCCCCCCTATGGTAAGAAAAGGGCCGTCTCCGAAGATTGGGAAGAAAAGGCTCCCAAACGAGGCAAGATGCCCCTGTCGGGCAACTTGGGCTTGAAGGATGACATTATCGCGCAATCCTCCAGCGAGGCCAAGCCTAAATCGTAAGAAAACAAGGGCATTTTACACATACCCTGTTCCTCCCCTGTGACTAGGGTAACATCTAAAATGTATGTTTTTTCCAGCTCGGCGCACAATCTTTCTCAACAATCATCTTCCTCAGGAGATCTTCTCCCAGAGATGATGGAAAGCGAGACGCCTTCACCAGTCTCCTCACCCAATAAGACGGATGACCTCGAGGTGTCATCCCGGAGGGTCTCTCCTGATCCACAAGTGAGCGAGGGGTGACGAAAAGACGAACTGAAGATGATACTTCGGTAGCCCAGGGTCCGGGGACCAACAATGAAGGCCCCAGACTGTCCGACTCTTAGTCGAAGAAAACTCTAGGAGCAAACGAATGGATCCCTTTGAAGGGAGGCCATTCTGCTACGGCTGCCTCCGGAGACCCAGAAACGCCGGATATATTGACGAACATGCTACGACAGGCGTCCGCCTCCAAAGACCATCGTACCTTGATGGGCACGGTGGTAAGAAAGGTCATGTCCGCGAAAAGCGGACTGAATGAAGCCCTCACGAGCCTGCTAAGAGGTTTCGAGGTTTGTGCTGTAATGCTTTCAACTGTGTTTTATTCACATAATACTCCTATGTATAGATAGTAGCCCCTGAGACTCTGATATGCTCTCCAAGGGAGGCAATCATTGGATCAAAAATACTTATCTAGGAAATAATATGACTACTTGGACCACAGGCTATTACTTCCCCTGCAACTGCCTGATCCGCTGAGGTTGCAGATCTGAAGCGGAAGATTGATGAGGCGGATGATGACATCACACTGATCAATAGGCTTCTTGACGAGGCGCAAGGTATGTTTTTCGGCCAGCCAGTATATTTATGCATGATAACTTGAACATGAAGCTGGAATTGTATAGTGAGGAATGCATAACTACATATGGTGTTGCTACAGTGGAGGCCCTTCGGGCTGAGCTTGTCCTTGCCAAGGAAAAAACCCGGATGAGTAATCTGGCTGCCCATAAGGCGGCTGAAGAGTTAAAAGCCGAACAGGCTATTCGGCGACAGTGTGAGGAAAGAATTATGTCGGGTGGTTGGTGCGACATATGCCAATGGATGGCTTATCATTGCGGGAGCCAATAAAACATCGCTGGTGCCTGGAAACGGGATAAGGCGAAGACATGCATGCCGGTGAATCTTATCCAGCTTCAGGGCTCTCCGTGGAGATAACACCCCTAATGCTGCTCTGCGGGGTCTCCGCATGATCAGTAGCTCGGTGGGTTGCTACAGAATGCTCCTTGAGCTGTTCGGTGAAAGGATGAGGGAGGGTCAGGCTAGCCCGCTCCTCTTCCCCTTGTGGTGTCTAAAATCTATCCAAAGAGTGATCTCCCTCTGCATGGGAACCATGGGGGTTTATATAGGCCTACCCCCCAGGGGTACTATGGTAATCCAGCTGGGCGTGGGCCCCAGTCGTCTGTGTCTATGCCCGCCAGCTTCTCCGCCGACTGGTGGGGCCCGCCGACTGCCGACCCTTTGGCCGACAGGCCGGCCCCACCGCTCGGGGGTCTTGTCAGGGGCTGGTTACTGTTACCTTGCCCCTGGTGACGATGGCTTTGTCGTGGTAAGCATGGCTACAGTGCTGCCGCGAGGTGGCTCATCATTGTAGCCTTACCTTCTCTTGTCTCCTTAATGAAGCACCTCCTCAGAGGGAGAGAGTTGGCCGGTTGTTGGAAGTCGGCCATGCCCTTGGCCGACTATGGGAAGCCGGGCTGCCCTCGGGATCTCCCTGACCGAGGGGGCCCGCCACCCACGGGTCGTACTGACCCCTCGCCGTGGGTGACGTCACGGTCATTGTGGCAACAGTGCCGCGCCGGACGGGGACGGCTGCCCCGTACGGTGCACTGTGGCCATGCGTGCGCCGGGATTCGGGGGAGGCAGGCTTTACTGTAGCCACGCCCCGTCTTGTCATCGTTATATGGGTGCGGACTCTGAGGGCGAGATCTTAGCCGCCTGCTAAGAGGCCAGCTCCAGGGAGTCGACCCTTTTGTGGCCGGCTTCTAGAAGTCGGCCTTCTCGTGGTCTTGTTTCTCAAGGATTTCAGGGCTTGGCTGCCCTTGCGCAGCCGGCTTGAGAGGTAGCCGGCTGGGGGAAGACGGCCCCATGTCTTGGAAGCTTGGAGGCTTGTTCGGCCTGTAATTTTTCTGAAGTACCAGGGGAAGCCGGCTAGGCTACCCGTGGTCATTTACTCCGACAGTAGTCCCCAAAGCTGGTTGGGCTCCGAGGCAGAAAAAAGTCGAGGAGCCTAGTCGGCTTCCTATCTTGAGGAGCCGGGAACCAGAAACCGGTTTCGACTAGGCACGCCGTCTCCTAGAGATCGAGAAGTTTGAAGGCGGGTGCCAGTCGGCGCGCGAGTCCGGCTGTGAACTGACCGCTCGTCGTCTACGCGCCACGTGGCATCCTCCGGCTGGAGGGGCCTGCCAGCCCGCGCGCGCGACGGGATGCTGCCGCAGTCTGGGGCCCGCCACTACAGGGCCTCGGCCCACGCGCGGATCTTCTGCGGCCTAGACGGACCACGCGCACCCTAGCGGCGGTTTCCCCATGCCGTAATGGCGAAATAATCGCGGGGCGTGGGGGGAGTGGGTGCAGTTAATCCCACGCCCCCCACATCCTGCCTCCTTAGCTTCGCCGCACGAGACTATAAGTAGGGGTGGAGGAGGGGAGCGCCAAAACGCTCACGCGCTCTCCCTCGCTCCGCCCCCTCCTTCTTCCTCCTCTCATCGCGACAGCCACCTGTCACCACTCGGCCTTCCTGCCAATCTTCTTGGCTCGCCGCTGCTTCGTCGCAGCTGGGTCGTGCGCCCTCCTTTCGTCGTACCTTCCTCGCTGCCGCGCCGTCCCCATGGCGTTGTCGAGCTCCTAGGACGGCTCCAACGTCCATGAGGACCACGTCGACTTCCTCCGTCGGGCGCGGCGGTTGCCGGGTGCGGATGTCGTACGGGTCCGCCTCGCGCCAGAGAGGGAGATCTCGCCGGCGCCAGAAGAGGATGAGTGGGTGATCTTCCACTCGCACTGCCTGCGCGGCTTCGGCCTGCCAGCGAGCGGGTTCCTCCGCTCGTTCCTTGAATTTTGTCATCTCCAGCCGCATCACCTTACTCCCAACACAGTGATGCTGCTGTCGGCCTTCGTGACCCTGTGCGAGGGTTTTCTCGGCGTCCTCCCCACACTTGAACTGTGGGGAGAGTTTTTTCAGTGCAAGCTCAGCACCGTCGTCGCGGGCGTGCCCGCCCCATGTGGTGCCTTCATCGCCATGCGGAGGGCGAGCAACAACAACCCGTTTCCGCTCATCCCGCTGATCCAATCAGTGAAGCTCTGGCAGAAGTCCTACTTCTACGTGAAGAGTATTGCTTCACAAGGCGACTTCGTCAACCTGCCAGCTAACATAGCCGGCCCGCCGGCTGGGAGGCAGCCTTCATGGTCCTTCCGGTCCAGGTCGCTATCTTCGGGCGTGTCCGCCTTCGTTGCCCGGCTCCGTGTGATGATCCAGTCGGAGGGTCTGTCCGGGGCCGACCTGGTGGCCGCCTTCGTGTAGCGCCGAGTGCTCCCGCTCCAGGGCCGACCTCATATGATCTGCCAGATGAGTGGCGCTTCGACCCGTGCCGGCTAAGCACCAAGGAGATGCCTCACGCCTAGGTGTGTTACATGGTGAACTACATTTCCAACTGCAAGCTCACCAGGAGTGGCAGTATGGCAAGGTGTCGTACTCTCGCGCCAATGCTCCGCCGGTGGTAAGTTTCTCTTCCTCTTTGCTCGTTGCCAAGTTCATGGTGGCTGACTCCTGACCAGCCGGCCTTTCATTGGCAGAACCCCATGCTTCCGCCAGCAGCCGGGGCCGAAGGGGTGGAACGCCAGTTCCTACCCGACCGTACGATGGATGATGTAGACGACCCAGAGCTGGGGCGGCCGCCATGGAGGACGACGTCGCGGGGGAAGGCAGCGACGCAGGCGGGTCCGGGCTCGGGGCCGGCTTCGAAGACTGGCTAGATGACGACGAGGCCGAAGTCATCGCGCGCCGCCGACCAGCGCCCGAGCACCATGGTGCGTTCCCATCCGCCGGGCCGACTGCCCAGGGCGGCGCGCAGAAACGCCAGGCCACATCGACCCACTTCGGCAGTCGGCCAAAGAAGCCCAAGAGTACCGCGGCGGTGACCAAGCGGGAAGAGGCGGCCGCGAAGGCAGGAGGTCTCAGTGTAAGTGTCGCTGTTCTTATGCCTTTCTTTTTCCTTCTTCTTCGTTGATGTTTTTCCAAATCCTTTTTTCTCAATTTATCAAACAGGGCCCCTCTTTCCCTTGGGCGAGTCCCGGCCGCCTCCATAGTCGGAGCCGTAGGAGGGTCTTCAACCTCGCGCCGGGTAGATCCCCGCGCCGACCTCCTAGAGGCGACGGAGCGGAACGCACGGGAAGCGCAAGAGGAGCGGGAGGCGAAGGAGCAGAGGGCGGCTCGGGAGGCGGAGCAGAAGTCGGCGGAGGTGCGAGCCGTCACAGCCGCCAAGGCCCAGGCGGAGGCCGCAGACGCGGAGAGGGAGGCGGAGGCCCTGCAGAACCAGCCCCCGCAGTTCGTCATCCCCCTCCGTGCCGCGGCTCCAGACACCCATGTGCCCCCGTTGGAGGAAGCCGGCCACAGCCAGCCGGAGATGGAGAAGGAGACGGCGCCATCGCCGCCGACTGTAGCGGGCCAAGGAGGCCGGCCTGAAGTGCCGCCAGCACGGCCGGCTGGGGGCGAGCCTACCGTGGGAGGGGATCTTGTGATCTCGTCACCGCTTCACTGGCGCGCGAGGAAGGCGACTTCAGCGCCGGACGCGCAGAAGACCATGGACGCTGGCTCGTCTGCCCAAGACCTAGAAGTGGCCAGCGATAGCTCGTCCGAGTGGATGCCGAGCGGCGGGAGACCCGTGCTGAATGTGGCGGCGCAGGACGTCCGGAGCCGGCTTCAGGCCCAAGCCACCGCGCTGAAGTAGTACACCCAGGAGTTTCTCACGATGCGGTCGGTTATTCGGGTGAGTCCTCCTGCTCCTTTGATTGCTTTTTAATTTCTTCCGTGGGGGCGCGTCAGCGCACCCACTGGGTGTAGTCCCCGAGTTCCGAGCCGGCTGCTGAGCAGGCGGCTTGGAACTTATTGGAAAGCTTGATTACCATCTTGTTCTTACTCACGTCCCCTGTCTTCTCTGCAGGAATACCACAACCTCCATGCGGCCGCCTTCAACTCCCAGGCCCATGAATTGAATCAGAAGGACACTGATCTGACCGAGAGCCAGAGTAAGCACTCAGTTTTTCTTTTAAGTGGGGGCGCGTCAGCGCACCCACTGTGTGTAGTCCCCGAGATTCGGGCCGACTGTCGAGTAGTCGGGTCGGATCTTTTCCTGACGACTTCTTTCTTTATATTGCAGGGGCCAATGCCGACTTGAGGAGCCAGCTGAGCAGAGCCCAGACCGCCCTTCGCGCCAAGGAGGCCGAGTGCACCACCCTGGCTCAAGAGCGTGACCGCCTGGCCAAGAGGTTGGCCGACCAGGAGGAGAGCCACAGGGCGGCCCTGAAGGCAGCGCAGGACAGCGAGGCCGCCTCAAAGCCGAGTATGAGACCGAGGCGGCAAACTGGGCCGAGATGAGGCAGGCGCTGAGCCAAGGCTACAGCCGGGTGGAAGACTTGATTGACGGTAGGCCGCCTTCTTCTTTGCTTCCTTGCCTGCCTTCTACTATCTGATTCATTTTTTTTGACTTTGTGTCGCTGCTTTCCTCTTTGTGCAGATTACTTCCCCGGCTACTCGGCCGCCGCCACCCAAGCCATCGAGGTCTACCGCGACATGCGACAGCAGGCGGGGGCCGAGATTGTGCCGAATGCCAGCCGGTAACTTGAGGAGCAGCTTCTAGGGCTTCAAGCCCGCCTGCAGCCGGCCCATCACATGCTCCGCCATCTTCAGCGCGCCGGAGCGCAAGTGCTGGCTGCCCTCTGGCCTGGCGAGGTGATTCCACACACCCAAAGTCGGACCGCCGACTGGCTAGAGGTCGCAGTCGGCTGCTTCGAGGCTTTGAAGGCGTCAGCGGCCCGCTCCGGCGCTGGGCGGGCTCTGGAGTTCGTCCGGGCTTGGTATCCTGGGCTGAACTTGGACCAGCTAAGCACCTGGCGGCAGGAGGCTGATGAAGAGCTAGAGGCTGTGCGGCCGGCTATCATCCAGCGCGCCTCGGCGATTGCCTAGTATACCGATACCGGCGCCTTTACTCCTGATGTGGATGACGCAGGCGTCGCTCAGCCGGAGGAGTGGTTCAGGCTGAACCCGGCCGAAGGTGAGGACTCGGCGGAGGAGATTGCCTCCAGTGATGAGGGCAAAGAGGAAGAGGGAGAGGATGACGAAGACGCTGCGCCGTATGGTGAAGCGACCAGCCCGCCTCAGCCCGATCGTGCTTCTAGCAACGATGCCGAGACTCGCCAGCCGGTGACTCCTCCAGCCGGCACCGCCGACTCCGCCAACCTGCCCCACTCGCCTGTTGCTCCCCTGGCTTGATCCGCCGTCCTAGCTTTCCTGCTTGTTACTTCTTTGAACAATCTTTAAATTTGCGCAGTTCCACCCACTGGGGGTGTATTCAGACTATGTTGAATGCTGGCCTTTCGAAGGTCTTTTGTGTAAATATTATGCATGTGTTTGGCTTCCGTTTATGTTTGCTTTTTATCCTTTGCCTTTTTCCTTTGCCGCCTTCCCTTGGCCGCCGCCTTCCCAGCCAGATAGCTGCTCTGCAGTCTGTGGCCGGAGAAGGACTTGGTCGTTTTTGGGAAGGCAAGTACTTGAGCTTTCTCAGATTGCAGCAAAGTGAGCGGGAAGCCGGCCAGCCGACTGCTCTAGTAGTCGGCTGGCGGGGTGGGAGGCCGGCTCGTGTTATATAAGTTCGTTAGTCCTTAGCCGTTTTTTCGCGTGGGCATCCTTTCCTGCCCTTGGCTCTTGCCAGTCGGACAGTCGTTTCTTCGAGGTGTGACTTTTGGCAAGAGGGGGCTTGGGTGCCGGCACACTACTTGTCTGGCTGCAGGTGCAACTTCAGATATAACTTGAGGCAGCGAGTCCCCGGGCCGACTGGTCGAACCCGGTGCCAGACGAAGAAAGCAAGTGTAGCAACATAATTGTATGCGTGATACTCATCTTTCATAGATAAAAGAGGGTAGTCCCCGAGTACTCCTCGGGGCACCCCTTGTCTCGTACTTAGTACAAAAGGTAGCGTGCTACGTACTGCTTTTTAACTGTAAAATCTTCGGAGGAGATTGGCGTTCCACGGTCGGTCTGACTCCTTGTCGGAATCGTCTCTCTTGTGTGCCTTCAGTTTCTGCGCGTTGATTAGGTAGTAGGAGTCATTGCCTAAAGCTCTGCTGATGATGAAGGGGCCCTCCCAAGGGGCCGAGAGCTTGTGGTGGCCGGCTGTTCACTGGATCAGCCTGAGCACAAGGTCGCCCTCTTGGAAAGATCTTGGCTTGACCTTCCGGCTGTGGTAGCGGCGCAGACCCTGCTGATAGATGGCGGACCGACTGAGAGCTAACAGCCGTCCCTCTTCCAGCAGGTCGACGCCGTCTTCTCATGCTTCCTTGGCCTCCGCCTCCGTGTACATGGTGACCCGAGGCGAGTCGAACTCGATGTCGGTTGGGATGACAGTCTCGGCACCATATACAAGGAAAAAAGGGGTGAAGCCGGTCGATCTGTTTGGGGTAGTGCACAAACTCCAGAGGACGGTCGGCAGCTCGTCGAGCCAGCAGCCGGCCGATCGCTCCAGTGGCACGACTAGTCGGGGCTTCATGCCGGAGAGGATGAGGCCGTTTGCTCGCTCGACCTGGCCGTTTGACTGCGGGTGGGCGACGGACGCTAGGTCCAGCCGGATGCCGTGTGTTGCGCAGAAATGTGCTAGTGCTCCCTTTGCAAAATTTGTGCCATTGTGGGTGATGATGCTATGCAGTAGGCCATACCGGGTTATAATATCTGCGATGAATGTGACGGCAGTCGGCCCATTCAGCTTTTTGATCGGCTTCGCCTCAATCCACTTGGTAAATTTGTCCACAGCGACGAGCAGATGTGTCATGCCGCTGTGTGCCGTCTTGAACGGGCCCACCATGTCCAGCCCCCAGACGGCAAAGGGCCAGGTGAGGGGGATGGTCTTGAGTGCCGAAGCTGGCAGGTGTTGCTTGGAGCTGAAAACTTGACACCCTTTGTAGTTTTTGACTAGTTTCTTGGCGTCTTCCAAGGCAGTCAGCCAAAAAAATCTGTGGCGAAAAGCCTTGGCGACGAGTGATCTTGAGGCTGCGTGGTGGCCGCATGCGCCTTGGTGGATGTCCCTGAGGATTGTTGTGCCCTTCTCTGGTTCGATGCAACGCTGGAAGAATCCAGTGACGCTGCGCCTAACGAGCTCTTTGTTGACGATTGTGTAGGCTCCGGCTCGGCGTTGAACTTGTCTTGCCGAGGTCTCGTCGGTTGGCAGCTCTCTTTTTACTAAGAAGTTGAGGATGGGCTGGGCCCAGGATGGAGCTGTGACTTCTTCTATTCTCAGGACTGCCACTGTGATAGGGACGGGTGAGCTAGGTAGTGAAGAGTTGGGGTCGGAGTTGGCCATCGCCTATTGTGTTGATGTAGTCCCCGGGCCGGCTGCAGTAGTCCCCGGGCCGAGTTCCGAATTCCCCGGGCCAGGTGCGACTATGGCAGTCCCCGAGCCGCCTGTTGGAGTCCCCACGCCACCGGTTGGAGTCCCCGCGCCGCCTGCTTGGTTTCCCAAGTCGGATCCGACTGTGTTGGGGCCAGGCGGCACGAAGATGGAATCAGATTCTAGAGACGGCTTGATGAGTCGGTGGAGAGAAACGCCGGCTGGTATGGCTTGCCGGGTGGATCCTACCCATGCCAGGGCATCCGCTTGTATGTTGTCGGCACGTGGTACATGAAGGAACTCACATCCTTCAAAATATCCACTGATTTGCTGGACGAGGAAATGATAGCTCGCCATGTTTGCGTCTTTAGCGTCCCAGTCACCGGATGACTGTTGGACCACCAAATCCGAGTCGCCATAGCACAAGATCCGGCGGATGCCAAGTTCTTTGGCTAGCCGGAGCCCGTGTATGAGCGCCTCGTAGTTGGCCACATTGTTGGAGGCGGCAAAATGAATTTGCAATGTATACTTGAGCTTGTCGCCCTTGGGAGAGGTGAGGACGATGCCGGCTCCCAAGCCGGTGTGCATCTTGGACCCATCGAAGTGCATCCGCCAGTGAGTGGAGTCGGGAGCCGGTGGCAGGTATTGGGTTTCGGCCCAATCGACAAGGAAGTCGGCCAGTGCCTGGGACTTAATGGTGGTGCGGGGCTGGTAGAAGATCGCGTAGGGGGCCAGCTCAATGGCCCATTTGGCCACTCGGCCGGATGCGTCCCGGCTTCCTATGATCTCGGAAGGCGAGGCAGTACATACGACCGTAATGGGGTGCTCTTGAAAATAGGGCTTGAGCTTCTTGGTAGTGAAGTACACACCATAGCACATCTTCTGGTAGTGTGGGTAGTTCTGCTTGAGGTGGATAAGACTTCGCTTAAATAATACACCGGCCTCTGAACCGGCTGAGCCCGGCCTTCTTCTGGGCGTTGGACTATGATGACAGTGCTGACCACCCGGCTAGTAACAGCAATGTAAAGGAGCATGGGCTCCTTTTGAGCCGGTGCCGCCAAGACAGGCGGTGTGGTCAGCATCTTCTTTAGCTCGTGGAAGGCTTGGTCCACCTGGTCGTTCCACTCGAAATGAGTGGACTTCTTCATGAGTCGGTAGAGGGGGAGGGCCTTCTCTCCGAGCCGGCTGATGAAGCGGTTCAGGGAAGCCAAGCATCCGGTGAACTTCTGGACATCCCACAGCTTGGTGGGAATCTCCATTCTCTCTATGGCCTTGATCTTTATTGGGTTGCACTCGATGCCGCATTCGGAGACTCGGAAGCCTAGGAGCTGGCCGGCTGGTACTCCGAACACGCATTTATCGGGGTTGAGCTTGATTTGGAATCAGCGCAAGTTTTCAAATGTTTCTTTGAGGTCTTCCAGCAAGGTACCGTGCTTCTCCGTCTTCACCACAATATCATCTACATAGACGTGAGCATTTCTGCCGAGCTGCTTGAGGAGGCATTTCTGCATGCAACGCTGAAAAGTGGCACCGGCATTTCTCAAGTCGAATGTCATAGTCAGGTAGCAGAAGGCTCCGAATGGTGTGATGAAGGCGGTTTTCAGGCAGTCAGCTAGATCCAGCTTTATCTGGTGGTAGCCTGAGTAAGCATCCAAGAAGCTCAACAGCTCGCATCCGGCTGTGGAGTCTATCACTTGATCAATCCTTGGCAAGGCAAAGGGATCTTTGGGGCAAGCCTTGTTGAGGCTAGTGTAGTCTATACACATGCGCCACTT
This sequence comes from Triticum dicoccoides, assembly GCF_002162155.2. NCBI lineage: Eukaryota > Viridiplantae > Streptophyta > Magnoliopsida > Poales > Poaceae > Triticum > Triticum dicoccoides. The sequence continues at coordinate 84,404,891 of NC_041384.1, forward strand.
GTTGTTTTTCTTCAGCACGAGGACCGGGTTGGCGAGCCATTCTGGGAAGAAAACTTCCATAATGAAGCCGACTGCCAGAAGCCGGGCTATCTCTTCTCCCACAATCCTTCTCTTCTCCTCCGATAGTTGGCGGACAGGCTGTTTGACTGGTTTCGCACCTTCTCAGACATGTAGCTTGTGCTCAGCGAATTCCTTCGGCACACCCGGCATGTCCTTGGGGGACCATGCGAAAATGTCCCGATTCTCATGGAGGAAATCGGTGAGCTCGCCTTCCTATTTGCTGTCCAAGTTTGCCCCGATGGTGGCAAACCTTTCCGGGTGATCTGGGTCCAGAGGTACCCTCTTCTTTTCTTTGGCCGGCTAAAAGGAACCTTGGGCACTACATTCCTTGGGGTCGGGGGACAGGGCCGGCTGCTTGCCGGTCATGGCCACGACTCAGTCCAGTATCTTCTTCTCTTTAGCAATTACAAGGGACTCGGCCAGCCGGCTGCTGGCAGCCGCGCACTCGGAAGATTTCTTGTAGTCTCCGGCTATGGTGATGATGCCCTTGGAACTTGGTACCTTCATCTTGAGGTAGGCGTAATGGGGTACAACCATGAACTTGGCCAGGGCAGGTCGGCCAAGCAACGCGTGGTAAGGGCTCTCTAGATCCACCACTTCAAACCACACCGCCTCTCGGCGGAAATGATCTTTCTCCCCGAAGAGGACATCTATCTTGATCCAAGCAGGACAAGCCGGGTACGATGCCATAGAACACAGTCCGACTAGGCATGAGCTGCTTTGTCTTGATGCTCAGCTTCTCCATGGTGTCGCGGTATAGGATGTTGATGCTGCTCCCACCATCTATCAACACACGGGAGAAATGGGCGGCTCGCCTTTCCGTACCGAGGGTGGCGTCCAGAACCAATGTGTAGGAGCCGGGAGACGACATCACCTCTTGGTGATTTGTCCGGCTCTAGCTAATAGGCCTTTATGACCAGTGCATGAATTCTGGGTTGTTGGAGGCGACTGCGTTGACTTCTTGGTGTTGTCGGCGCCGGCTACGGTGATCTTCTGGCTGGCTAGTGAAGACGACGTAGGCGGCATGCTCGTCGGGGTACTCGTCTTGAACTGCCCCGACCGCTGGTCGAGCGGCCGGCTGCGGAGGAGCCGGAGGCGGCTGACCAGCAGGCGGAGGCGGCGCCATCCCCTCACCCTTGGAGATCATAGTGAGCCAATGGCATTTTCTAGTCGTGTGGTTTGAAGGCTTCGCGCCGTTGTGAAACTTGCAGGGGGCATCATGTGCTTGCTCGTAGGAGAAAGCCGGCTGCCAAGCCGGCCTGCCGCCCTTCTGCTTCTTGGGTGCGGGCCATCCTTCGGGTTGTTCGTCTTTGACCGTGGCCACCTGCCGACTGGTGGAAGGCGGCAGGGGATCCTTGCGCTTGTGGTTGTTCTGGTGCGGGTGTCGGCTGGATTCTCCAGCCGGTGTCTTGGGACTTGGAGCGAGCACCTTCCCGGAGGCGTCTACTTGGAGCTTGGTCTTCATCGAGGAATCGGCCGTGGCGTATTTATCAGCTATGACCAGTATCTCGTCAAGCGTAGTCGGATCGTCGCAGAGGAGTTGGTGCTTGAGGAGGGTGCCTTCTCGGCACCCGGCGGTGAAGTACTCTATAGGTTGGACCTCATGCACTCCCTCGCAGGAATTGCGGAGCTCGGCCCACCGCGTGAGGTAGTCGCGAGTGGATTCGTTGGGCCCTTGGACGCACAAGGAGAGCTATCGGGGCTTAGGAGCCCGCTTGTAGGTGCTGGTGAAGTTGCGTACGAAGGCTTCAGTGAAGTCTAGCCAGCTGTTGACACTGTAAGGCTTGAGGCTGTTAAGCCAGGTGTGCGTCGTGCCTTTGAGCATGAGGGGCACATATTGTACGGCAACACGCCTGTTTCCGTTTGCGATGCTAACCGCGGTGGAGTAGTCGATCAACCAATCTTTCGGCTTCACGGAGCCATTGTACTTGGGCATGTCTCTTGGGAGCGAGAACCCTTTGGGGAAGGGCTCGTCGCGGATTCGGGGGCCGAAGCAAGACGGGCCGACATCATATTCTTCTTCCAGGGCCAAGAATCGTGCAAGGCGGTCGATCTGGTGGCGGGCATCATTCTCGCCGACTCCTTCGCGGCGACCCAGCCGGCCGCTGAGAGTCGGGTGCGCGACAGGCGGCGGGGTAGGGTATCTCTCCCCACGAGGTGGAGGAGGAGGAGGGTTGCCCCGCCACTCCACGGCTCGAGGGCGGCCCTCGGCGTCACGCTCGATGGAAATTCGAGTCTGACTGCGGCTGGCAGCCGGCTCCTTTTCTTTTCTCGCGCGGGTGTTGCCCGCGGTCGGTGTTCAGGACGTCGCGCCGTGCTCTCGGCGCGGGGAAGGACACTCGACGCGGATGCCGGCTTCATGCCACTCTGTGGCCGCGTCGATAAGTTGCTGGATGCGTCTGGTCATGTAAGGGAGCTCATCAGGCCCCAGCCGATTCAACTCGTCTGCGGCCGCCTAGGCGGCGCGCAAGTTCTCAAGAGGCATGGCATAGACTGGGCGGTCTTCTCCCAACATGTCGGCGATAGCCGCGCTGTGTTTCTTGACGATACCGACGCGGCTCGGCCCGTCGGGAGGCAGCATGCCGAAGGCGGCTCGGTCCACCTCGCGCTGGTGAGCCTCGGTGAGGCGTCTCATGGTGGCGAGCCTCTAGCCCTCTGCAACAAGGGTGAGGCGGCGCGCCTCCAATGTCTTGGCGTCCGCGTCAGCCGGGACGGGGACGGACAAGTCGTGCAGCGCCGCCTGCAGAGCGTCGTGGGCATTTCCGCCTGAGGAGGCGCCGTGGCTGATAACCAGTACCTCGGTAATGGCGCTGGCGCTGCTGTCGGCTTGAGGGAGAGGGTCGTCGATGACCACCACGTTGGTGGGGAAGGCGTCAAGGGATGCCGTGTCGGAGTCGACAAGCATCGGGTCGGTGGAGCCAACCGACTCCAAGTCCGCGGCAAGCTCGCCGGAGACGTGGAGTTGATCGAGGAGGCTGACGAGGTGGCTCTCGGGGCAGTCGGTGCCTGCGTCGGATGCGGGCTCGTCAGAGATGTGAGCCTCGCCAAGAAGACCGGCGAGGCAGCTTGCCGCGCAGGCGTCAGCGACGTCTTGCAGCGCGTCGGGGCAAGCGCCATCGGGCAAGCTAGGCTGGCTACGCACGTTGGGAAGGAAGAGGGTTCCCGTCCAGAGCAGGTCTCCGGACGACGGTGCACCTGGCCCCACGGTGGGCACCAAATGTCGGGTGGTTGGTGCGACATATGCCAATGGATGGCTTGTCATTGTGGGAGCCAATAAAACATCATTGGTGCCTGGAAACGGGATAAGGCGAAGACATGCACGCCGGCGAATCTTACCCAGCTTCAGGGCTCTCCATGGAGATAACACCCCTAATGCTGCTCTGCAGGGTCTCCGCATGATCACTAGCTCAGTGGGTTGCTACAGAATGCTCCTTGAGCTGTTCGGTGAAAGGATGAGGGAGGGTCAGGCTAGCCCGCTCCTCTTCCCCTTGTGGTGTCTAAAATCTATCCAAAGAGTGATCTCCCTCTGCATGGGAACCCTGGGGGCTTTATATAGGCCTACCCCCAGGGGTACAATGGTAATCCGGCTGGGCGTGGGCCCCAGCCATCTGTGTCTACGCCCGCCGGCTTCTCCGCCGACTGGTAGGCCCACCGGCTGCCGACCCTTTGGCCGACAGGCCAGCCCCACTGCTCGGGGGTCTTGTCGGGGGCTGGTTACTGTTACCTTGCCCCTGGTGACGATGGCTTTGTCGTGGTAAGCATGGCTACTGTTGGAAGCCGGCCATGCCCTTGGCCGACTGTGGGAAGCTGGGCCGCCCTCGGGATCACCCTGGCCGAGGGGGACCGCCACCCACGGGTCGTACTGACCCCTCGCCGTGGGTGACGTCATGGTCATCGTGGCAACAGAGCCGCGCCGGACAGGGACGGCTGCCCCGTACGGTGCACTGTGGCCATGCGTGCGCCGGGATTCGAGGGTGGCAGGCTTTACTGTAGCCACGCCCCGTCTTGTCGCCGTTATGTGGGTGCGGACTCTGAGGGCGAGATCTTAGCCGCCTGTTGAGGGGCCGGCTCCAGAGAGTCGGCCCTTTTATGGATGGCTTCTGGAAGTCAGCCTTCTCGTGGTCTTGTTTCTCAAGGATTTCAGGGCTGGGCTGCCCTTGCGCAGCCGGCTTGAGAGGTAGCCGGCTGGGGGAAGACGGCCCTATGTCTTGGAAGCTTGGAGGCTTGTTCGGCCTGTAATTTTTCTGAAGTACCAGGGGAAGCCGGCTAGGCCCCCGTGGTCATTTACTCCGACAAATTACTACCTTGGCACGCAAGCTGGAGGAGACCATCGTCCGATGCAAATTCCTTGAGAAAGATAACAAGGCCAAAACGCCCGATCTCGACTAGGCCTTACAAGAAAGCGAAAGAAGCACGGTCTGAGTCTAGAGTGGCCCAGGAAGAGATCCGGCAAGCTGGGGACATAGCGGCTGGTAAGCCTTTCTTATTACAGACGAAGTTCGGCGATCCGAAGTATTCCCTGCTTAACCAAATGTGGAGTTCTCCGGACCCGTTTCTAGACCTTCCGAAGAGTGCTTTCGATGCGTTGCAATTTTACCAAGTGCAGGAAGGGTGTGCCATGGAGAAGCTTTTTTGGTCACAGTTCGGCACGCCAAAGCATCAGTTGTTACTAAATGAACATATGGCCTAGTGGGCCGAGCTCCACGGGATATCTGGTTCTGCCATGAAGGACGTCATAGTCCGGCTGTGGCCTATGGAGCCCATGCTGAATAGCTACTTTGGTTTGGTGCAGAGGCTTGTGGATGCGGTGCCGCGTATCAACGTCGTTAAGTGTTCAACATGCATTGAAGGTGCACGGATGGCCCTTGCCCGTGTCAAAACATACTGGGCCAAGATGAAGGCCACTGACGTTGCTGCGAGGAGTCCCCCCAAGGGTAAGGACCATCACGCGCCCTAGCACTATTTTGAGGAAGTCTTAGAGGGTGCCTGTCGGTGTCAAAACCAGCAGATCTCGGGTAGGGGCCCGAACTGTGCGTCTAAGGCGGATGGTAACAGGAGGCAGGGGACATGATGTTTACCCAGGTTTGGGCCCTCTTGATGGAGGTAATACCCTATGTCCTGCTTGATTGTTCTTGATGATATGAGTATTACAAGAGTTGATCTACCACGAGATCAAAGAGGCTAAACCCTAGAAGCTAGCCTATAGTATGATTGTCTGTTGTCCTACGGACTAAAACCCTCCGGTTTATATAGACACCGGAGAGGGCTAGGGTTACACAAGGTCAGTTACAAAGGAGGAGATATACATATCCGTATTGCCTAGCTTGCCTTCCACGCCAAGTAGAGTCCCATACGGACACGGGACGAAGTCTTCAATCTCGTATCTTCATAGTCCAACAGTCCAGCCAAAGGATATAGTCTGACTGTACGGAGACCCCCTAACCCAGGACTCCCTCAGTAGCCCCTAAACCAGGCTTCAATGACGATGAGTCTGGCACGCAGTATTGTCTTCGGCATTGCAAGGCGGGTTCCTCCTCCGAATACACCATAGAAGAGTTTGAATACAAGGATAGTGTCCGACCCTGCAAAATGAATTCCACATACCACCGTAGAGAGAATAATATTTCCACAAATCTAATCTGTTGACACGTTTTGACAGCATGACATCATGCCATGGCCTGGTTTTTATTCGAACCGCTTTTCTTAACCAGCTCCGCACATATCGCGAGGTGGTTTTCTTGACACGTCTTGTCAAAGCAGAGATCGTGTTCCCCTTATCACGGGATTCTCATCAATACAGACGTGGGTAACCCAACCGCACTATCAATTACGGTGCCTGGGGAATAAGCGGTTTTGCCAGGCAAGTGGGGAGACACATCGCCTCTTCCGCCCTTATAAAGGGACAAAGAGTTACTTTTTTCACCCACGCCTTCTTCCTCCTCGCTTACCCATTCCCGCACACTCGAGCTCTAGCGCCCAAGCTCGCGTTCTTCTTCTCAAACCACTCCAAGCATGTCTGGAGCAGGAGGCAAGTGGATGGTCTCCTCCATCACGGAGGAGAACATCAAAAAGTTACGGGAAGCCAGATACTTGGCCGCGGATATCGTGCACCGGCTGCCAAATGTGGGGCAGATCGTCCCCACGCCCAAACCCCATGAGATGGTAGTTTTTCTTACCCATTTCGTCCGTGGACTGGGATTTCCTCTCCACCCATTTGTCCGCGGGCTCATGTTCTACTATGGGCTGGATTTTCATGATCTGGCCCCCAATTTCATCCTCAACATCTCGGCGTTTATCGTCGTGTGCGAGGCCTTCCTCCGCATCAGGCCCCACTTCGGCCTATGGCTGAAAACCTTCAATGTCAAACCGAAGGTGGTGGGTGGCCAGCAAGCAGAGTGCGGAGGAGCCATGGTGGGCAAGATTCCTAATGTCACCTAGCTCAAGGGCACCTATGTGGATACCATAAAGGGGTGGCAATCGGGGTGGTTCTACATCACTGAGCCGCGCGACTCCAACTGGGTGGCGGCCCCCAAATTTCGATCCAGAATCCCCACGCGGCTCGCCTCTTGGAAAAAGAAGGGCCTGCCCTGGGGTTCTTTGGTAGAGCTGACCGAAGTCCAGACCTGCATCCAGAACATGACGAACAAGAAAATCAAGCTCATCAACATGGTCCAGGTTATGCTCTTCCACCGGATCCTTCCATGTCAATGACGGGCATTTGTTTTGTGGGAGTTCGACTCGGCCAAGCACCAGACGCTGCGAGAGCTCTACGACACGATGCACGAGGACGTCTAGAGGGTGCTGTTCAAGAGCGCCGAGATGCCTCCCTCCCTCGCCGAGGACCGCAGACTCATCGCAAAGCGCCACGCCCATCTGGTAGGCTTTTATATCTCTTAGGGTATTTATTTGCCCCGGTTTAGTTATGTGCTGGATCTAAGCTTTCATGTCATTAACAGGACTAGCTAGAGACAGCAGAGCAGCTTGATTGCCCAGCCCCCCTGCCCGAAGATCCTGCAGACGCTCTTCTAACGAAGATGTTGACTCCGGCACCTTACGAGGTGCCGGCAAAGAAGGCCAAGAAGACCACGATGACTCCCACGCGCACTCCTCCCACGGAAACAAGGAGGAGGAGGAGAAAAGTTCTCCTCCCAGCCAGGGGAGACAAGAAAAGGATGGCCGACCCATCCGGGGAGGCCGAAGGGTCCAAGAAGGGAAGGACCCTCCCTCTGGACTGTTCCACGACGGCCACCGATAGCGGCGACGAGTGGCTACCCAGGGACAAGCCCCTAGCGAAGTCGTAAGTGTCCGGACACCATAGTACTTCATGGTATGTTTTATTGCACTGCCTCTCCTCATGCCGAACATGATTATGTAGTCCGTCCCGAGCTCATCTCGACGTACCCTCGTCGAGCGGCTCTTTGGACTCGTCGGATATGAACATCGGTTCTCTTCCGACCGTTTCCACCCCTCGCCCTACGGACAACGCCGAGGTGTTGTCTCAACAGGCACCAAGCCAAGGGGAGGTTGTCCTGGGGGCGCCTCGCGGTGACTTCCCGGACCCTGGGTACCAAGGGAGCGAGGCTCCTATGGGCTTCGAGTTCGGGCCCTAGCCGGACACTGTGCCGGAACCTTCGATGGTCCCGTACTCTGGGAGGCGGTCCCACGTTAAGGGGGCCAACCATCCGTGCCGGTGTCCTTTGTCCAACCAGAGGCACCGAACAACATGCTGGAAGCGCTTCACATCGCTTCCATCGATGAAGAGCACCACACTATTATGAGTGCGGTGGTCGAGAAGGTTCAGTCCGCCAAAACAGACTGACCGAAGCTTGCACCAGCCTTCTAACAGGCTTTGAGGTAAGCAATCAAAATATAAGAAAATATTACCGCATAGATAGTAGCCCCTGATGCTCTGTTTGGTGTTCGCGAAGAAAAGGCGAATAGAGGATCAAATGATAACTTAGGAGTCTAATTAGAGTATGTCTATGTGTATGTGCAGGCTTCACTACTGGCCGCTGCCGCATGTACTGCAGAGGTCTCTGCGCTGAAGCAGGCCCTGAAGCGGCCCGAGGACGAGCTTGGCCTTACCAAGAGGCGGCTCGAAGAGAGCAAAGGTAAGATATACCCATTTCTATATAGTGAAAAATAAGTTCGGGTGTAAAGTAATAGGATCATCATGAATTTGTCAGGGGCCACGACCGAGGTGGAGACCCTGAGGAAGGCGTTGTCCGAGGCCAAAGACAAAGCGTCCAAAGAACGCATTGAATGGGAGAAACAAGAAGCCTGAGTAGGCGAGGTGCAGCAAGAGCTCGAGGCTCTCGCCAAAAAGCACGAATCCTTAGAGCTTGGCTCCAAGACGTGAGAGTCCGAGCTCGCGCAGGCGCTTGAAAGCGTCCTGAGCAGCAAGGCCGAAGCCCACAAGGCCCTCCAGGAGATTGACACGGTGAAGAAGATAGCAGCGGGTAAGGCATTCAATATGCAAAGCAAGCATGTGAAGGAGACTTTCCTTTTTCTTACCCGAGTTCGGAGCTCTCCAGGAGCATTTGCAGATCTTCCCCGCAGAGTACTGGATGCCGTGGAGTTTTACCGGGCTGAGGAGGGGAGCTCAACGGAGAAGTTGTTCTGGTCTCAGTATACTAGGACCGAACACCCTATGTCCTTGAGCGACCAGCTGAAGAAGTTGGTCGAACTTCACAAGGCGGCCGAACAGGCCATGAGGGGCCTTATCATCCGGATGTGTCCTAACGAGCCCCTATCCGGCAGCTACTTCGGTCTGGTGAGGCGACTTGTGGAAGCCTGCCCACAGCATGAAGTGATCAAGCGGTCCGTCTGCTTCGAGGGTGCACGCAGGGCTTTTGGCCGGGCGAAGGTGCACTGGGCAAAGCTGGACGCCGTGAAGCTGGTGAAGGAGGGGCCGCCGGAGGGCAAGGAGCATCGCTGCCCCGAGAATTACTATGAAAGTGTGCGAAGGGTTCCCGCTTAGTGGCAGATGAGTGTGCGAAGGATGTAATTTTTGAATGAACATGCCCATGTGATCCTGTAATATGAAACGAGTTCTTTTGCGCCTTGCGACGCTTTCTTAATTTAAAATATTACCTTCTGTGAGGCCTTTTATAAAATCTGAGAGTTGGCCAGCCGTCGGCTTCTATCCCCTTGTAACTAGTACTAGGGTGTTCGGGATAAACCTGAACACTCTTTACCCCAATTTTGTGTCCTTCCAGGGAGGTGTTCAGCGCAACGAACCAGGCAATCGGACTATAATGCTTTATCACTCTCACTTAGCCATAGAAGTCTATGATTTTAAATTTTTGGCGAAGCCCCTGGTTTTCGGAGGGCCGAATTTGGGGCGCTATACATGCCTAAGCCGGACAAGGCCGACTCCTCGCCTGAAGCGGAAAAAGTCTTTAAGGACTTGAGACCTCTCGAACAGCGAACAGTCTCTCGCCATATCATGACAGTCAATTTTTGGCTTTCTCTACTGAGGTGCTCGTCCGGAAGAACCGGGACACAATCGCAGTAGTTCTCCCACCGCTACCTTAGCCGATATAGTGGAACATAAGGTACCAAAGCATGGGAGCCGGGCGACCCAACATTTGACCAAAGACATGATTCGGAGCTGATGCATATAATGCTATAAATTCGGGGTGCCGCACTGTCGAAAGTGTTCGGACTTCTTGTGCCGTATTATGGGGTAAACGAGGACCCCTGGTGAACTGACCGTACCCGCACGTGCGGGTGCAGATTGTCGTAAATGGACATATAAGAGAGAGAGAGAGAGAGAAACTTAAATAATGCAATGACAGATTAATGATAAGCATTGTTATTTAAATGATACGTCGAAGCGTACTTGGTACAAGTAGTGCAATAAGCATAAAGTAGGACAATTCGAAATGTCCTATTCCAGGGCAAGCTACGCATAAATAGTGAAAAGTGCGTATATCGATTATTACAAGAGACCACCTGGCGGTTCCCATGTTCATCTTAGCTTCTTGCCGCCTTGGTTGTTACTTCCGGAATGTGTCCGGCAATTGTACTGCCGGAAAGGGCTTCCAGAGAGTTAGGCCCTGAAAGGGAAAAGGAATGTCAAAGGTATACAACCCCTAGTGTGGTTAAGCCACAATGCGGGGCATGCCCTGATCGTGCCCGGCCTATGTCCATGGTATTCTCAATGCATAGTTATGTACGCATGGCACGGATTTCATCGCTTCACTAGGACTGGGACGGTGGCCGAATTGCTAGGTGAGCTCTGATCGTGCCAGGCGATCCTGTTGCAGCTTGTTTCGGACTCGCTTGAAGGTGTGCGGGGGCCGTGACGCCGAATGAGTGGTCTTCCTGAACATGCTGCTTTGTGCTTCTGCTGCAAGGGCTGTAGTGTGCTCTTCCGTACGGAGCGAGCGTTCTGTGTTTCCATTTACTGTTATGACCCCACGAGGTCCTAGCATCTTGAGCTTGAGGTATGCGTAATGCGGCACTACATTGAATTTTGCAAATGCTATCCGCTCGAGCAGTGCATGATAGCCACTGCGAAACGAGACAATATCGAAGATTAACTCTTCGCTTCGGAAGTTATTCGGTGATCCGAAGACCACTTCCATTGTGATTGAGCTTGTGCAATGGGCCTCTACACCTGGGATGACGCCTTTAAAGGTGGTTTTGCTGGGTTTGATCCTCAAGGGATCGATACCCATTTTTCGCACTGTATCCTGATAAAGCAGGTTCAGGCTGCTGCCGCCGTCCATAAGGACTCGAGTGAGGTGAAATCCGTCAATGATGGGGTCTAGGAACAGTGCGGAAGATCCGCCATGACGAATGCTAGTGGGGTGGTCCCTGCGATCGAAGGTGATCGGACAAGCAGACCATGGGTTGAACTTTGGGGCGACGGGCTCCATCGCATAGACGTCCCTTAGTGCACGCTTCCGCTCCCTCTTGGGAATATGTGTTGCGTATATCATGTTCACCGTCTTCACTTGTGGGGGAAACCCCTTCTATCCTCCTGTGTTTGGCAGCCGGGGCTCCTCCTCGTCATTGCTATGCAGCCCCTTGTCCTTGTTCTTGGCATTTAACTTCCCGGCCTGCTTGAACACCCAGCATTCTCTGTTGGTGTGATTGGCTGGCTTGTCAGGGGTGCCGTGGATTTGACACGAGCGATCCAGTATGCGATCCAGACTAGACGGAGCCGGAGTATTTCTTTTAAATGGCTTTTTCCGCTGACCGGATCTAGAGCCTCTGAATCCGGCATTGACTGTCGTATCTTCGGTGTTATAGCCGTTATTGCGGCGCTTTGGTCTATTATGACGCTGCCTACCGTTAACATCTTTGGTATCCGAGGTATCCGGATTCCTCGATGTGTTGTTGTTGCAAGCCAGCCAGCTGTCCTCGCCCGTGCAAAAGCGGGTCATGAGTGTCGTGAGGGCTGCCATAGATTTTGGCTTCTCCTGGCCGAGGTGGCGGGCGAGCCACTCGTCATGGATGTTATGTTGTAACACCCCGAACACACCCGCCGGTGGTCGTTACTCCTGACAGGATCTAGACTGGCCCCACAGATCAATACTAATCTTTTCTGCGCACTTTGTCCTCACTCGTGCGCACCCGGGAGCAACTTCCCGGTCGATCACCCATCCTGACACTACTCCAAGCTGAGCACGCTTAACTTTGAAGTTCTGTCCGAATGGGCTCCCGTAAAAGAAGGAATTCCTTATTGGTATGAGTAGTCTATCATCAGTAATAAACCAGGCCATCACATATGCTTAAATGCCACTAGGGTCTCTGCATCCGGACAGTCTACAATTTGATTTTTCTTAGTCAGGAACCGTGCCGAGAATTGTCTGGCACTACAAGAAATATGTCAACTTGTGACCAGCACTATTGGGCACCGAATGGTCACTATTTTCAATTTGTGACCTTTTTGTGACCAAAAACATAAGGTTAAAAGCTGGCGGTCATAAACTGAGTATAGCGACCGTTCTTCTGGAATGGTCGTAGACGTTTATGACCAAAATACGTCTACTGTGGCGTTTTGGTCACTAGCAACCTCCCCAGGCCACGTAGGCATCCAGCGTGGCAATCTGATGTGGCACAAGATTCAGCCCAGTCCAATTCGGTGTTTATATGGGCCGAGCCCATTAATTCGGCCCATTTATATTTTTTTCGCTACTAATTTTGGTGAACTACACGGGCCAAGCCCTACAATTCGTCGTTTTTATTTTATGGGCCAAGGCCTTTTTGTACCAGAAGTTTTAGTTTTCTTTTTTTATAAAATGGATCCATTAGTCAAACAAGTCCCACTTGTCAGGTTCTAATAAATGGGTCCCAGCTATTAGGCTCAGATTCTTCATATTTCAATTTGACATCATATTTGAATTTCATAGTAAGAAAATAACTAGTATTTAAATAGGCAAGCAGAAAACACACATAATAATTCAAATAACAATAGCGAGATTCACTACAAGCTCTACAAATGACACGTAATACAAGCTCAACATATACAATGCTTTACAAGCTCTACAAATGCAAAGCTCTACAATACTTTACAAGCTCTCCAAGTAATGTTACAAGATCTACAAGTGTTTTCTTCTTCAGCATGGAGCTCCTTCGATAGAGATCAAATGCCGGACTCACTGGACGGCCATAGTCAGGACTGGGCTAACAGAGAGACTGCATGCCCTCAATTATCGCCCTGTTACATGAATCAGCTAAGAAGAATTAGAAAAACTGGAGTAAAATGGAGTACCAGCAATGGATAACAAGAACAACTCTAGATTATTAGCTGATTCATTATAGAATAATATAGAACAAGCTCCCAGTTTGGAGCGAACAGTTGATAAAATCATGCAACGGCAATGGAACAATCATGCACAAAGTATAATAAAATGGATAAAACAATAACAAGAACAACTCCATATTACACACAAAGCTCTATCCATAGTACCAGCAATGGATAAAATCATGCACACAGTATAATTCTGACTATAATATAAGCAGAGAACTAAAGATTCTACATACTTTGAACTCATCAACTAATAAGTGAGAATGATCTAATTGTATGCAAACAATCTTTTTTTATTTGTTTATATTACTAAAACAGACGTCTTCCTTTATGTGAAGAAGTCTGCTTCCTCCTTTAATTAGTAGTAATCGTTCCATGCAAATCAACCGTGTGTGTATGCTTGAGCATGATCTGGAGATTACATGCATAGAGGAACAAAATCCTAAGCAAAATAGCATCACATAGCGGTGGGTGCTCAACCTATTTACCATACACAAGCAACACTTAACCATAGCATGTGCATATACTTGTGTCACATTAGGCGGTTCAGAATGTACACAGTATATTCTAATAAAAAGGATTGGGAGCAGAGGGAGAGGGAGGTGGATATGGACGTGCTACCTGCTGCTGCGGTGGTGCCTCTTGGTGGTCATGCTTGAGCTCCTCCTGATGCTGCGTGAATCCAAGTGGCTCTCAAGTAAAATCTCCAGCAAAACTACAATGCAATGAATAGTAAGTAACAGCAATGTCTGCGATGTCTACAATGAACTTTTGAGCAGCTACAGCAACCAGCCTTGTTCCACAGACCACAAAATTAGGAAATAGATTTAAAAACATGTCATTCATGTGGACCAATAATCACTGAGTTGGAGGGGAAATTGCAGTTTCTCTCAGGCTGGAACTACAATGTGCTAAAACAACCCTAAGTGGTTCCATTCATGTGGAAGAATACAACTCAGGTGCTAAACCTGAAAAACAATATGATGTGCAGAAACTAGATTTAATTTAGTATTATAGGAACTTTAATTTTGTTCACAGGTTAATCCAACCCAAGTAAAAATAGGCTAAATAGAACGGATAACTCCATCTTCTCTGTTAAGGCTGAAAAGAGATAAATCAACTTATTTGACCTTTTAAGTTCCATGATTTTTACTAGCTTCACAAACAATTGTTCTTACTAGTGGCAAATAGTACCAAATAGAAGTACTGAAATTCATCTGTTGATTGTGAGTAGTATGAAACCAACAATTTAACAGTTTCTCTGACTATCAGTTTAATAGTAGCAAACAGAGAAACTGTTAACTATTTTTCAGACTACAGCGATTTCAGTAAAATCGCTAAGAATATATCATGGTAGGATACAGAGCACAATTAATCCTTCAAGGGGAACCCCTACCAGGCAGCAAGTTAAGTATGCAGAGTAGCATTATAAGATCAGCAGCGTGCTAAATTAGATAACCTCAAGCGAGTATATACACATAATAAGCCCAGCACTACATTATATCAACACTATTATACTACATTATATCAACACTATTATACTACATTATAAGATAAGCCCTTCACTACATTATATCAACACTATTATACTACATTTTGAACTTGCAAGTATATACACATAATCTGACATCGAATCAATTAACCTCAAGCAGAAACAGGATAAGAAAACACCCTTCAACTTTGAGACGAATGGACAAGGTCGACCTGGCGAAGAGGCCGAGCAGAACGAGCGGCTCGATGAAATAGCCGATCCCGCTGTGCGCCCTCCAGTCGTGTCCCGTCGACCTATCATAGTGCATATAACCAGGAATAAGTGAAGCAAACAAGTCTATTCAACCCAAATTTTGCAGCTATGACTTCATTTGCTAGCATTTTATTGCTCATTTGAACTATGTGCTTCTAGTAGAGATCATGTTAGGACACAAGAGACACTCCAATGCTTTTGATACATCGCCTTGGATCCAACTTAAGCGATCTAGGCCATATAGTTGAACTACTGGCTACCTAATCAAAGCAAAGAAGTTAATCCAGATTAAGCTGAGATGCAGGACACACTCTGACCATCGATAGGTGGCCTCATATGCAACCCAAGCCAAATACCTATCTAAAGTACAGACTGCAGTGTTGTGGAACTAAAATGGCATGTTGATATACTTGCGGTAACACAGTTGCTGGCCGCAGATTGGCAAACACGCCGAGCCCGGCACGGATGTTGAGCATCCCGGTCTCCTGTTTGAGATGCTTCTCATTGTTATCCCACTTATACCTGCAACGATAGCATCACATTCAATTACTGAAAGAAAATGCAGGGGCATATCACTAATTCTGACCAAAACAAATGTGGTTTAAGATCAGCATCTCCTGGAAGTAGAAAATGTGGCTCAAGATACAAATCAAATGGAACAAAGAAGGGGGGCACCTTGACGAGTTCCATGGCGTGGTTAGAGCGGCATCCTCCTGTCGGTGCACGCTTCATCGAGCACGTCCGTCGTGGCAATCAGAGGGGAAGAAGGCACGAAGTGGCCACGGAACAGGAGGATCCTCGCCCGACGCGGATCCGTCGCTGACATCTCGAAGCCGTGCGCGTTGATGAGCAGTCGCCCTTGGTGACGAGACGGTGGTGGCCCGCCAAGGGAAGAGAGTGGGGGAGGGGAAGAGGGTGTTGCGCCGCCGGGGCGAGGGCATCGAGGGTGGGGACAGCACCGGTGGGGGAGACCGCAGATGGGCAGGGAGGTTGCCGGTTGCTGCCAGATCAGGGGAGGGTTAGGTGGAAATCCAAACCCTAGCAGAGAGGAGGAGGG